>NW_024041373.1:3263851-3865404 GCF_014851395.1 Micropterus salmoides
ATATATATACACATACACACACATATACATAATATATATATAGTTTACATGTTCCTTCTCACAAGTGTTTTATTACTGTTAGGTGCATAAACTGCTTTCAAACCTGTTTTAACGTTTTTTTCAGCAAAGGGTCAGAAAAAGACAAATATGTGGAGGAGCTCAGCTCTGACATAGACAACAGGGGAGAAGCTGCAGCATCATATTAAATTACACCGAAACAATGGTTAATTATTTTTTTCCACTTGTGGAAATCTAGTGGCTAGATTTACTTGCCCGATGTGGCATTTCACTTTTTGTTGAGCCCTGTAAGGGTGATGGGGATTTTTGTCTATGGAGTACTGCTCTTTTCTTTCTTAAACTACAGTGTTGCTGCTCATGGTAATTATATACTTCTTTTTTATTTTATTCAAGATTAACAATTTATTCAACAAAAATCAAAGGCAGGCTACAGCTGTACTCTAAGATCATCTCTTCTGGCAGTGGCTGCAGCTTAAGCCTCAGCTGAGCCTTGCTCTGAGCCCTATGTGGGCTAGTGACCATGCAGCTGCTAGCAGAACAGTGAGGGGCTTTGCTGACTACTGGGCAGGAGAAACAGGGAGAACGAAGGAAGAACAGAGGAGGAGAGATGAGCAGTGGGAAAAGAGAGGATAGAGCAAAGATCTGGATATCTGTCAGCACCGAAGCTTAGTTTACTTCTCACTCCATGCCAGTAGACCTCAGGCCACAGATTGAGAGGAATTGCCTCACACTAAATGAAATGTGTGAGTGAAATGAGTGGGTGTGTGTGGGAGACGATTTCCTTTCCCTTGGGCCCTAGTGTGGGGACACTTTGGCAGGACAATGTTCAGGGTGACACTGAAGGGGAGGATCACGTTCATCACAATACCCAGGATAAAGAACACAAGGCGGTGGTTTTCTCATTGCAGATTAAGAGAGGGATGATGAGCAAACCTAAACTGACCCTAAACGTCAACACACTCCAATCTTTGCTGAAAGCTTGCAACTCAAAGTGGAACATGAAACAGCAAATATCACAGTGCAGTAGCAACATCATGTCCACTTACAGATGCCCATCAGACAGCATGTCTTCCTGCAGGTCGATAAAATTAATAGATCTGAAGATGAGTTAAGTTACAGTATTGAAGAATCTAGCCATAGCCATGAAAAATGTTCAAACAAGACTCAGATTTTTGTATTTTTTCCTAGCCAGGAGATGGCAGTACTTGACAAGACCAGTATTGTTGTATTTTATGGCCATTTACCAATCATATCTACTCAGCTCGCATGAAGACAATGACAGTTTGCTATAAACTAAGTTCAGGTCTGATTTTAGCTTAAAAAAAACTATTTGGCAGGCACTGATGAATAGTCACCGCAGCCTTCACACATTCCCTTGAAGAGTCAAGATATATGGTTCTATTGTCAACATGTTTGTAATCAATGTTATTTTAACTAATATAATGTATTATTACTAATATAATGTATTACTGCATGATTTGCATTGAACTACAATTACGGGTAATTCATGCAATTAAAAATAACATACCTACCTATCTCATCTTGATTTAGGAAATAAAACATATACACATATTTTTTACCGTGACTTACAGCTGTCAAACAAGGAAAATACCCAGATACAATGTGGCAACTATGAGTGACAAACAGGACAATGCAGCGCTCACCTCTCGATGTATTTTTAAAACACATAAACTTGTTTTGTTCTGCAAGAACAAAATGCAAAATGACTGTGGTCCTTTCGAACCAAAACTGTCCACAGGACAAAACAAGGAACTATTTAAGAAGAAATGTTTTTTAAAGCCTCATTGGAAAGCTGTGCTATACTTTGCAGCTATACAGATGACTTAAAATGACTGCTAGGTACACTACAACTCACCTAGAAAATCTAAATTTTACACACTTCCCTGAAAAAATGTCTTTGGTCTCATCTGGGAGTTTCTGACACATTCTTCAGATCAAGTTTCGATACTCTTTGAAGATTCAAGATTGCAATGCTCATAGTCCCAGCCCAACCCCACTACAAGAAAAAAGTGAATGCATGGCTAGTAAAACAAGAGGCATGGGAGGGCTGCTGGAGACTTTGTGTTGTTGGAACAAAAGTCAAACTGAGATGCAGCAGGGTCAATAATGTTATCAAACTACCCTATCTTTAAAGAAAGTGGAGAGTGAGAGCCGTTGCACTGAGAGCGACCATGGTGTGCCCCCCTTAGAACAGTGCTGATGAGATTCTGGTGGTGGTGAGATGGTGTCGGGATAATGGTGGCAGGGATTAAGGGTGCTGGTGTCAGGGTGGGAGTGACAGACAGAGGCTCTGACATGATCTTCGAACAGAGATTATGTGTCTTTTACTTGTACTCTTGGGAACCACAGTATCAGTGTGGAAAGCATTGACTACTGCTGGTCATCAGTTTGAATGAACATCCAAAAATCCTGAATCTTTGTTCCAGAGATTGTTTCACTTACACATCATGACATTTTGTTTTAAAGAAATTTCAATTCCAACATGAAATTGTAAAGCCTATGGTTGTTTAAAGGTCAGTGGCTTTTTTAAACACTGTGCTGTGTTCCTGTGGTGATGCATGATCATTTTACACTTAACAAAATAACTTGCAGACACTGAGCCATATTTCAATGATGAGGCTAATGAGAACAGGCAGTCCAGACTGCCTTCTTCTGCATCAATGACGAGAACAGACCATTCCTGGCATTCCTGAACTGACCTGATGATGAGAACTGGACACAAAACGTAGCTTCTCAACAGAAAAGACAGAACTTTCGAGAGTGCTAAGATGATAGGAAGCGTTGTGATGTTTAAGGTGAGGATGACAGTAGCCTTGCTGACTAGGCTATTGCCAGTGAAAAGGCTTGCAAAAAACAGTACTACTCTGGCTACCTCCGTAAGACACATGATATCATTTCACACATCGGTAGCGGTCCAGAGTCCTGAAGCGATGCTGCGGTATGTGCTCTACTTATGTCTACCTATCATGTTCATGTGCCATTTTCTGGTGGAACCATGCTGGTTTTCACCACTTAATGCTTTCAGCTATTGTTATCGAGCTTTTGACTGGTACTGTTAGTACATGCATGAAGATGATAGTCAAAACTTAAACTGCAAACAATGCCTATGAAAATGCTGCAGGGCCATGTGCTTTTGACAACATGAATTAGATGTTTGTTATATTTTTATGATGAAACTGTACAAAAACACATTGACAATGTCAAGATTTCTTACCTATAAGACCATAGGAAAGGAACTTGTTGACAGAGGTAAGAGCGAGGCCTGTGATTGGTCCAGTGGTGTCTTCAGAGCGGACCACTTCTAGGAAGGGCCTTAGAAAAACGTTGGGTTCAACATTGGAGAGTTCTAAAGAAGGAGAAAGACACCCACAAAAGTCAGTCAAGTAAACACATATTGTGAGCTCATGGCAACTCTAGACCTATCAGTTTTATTATATAAAAATCAAATGTATATAAATATTAAATAAAGTTATGGTACACCCACATGTGTCGAGATTACAGAATATTTAGTTCAAGATACCTTGACCTGATCCGAACTACAATTCTGAAGGATACACTAAAAAAAGATTTAATAAAAGATTTAGAGAGAGCTGGAGGGATGTGTATTATATTGTAATTCTAACATGGAGAGGAAGAAGACAGGAGGGATAAGAGTTTAAGAAAGTGGGACAACAGATGGGAAGAGAGAGAAGTCAGTTTAGAGAAGCTGATATAGGGAAATACTTTTGTACCTCAAGATAACACAGACATGAAGCAAGGGAACACAGCTAACCTGGTTTTTCCAAAGGTCAAATATGTAATCTAACAACACCTGTAAAGATCACTTATTTCCACCCTGCATCTTGATTATTTAACACCTGTACAGCGGTAAGGCCTGGGACATGCCATTATCACCATCAGACACAAAACAATGCTGATCAATTCTGGTATTGTGGATCATACTTGCTAAGCATCCTGCCAAGGGGGTGCTCAGGGCAATGTGCGTGTGTGCAAGCAGTAATGGACATCATCGCATTTGTTCAGCTGCCAGAATAGACATCCCCAGCTAAAAAGAAGAAACTTACTTTTGTCTATTTCTGTGGAAGGTCTTTTGCTCAAAAAATGACTAAAAATACCACTGTATTTTTACAATTGTAAACTTACCACCGTCTACCTACAATTTGGTGATCCCTTAACCTTTTAAATAAAAATAATTAATAAAGACCTCAGATAACGGACCATTAGGTAATTGACCACAGTAAAATATCAGCCTTTAGAAGCAAAACATAATAATCAGCAATACTATTATTAAGCCACACCAACCGAATATAACAGTTTATTAAATCCAGCTGCAGTGTGAGATGCAGCAGATCTTCTGTAATCAGTTCACAGAAAAGAGAGCTTTGCTGGGCCATTCCACTCTGGGAAACCACCTTTGGCCCTGACTTCAATCATTTCTCTGGAGAATTCAGAAAGAAAGGGGGTCAAGCGGGGGAAGCAAAAATACAAAACAGGTAAAACAACAAGGGAGAAAATTAGTGGAGTCACGCACGCCGCTGTGAAATGTTGTGGCAGAGGAGTGCTTGCCACAGCAATAGCGTGAGGATTATGGCTTTCTTAAGAGCAGCTCCACTCCAGACGAGAAAAAACAACTTGGACATCAAAAGCGGAGAGTGTCCAACCAATTTCCAAAAGTGCACATGTGACTGCCGTGCATTAGCATGTGATATCCAATACCCCTGCGGCTTGTTTAGAAATCAAATATGAAATAATTTGGAAGGTTACACAGTCCATTATTGGCCCCTGGGTCGGCCTTACACACACCAGGTCGGCCTTGCTTGCAAAAGCAAATCTCTTTCTTCCTGCTTATTAAATATTTTTTCTGGTGTTATATTTGAGTTATTGTTCAATCTGAAAGGTTGGAGCAGATTTGGACACGGAGTGTAAATTTAGCAACAGCTGCACAAAAAATAAACAGTTTTCCCCGTGAAAGATAAATATATAAAATAAAAATCAGTGTTATCTTCAGAGAGTGAGACAGCTCTGTTGGTTTGATCTGTCCATCAGCTGCCAGAAAACTTTTTAAAGAGGGTTTTTGTGTCCCATTACTTTACAGTGTAGTAAGGGTGGAAGGAGGGTGCTCAAATGAATCTGTCAATAGATCCTGATGAAGACTTCATCAGTGGCGATCATCCTGTAAGTGCCATGGCTGCGTTCCCAAAGACCACAGATTGGAAAACTCAATTGTGTTGTATTGATCCGGCTGGCCATCGGTGAACACAGTGCTGACAGTGGCCACTACCAATCTTCTTATATAAAGTCTAAATACAGCCTCTGTACTTCAACTCAATCTCCAGGCTTGTGGAGTGAAGTGAAATAAATAACGATGGCTGCAGCCATGGTGAGACAATCATTCTATAACCAGGTTAACCTCTGGCTGACATTGACCAAAAAAAAAAAAAAAACACAGGATTAAATCGGCTCAGCCAGGCGTGCATGTTGCCATCCAAAGGCTGGGTCCTGATTTCAGAGTGCGTACAAGTCCAACTCAAGTTCAGCTTAATTGGTAAAAAAAGAGGTTTGTAAAATGAGCCCATTACGATTCACCATGAGCCTAATCCTATCTACCTTTACCATGCTGGAGCTCCATCTTTTCCTTGGAGCTGAAGTGAGTATCCAGCCATGTGTGGATTACGTCTCTAAATGACCCCAGCAATGAGCAAGAGAGGAGGCAGGGGTGAACCTACGCCCCCAGGAGAGCATCTCGGGATGAGTCCGGCTCACCACAAAACAGAAGCCATCTTTTAACACATGCACATTTATTGGCACTGGAGCAGAAAGGGCTTAGAACACAGAGAGCAACAGCAGGAGATGGGTCTAAGCTGCAGACACACCTTATTGTCCAGAAACATCAAGAAATGAAACACAAACAATATCTACAGCCAACCAGACCATCTCAACTGACAACATACAAAGATTTCAATGTGGAGTCTCCAAACATCTTTCTGCAAAGCTCACATAACTTACATAGACGTACATTATATAATCAGGCGTGGTGTAGATCAGACATTTGAAATGTAAGATGTGACATGACATCCTGTGTTTAGCGTTTGCGCAAAAATGTGTTAGGTTATAATTTGGCTGTTTTTTGGCGTGTCCTATACCATCGGAATCAGCAGCATCCCCCAAACACATAGACGTAAGGTTGATGAATGTGCAATGTAGTGAGCCGTAGTTATCCGGCAAAATGTCCATTGGTTGAAAATCCCATTGAAATGAATGAGGTATTTGAGCTTCGATTATAGCGCAACCTTTTGGCCGAAGTGCAATCAGGTGTCATCAAGGCCCCATGGGGAACAATTGAATCAAATTTGGTGTCAATCGGACTTGTGGTTATGGAGATATAAAATGCATGTAAATCAATGGGATTTTTTTGACGTCTTTAATCTGCAATAACAGGGCCACCTATGGGCATATTTGGGTGAAGATTGGTGCCTGTAGTAAGGGGACCATGCTGAAGAATTCGGCTCAGGTTTCATGTCAGTGTGACTTTTGGTTATAGAGGAACTATTTTCTTGGATTAAATAGCACCACCTAGGGGCAAGTTGCACCAAATTTTGCACAGGCCCTCAGGGGCCGTCCCACAATAATGCTCCAAATTTGGTGTCGATCGGCCATTCCAAAGCGAAGATATGACATAATTTCCTGTTAGTAGTGTTTTTCGCAAACGTTTGCTAGCATATAATTGCGACATTTTTTGTCAGATCAAAATTTCCTCTACAAACTTTCATCAGCTTGGTCCAGAGATTATCCGTGCCAAGTTTGGTGTCAATTGGACTTACGACTTCGGAGGAGTTAATTAAAATAGATTTTTCAGTTTTCGCAATGTAGCGAAAAAAAAGTTTAGGTGGAAATGGGTGTGGTATATACCACAAGATTCACGTTGATCCCCCGAACGCATGGATATAAGGTTTTTTTATATACGCCTTTGTAGGCGGGAGTTCCAAGCCCAAACGCGTTGACCTTGCCTTTAGCGCCCCCTAAAGGTAGAAGTGTGCGGATTTTTGCGCCTGACGTACTCTTGGGGCTGTGAACATACCTTGTGAGTTTGCCGTCCCCAGCAGTGACGGTGTAGGCCGCAGTATCAGTTTTATGCACGGAAGAATTGAAAAATAAATAAAAATCTGAGCGAAAACAATAGGGTTCCCAGCCGCTTCACTGGTACTGGGCACCGTGATGCCTTGCATTCATGGGTTCCCAGCCCACTTCAGGCTTGGACTCCTAATAAATACATGTGAATTCAGGGCAACTTGCAATTTTGACCAACCACTTTTCTGCAAATTTCACCTATCGCCATCTCTGTTTCCCGCAAAATGTCATAAGTCAGAAAACTCACTTCTTGTTTCTTTTAGAAGACGCAGCAGACGTGTGATACCAACGTCTCACATTTGCCTAAAAAAATAACAGCAAAGACAGAACAGGATACAGACCTTCTGTATAAAAGCAGGGGTAACTGTTTTGCAAAACGTGCAGTATTGTGGTCGACCATAAAAGGAAATTGTCTATTGACAAACACTTTGCCGCAGCAAAACATACGCTGAGAACGGCAGAAATGCATGGAGGACATCAGGCTGTTGCATCCAGGTCATCTGCAAGCGCTGAAAGAATCAAGGTAAGCTGGTTTAAAAATGCAGGGTTAGGCTTAGGCCGGCAAAAGTCCGAGAGGGACTGTTTAATGATTCAACTATAATAATAATTATTATTATGGTAGATGTGATTATTTCACTTATTCCCACAATTTTATAGCAAAAATGCCCAAGAACATTGCAATTTCTCAGAAAAGCTGCCGCAAAATCAGGCATTTTAGACCACAACAGAAAAGGCCTGAAAAATAGACAGGTTTTTTTGTCACAATACAAAATAAATTGTATTGTGAAATTTAGTTTGTGACTACTTTCTGCTATGTAGCAGAAAATATACAGTAATAAAAAAGCAATTATAAAAATAACCCTAAATCATTTTCAGGTTGTCATCAGGCTGACACACAAAACATATACAGATATACAGATGGGTGATAAATCAACATGAAGTGTCTTGGCGTCTCCCATCCTAAAAAAGACATTTACAGCCAGACCTCCAGGCAACAGTACACTGGAGGTACAGATTTAAGAATAGAAAGATGAATTTACTGTTTAGGGCTGCCACAGTAATGATGATGATAATCATGGTTTTGAAGGCAGGGGGAAGTGATTCACAAAGAAATACTAATACTTCAGCCACTGTATTAGGCAACTCATTTGCTGTTGATTCATTAAAATCACAAAAGGATGTGAACTGAATCTGCTAGTCTAATGTGTATTGTATTATATCTTACAGACGTTTTCACTTGAAACACGGAAGTCATTTACCAGTGCCCTGCTGCTAAATGGTGTCTCAGTTAGCAGTCCTACTAGCAAACTCTAACTGGACTAGGAGCTCTGAGTACAGGGGTGAGTGTTCACAGAGCTTTGAACCTCATGCAGGCCAGCTTGGCGACAGGGAATACAGTAACAAGGTGATTTACAGCAGCTCCAATCAGGACTATGACTCTGGGGAAGACAAAGTCAGTCTCCCTTTCATCAAAATATGGTCACGTCCGGTGTCTGGTTCCAAAAAAAACAAGATAGAGGAACTATTGATATTGTTAGTTGTGTTACCTTTTAGAATGTTTTAAACTATAATTCTGGCTAAACACATGTGTTAAGCAGTTTGTATAAACTATCAATACAGCCATGTAAGATGGACCATGGTAGTACGTATGTGCACCAGAACATGCAGGGACCTTTACTGTTAGATAAAAAAGTTAAAGGATTTGGGGGAAAAAATGTGTTGTGAAATATTACGGTACAAGACCTTTTTAGATCTCCTGCATTATTCATGACATTTGCAGTGTCAGCTAACATTATTTCTTGGTAGGCTTTATGACAAGATAGATAAACTTTTCTGAAACATCAGGTTCAGTGAAGTGTTAGGCACCACAGTTTTCCTGCATGGGTCCATTTAGCTCTGAGCAATCTATATCGTCTTACAGATTCTGCGCCTTTGATTTCACTTGTTCCTGGTCTCTTGCTAATAAAAAAAGAAACGTAGTTAAAGCATGTATGATTCCTGGCCAGTGGTTGTATAACAGCACTTTTAGATTTTTATACTACTAAACAGATATGCAATAGTGGTGACACAATTCAATAGTGACAGAAATGAATGCATCAGCAGCAAAACAAACCTCTGAAGAAACAATCTTGTCCAGCTGTTCTAAAGAAATCTGTGTGCATGGCACATACACCCAGATCTCAGTTATTTATCCTATGCATCTCTCTCTTACTAACTCTAATATTTGTTGACACTATGAATATATGATAACCACTATTCTTTTTTATTTTCTCTGTTTTGCTGACATAGTGTCTATTATGTGATGTTTGAATGTCTTGTCTGTCTTGTCTCGTGTGGACCCCTGGAAGTAGATTTAATAACTAATAGGGATCCTAAATTTGGAAAAAATCTCAATTTTGATACTGACACAGTTCACAAGCTTTCCCTGAAAATGGACATAACAAAATTACACCTTCTATAAAAAAGGCACAATAGTGCAGGCAGAGGGGAGCAGCAAACGTAGGAGGGGGTGAATCCCCCTTTGACAGACGCAGTGGCTCAACACCAAACACTGATGGTTATTGATCCTGACCTCTTCAGCTGCTAAAATTAAGAGTCAGGGTCCTTGGTTGCAATGCCGAGGCTCCTTGTGCTGAGGGGAGAGTCAACGCTTTAACAAGAACAGCAAAGCTAAATGAAATCCGGGGAGAATTCTGCGGTTCATCTGCTGAACAAAGTCTTGCATGACAGTATTCTTATACATCGATCAGGAGAATTTCATGAATGTCAGCTCTCAGTCCCTACCTGTTTCATTCTTCTTTTTCTGCCCTTGGTCCCTGTATTCTCCTGAATGAAACTGACAATTATAGAAGGAGGCAATTAGGACGGAACAATGCTATGGACCTCCATATGGTCATTTCATTGGGCCACAGTGGTATTTTATAGATGCTTGGAACAATGCCCTGCGCAACCTAAACAGGCAATTTGAAAGCCCCAGAGAAATTAAAACTTTTCTAAAATGCTTGGGAGGATGGCTGTAATGGCCAGTACAGGAGAGCATTTCCTAAAGGGCTACATGGAATATAGTTTGCATTTGTATTTACAAGAACACTCCTACTGGATGGTTCAAGGAGGAAGAAACAAAGAACGAATAGCCTTACAGGCACATTAAAGCCCATAATGCCCAATCAATCACTAAGTCAATCAAAAGATGCCTTTGCATTGCCTGTTCAGAAAAGTAACAAATTTAATATCTGCTACTTATTTATTTCAGTCAAAATATAATGGCAATTAAAGCTGCAAGCAGCAATGAGAGGGCCTGCGCAGTTCCCTGTCCGTCAGTGCGTGCCGCATCTGCAGCACCGTCACTAGAGAATTGTGAGAGCGCTTAGGATTTTAAGAGACTATGGTGGGTAGACTTGGGCGGTCCGGGGGCATGCTCACCCGGAAGAAAATTTTGTACATTTTAAAGTTAATGCATTTATTTGGTGCAAAATTTGGAGTCTTTCTATGAAGAACTTTGCACTCTTGTAAACAATGTTGTGCTCTAGTAAACTACTTAATCATAAACCCATTGTATAGCTATAAATGGTGATGAAACAGCAACAAAAGTCAAGAAATGTATTTATGATTTTTCCAGCAACCCTAAATCATAGATTAAAAAATAGAATTTCCCTAACATTTTTTGTTGTTTTTTTTTTACTTTTATTGGACACATGTAGGTAATATTTTTTATACTTTTTGTGAATATAATCCAATTAATCTTATTTACATCCTGTATAGACACCTTATTTTGAAAAGTGGATGTTGTCACATCTGTATCCTCGCGCAAAATTTATCAAGTCCGACCCAATTTGAGAAATAATGTTGTATGTGGTTCTCATGTCGCGTAATATGAAGACTTCACAGCCTCTCTTCAGGTCAGAGTCTCATACTACACTTGTCTTTGTAAAGTGAGAAAAGGACAGGATAAAGTCGCTAACCTGCCTGTCAGCTCGCACTGATCCATTTCAGTGGATTTACCATAAAGGCTTTAATACATGTGCACGCCAGATTTAGGCGCGGCTAGCTTAATTGCCTTCTCAGAAACAGACAGTTAACATTACCTTAGTTATCTCAAAAGAAAATTGGTTGTCTCAAGTCGGATGCCAAAGTGTGTGAGCGAGCTTACAGCAGCACGGAGCAGAGCCCACAAAACACAACGTTAGAGGTCTGTAATGTTGAGATGCATAAAAATATTTTTGGTTCATTTTGAAACTATGGTGGAGCAAATTAGACTGGACACACTTAATGGGAAACACTGCTAGAGGTGGGCGTTTAATCCAGTCCTTGATCAAGATCTTTGTCCCCCAAGAGATTCAACCTCTCCCCTTTCCCCCCTTTCTCCCTAATTTGCATGTTATCATGCCTCTCTCTCACGCTTTGTTTTTTAGGTCCTCTTGTGTGTTTGTGTTGCCTATCTTCTCTTCTGGTCTCTCTGGTGGAGAGGAGATGGTGTGGCTCAGATCCTTCCTAGGTGGTACAATAACTATGACTATACATGTGAAATTATCTGAAGATGTGGAGCAGAGGTAGCACAGGGACAAATTGTAAAACATCAAAACATGGAAAAGCTATGCAATTTAACTTTGCATAGGTTTTTAAGTTACTGCCAATATTTGAAGTTGATCAGATTAATTCTGTAGGAATAGCTGGTCAAAGCACAGAGTCTGTAAATGAACAAAAATATCCTACCATTTCAGAGTGTAATTTACCGCTGTCGTAAATGGAAGTGACAATCTGACCTGATCAGTCCACTTGAGGAAAACCATTTTTAATCAGAGCCGTGAATGCAAATGCTGACAAGCAGATCGCATTTAGGTGACGTCTGCTAGAATCAGAAAAGCGACACTTACCTTATGATCAAAAGCTAAAGTCGACAACTTTTCTAACACAGCCAAACCTCAATAAAGTGTGATAACACAAGACACAGCAATGTTACTGACTAGGCCAAGAGAAAGAAAGCCAACTTGCCTCTGTCCTGCAGCCTTTTATTTCATGATACTCTCGCCAATCCCTGACAGCTTCTTGCTTGGTCACACGATCCAGACCCATAACTAAAATGTAGAATATCAGCCTCTGCTGCTTAGATTTTTAGGAGAGAAAGCCTCTGGAATAACAAACCTTTCATCTCCAAAAATAAAAACAACAAAAAAAAAAAAACTTTGATTCGACCAAAGGTCAAGACGATTCCTTTCAGCAGAATTGTATTTGACCTCTAAAAAGCAGAGCAAGTAAAATTAAACTAGGTGCATTCAAACAGCATGACTTCATCACCAAACCTTGCCTGAGCCAGAGCCTGCCAGCCACTGTGCTGCTCTGCACCTGTTATCCTGTACATAAAATGTATTTTCTATGCTGCATACTTTGCACAGAGGCCACATTATTCCATCTGGGAGCTGGCCGGGCCCCAACGTCCACTTAATGTATTTCACAGCCTGCTGTCCCCTCTGTGATGGATGGACATACTTTACGCTCAGTGTACTTATAAATAACGGATGTTTTATCATGCTGAATTCAAACCTGCGGGAGTGCACATGAACATTTCTGTATGAATGTGTAACGTATAGGATGGAAATATTTTGTATCACTGTGAGCTCAAAGAAGTAATTATTCAGGAAATCATTTGAGTAAAATAACATTCCTTACATGAATGTTTCACAGCTAAATAGCTTCATCCTTCATTAGAGCTGGCAAAACATCAGCTCTTTACATATTTCTTCAGCTGAGCTGCCTTGCCATAAATGCAGCTGTCAAATCCAAATCATTCCATTTCATTTTGATGCAAAAGTGTTTGCTTGTAGTGTCACAGTCAGGTGTCCTTCGGGGAAGGCATCCTCGTATTATCACATCTATTTCAACAGCCAATGTCAGTGTGGGAATTTGTTAAGATGCTGGGCTGGAAAAGAAGAAGGTAGATGAGGATGGGAAGGTGAGTGGAGAGAGGGAGGTTGGGGGAATGGGGTCTGGAGTGCTCGAGGTTGGGCATCCATTCAGCAGGATAAACCAGCACACATGCTCAGGCTCGGAATGGATTTCACACCCCTCCTGATGAGTACCACCATCCACAAGTGCATGGAAAGAATGAAGACTGGAGTATGGTGAGGTAATGAACAAACTACAAGGTACAATTTGCTTGATTAAGGGCCCAGAAGTGGAGAAAGTAATAACAAATCAACCAATCTCTGAAGCAAAACATGCAGACATATTGGTATCAGTGTCAGCTGATAAATAACAAGAAATTGCAGTACACCAGAGTGCTGGCAAGTAGATTTTTCAACTGTAAAATGTCCAGCTCAGTATATCAAATCTAAAGGACCTGTGTCAAGAGTGTTTGTGATTAATATATGTAAATAAAATATTTATATAAAATATAACTATATATATTAAAAAAAATAGGGTAGAAAGTGCCATTGAGGAAAAACAGAACGTGGATTTGAGTTGATGAGAGAAAGAAGGTAAGAACATGTGAGACATGGGGAGAGGAAAAAAGACTGAGGAAAAGCAGCCAACAGAGAGCGGGGGGGTTATTGTCCTTATTTGTTTCACCTGCTGCACTCCTTCAGCTCCCCACTATTGCCATTCCCATGGGGTAGGAGGGATTCCAGAAACCATGCACTGTACAGGCCGACTCTTCTGTGTTCACACGAGACACAATACACCACTGCTACAGGGCTCACAGTGCAACTGCACTCTGTCAGAAACTACACACTAAACAAACAAACTGATATAGTGTTTAAAAAACTGCTGCTGAATAGATCAGGTCACTTTACAAGAAACACCACAATCACAAAGCATTGGTGACATTAACTGAGAAAGAGCGTTTTTTTCCTTCAAGTCAGAATAGCATCTATATGGAAGTCAGTATATACAATTTGGGCTGGAAGCACTCCTTGAACCAAAGATTTTAAAGACTTTATGATGATGATAATGATTTATTTCAGGTAATATTTACTTCTGCAAATTAGTGTGTGGAACGCACAGACAGGGTCAAGAGGTTCAGTTACAGTTTCACTAAACAGAGTGAGCAAGACAAGTGATTTAAGTGACTTTGAAAATGAAATTATGTTTTGGCGTTTTGGAGTGGTGGTTCCAGTATCTAAAAAAACCTCATCATCTAGAGCTTTACATTAACTTTCGTCCTAAATGAAAACATTTAGGAGCACAATGAAAAATTTCCAAGTAACAAGCTTTACTGTGTGTGTGTGCTCCTTCTCCTTGTGTGTAATTATGAATTGTGAAACCAGTGGAAGACCATGGAAGTAAAGATTCTAGTGTCTGGACCCTCCACAAGGACCTTTAAATACTGTCAAAGTTTTTAAAAAGACTGAAACACATTTCTTTGAAAATTTTTCACACAATGGGCAATACACAGATCACCAAAACGGGAGAACAGGTTAAGTAGAGTAGAGTTCCAAGCCGATTCCATTTTCGATCATAATACATAAATGACAGTTTTGTTAGGCTCTGAAGTTAACGAATGCCTGACAAACCTTTCCTCTCTTCTTACTCTTTCTATGAGCAAATAACAACATAGAAAACATTCAGATAGTGTTAGCAGGCTTCTCATCTCCAGCCAGCGCTGACTGTCACTTTCACAAATTAACATGACAAATATCACAGATGGCCACTGATTCCAGAAGGAACTTGACAACAGGCGTAAATGAAACTTAATGTTGGCTGGTTAATGTACTCGCCAAAGTAAAGGAGAAACAAAAAAACACTAGACTACTGCAAGTGGATGTGTTCTTGTACTTCCAACAAGACCATCAGAGTGGCAAGGCTTCTCTATCGTCTTCTTGATCGCGTCATGTTTATGCATTTTTTAATCAACATTAATAGTTCTTAATATATAGTTTAATCATCTATTTTTAGAGATATATATACACACACACACACATATATATGTAGGCTATTTGACTGTTCTGATCTGCACTGTAATGAAATTAAGCAATTCCTATTTAATAAACCTACAATAACTGCCACACTGTTGTTGACATCACTCAATTTAAAGTGCTCCCAACCAAGTCTTTGGTATTTAGTTTTCCTTATGATGTCAACAGCAGTGTTACGTTCAGTGCAGTGAGCAGTGTTACGTTCAGTGCAGTGAGCAGTGTGCAAAAAAACCCAGCGATCGAATATTCAAATATTCAGGTCCAGCCCTACAAGTAAGTGAGGTGCTTTTAAAATATGCTGAGGAACATGCAGGAAAGCAGGATTCAGTGGAGAGCCTGGTCATCCTACTTTATCTATGCATCAGTGTGCAAACCCTTCATTTGAATGTAACCATTCACAGCACATCTCATCAGTATTAATAGGCTGATACCACTGTATTTAGACATGATGTTCACTTTATACCCACCCAGCATTGACAGCAAATCCTCTGTGTGTGTTTAATAAATCGCAGTAGTTAGGTGGGATGGCTTAGTCTCAACTCAACTAATGACTATATTATGAGCCACAGCATTAGGAGGGATTAATACTAATCTTGGCTGTTTCAGTTTACCCTAGGCTGCAGGGGTGGGTTTGAGGAGACAACACAGCAGTGTGTTACCCTGGCCTAAAGCTAGTCAGCCAGTTCTCAAACACAAAAAAAGTACATTACTGCTTTGGTTTTGCATGTTGATCACTGCCAAAGAAAAGGCCTGGCTCATGATCCTTCTCCAGAATATGCTGTTTAGCTATACCAAAGCACACATAAATATAAAGTCTCCCCTATATTTAGCAACTCATCCTGTGCTCTATACAGCTGGGATAAACACCCAAACAAACACAGACAACAAATACATACTTAACAAGCCCTCGGTCTTCTGGCAAGGTGTGACTCATTCTACTAACAGCACTTTACCATAAGAACAAAAGGTGATATGAACTCAGGGTTTTTGTGTTTTGAGTGCCAAAAAGCTAGGCAGTGAGTGAAGAAGTACAAGAAGACTCTTAAGTACTATGCTTATTTAATAAATGTCAATTTTCAATAAACAGTATCTGCTATCTCTGAGGCATTTGAGAAAAGGTTTGAAGTTTTGCATGCTGTCATGAGAGATAACGGCAGAAATATGGCAAAAGCTATGACGAAAAGTGGTCTGGCTCGTTTTTGCTGCATGGCAGACATCCTGCAGCTGGCTATCCACGATGTTGTTCTCAGACAGCGCAGCATCTCGGATGTGGTGGCAACAGGCTGTATTATAGACACTTTAAATATTCACTCACCACATTTCCAGTAGTGGTGGGAATCACCAGAGGCCCCACAATACGATATTATCATGATATTTATGTTGCGATTAAATTTTTTTGCGATTTTAAATATAATGCAATTTATTACCTTTTTCCAATTAGGTCCCTAAAGTCAAATTTTGTCAACATCTGTTTATCTAAAAAGAAATATTTCTCTGTTTGTTCATATCACTTTTTCAGTCCTCTATATGGTCCTGTTAAGTTTTCTAGTGGACTAAAAAAGCAATAGATTTTCTTATTCTAGTACCAAAAAGTTAAAACTCCCATCTCCAATTTATATACTAAAATATCGATACTTGGCGTCCGTGTATCGATAGAGTATTGCCATGGCAAATATCACGATACTATGCTGTGTCTATTTTTTCCCCACCCCTAATTTCCAGAAATAAGACCATCCTTAGGTATTTGAGAAATAACCTCCATTTTCCAGCACTGGCAGAAATGGCTAACTTCACAAGCAAGGGCAGCTCAGTATATATATACACACACACACACACACACACACCAGCTATTGGCTAAATTTGGTCTACAATTTCACAATTGGTGCATCCCTAGATAAAAGTAAAGAAGCAGCAGAGAAAAGCCATATTTAGTTTTGTCCTATAATTCATGTCACTTTACTGTGACCTAGTTAATAAAGGCAAATACATATATTTTTAAATAAATATATTTAGGAAAATGATGTTTCTTATCACTGATTTGTTAAACAAGCGCACTATATAATTCCTGATGTATGTATCTCACTAAGCTGCTTGAGTGTCATGTAAGCTCTCCACATACAACAGGTTGCCCTCTCCATGGCAACACGTGGTGACTTTCGAACAACAGAGTCTTACAGGGGACATTTCTAACCACTGATGCCACACAGGCTCCACAGCGGGGAAACATTAAAGCCTATTGGGTTTATCCCCACTGGGGCACTGAATTGCCCTGCTCAGAGTGGTTGGAGATGTCCCGGGCTGGCTTAGCAGACCAAGGCGACAACTGTCATAAATTACTCCCCAGTGAGGCTGCATGTCTGCCATACTCGAAACAGCTTTAGGGAAACTCAGGGGTAACAGAGCTGGATTTAAGAGAACACAGGGGGGTCGATTGGTCGGTCACATACCCAACCCCACACACAAACTGTTGCAATAACTCTTCACCTAAATATGAGGAGGTGTCAGCAACAAAGAGGTTTTTGTTACTTTCAGTGTTTTGTTTTTTTCCATTTGTCTATATCATCTATGTACACATAAAAATAATTTACTCTAATAAAAGTGGTAAATCCCTCTCCAAATACGTGTTCCAACACTGCAGCCTTCTGTTCTGCTTCCATGAGGTCCAAGTTTCCTTGTTTTTCTTATTGTGTCAACTGTAGGAGGTGGCTGAGTTGTTGAAGAGGAGAGAAAAATTAGCCACTTCACTGCTGTTCACATGGCAGCTCACTTCCTCTGGTGTATAAAGTGCACTCCCCCAGGGCTTGCTGTTTGTCATGAAACATCTCTCGGCACATAATTTAACCAAACTTGAGAGGCAAAAAAAAAATGGAAAACAAACATAATTTACTAAAGAGGGGTTGGAGTCTAATACTGAGGCTGTTTGCCAGAAGTGCAGTAATTCTAAACCATGCTGCAGTAAGTGGCTCCTCAAAAGATACTGTGGGGCAATGTCAGACAGCTGACCACATGGGATGTGATCCAGGGAGCACATTATCGTTATGAATTCATGACAAAATTTTGTACTGAAAGTGACAGAGGCGTGGATATTAGTAAACAGTCTTGTAATCCACTCACAAAAGAATTATGACAAGCTAAAATGTACAGTGTACAGCGCTTAATGTTCCTTCATTTGTCTCATTTAATTTTAGCCTGCAGTACCACTCAAATTAAATTTTGTGTCATAGGACTACAGAGTTAACTGTTACTTTGACTTACACTACGGGCTTTACAAGGATTAGCTCCAAACCACAAAATGGCGGGCCTCACACTCTACAATGTCCTACACTTTGAAAAAGTGAAAAGGTACCAATATCAACATTATACATGTATGTAAACTACATTATGGATTAAAGCCATAGAAATGCCAACACGTATTACACAAGACTGGCATATGTGCATAGCTCAAAATATTCCCTTATTTTTATTTTGTGTTAGTTCTTTCAAACATGTAGACAAATAATTTCCCATAAGGTTGGTTTCTGCAGTGCAATGTGTCTCCCCTCACACCAAGCTCGTTCTGCACACGCAAGGCTGCGCCTATCCAATCCGACTGGCATCACGGCCATGGAATGCTGAAGTCCACATTTTTCCCATTCAGCAAGGAAAAACGGCCTTTCAAAGCCAATCAGCTAGAAATGTTGCTTTGTTTTTATTTTCGACTGAACTTCCTGGAACCTATTATGGAGCTGTCAGGGATGTATATTTAGCTATGGCAACACAGGGCCTCCTCGCTCCCTTGCGCCACTGGCCATGTCACCTCTGATAAACAGAAAAACAATTGGTTATCCCTTTTGTCACCTTTAAAGAAAACGGCATGGGTAGTGTGTCTGTGGGTGACAAATACCATCTGTATAGCTACACACAACTTCTCTGTAAACCCTAACCGTAGAGGGATGTAGGACACATGTATACCATATACATATTATATCCACTGGATTCTTCAGAAAGGACAAGCAAGAGACAACATTTCAACGCAGTAACTGATGATGTGATAAAAGATATCAGTCATATTAGATCAGATTCCCTTAAAATCTGTCGTACACATCAGTCCATTTAGACACAACACAGTCTACTCAATTGACCCCTAAGCCACGCCTCCCTTAGTTACTGTTGCTAGTCCAACAAACTGTCGGACTTTTATCACAGCACTGCCACTGTCTATAACTGCATTCCCTGGAGAAATATTGTCAAATTTTTGGGAGCGATTTCAGAAAGAAGCAGACAGTTTTGCATTTGCATTGTGCATCTGAAGGTTGTATTCAGGCTGTCAAACTGCCGTAAACAGACAGAAGCTAAAGCCTACCGATCACCAACCACCGCATCACCTTACGATTTAGACAAAGGACAACGATATTAAGGATCAACACTGTTCCTGTACAGCTGGGTAGGCCTCTATTCACTATTACAATCATTAAAAAGCAGAAGAGTAGGGTTATAGAACGTTACATTCAGTATTACATTAGCTAGCATTAGCTAACTATTAGCTCCTATTACTTTAGGAACAAGCCAAATTTTAGGCTTTAAATCGCACTTCTCCTTTCAACCTCTCTGGGTAGCGACTGTAACTATTACAAGTGCCCCAGCAACAGAGTTTGACCATATTTTGGAAAAATACAGCAAAAACAAGCTAGAAAATGGCATCTTTTGCATACGTCAACGGCGCGAAGCCATGAAAGTGTCGGACTTCAGTTAGAGCGGCCTATACTGCACTGTGTTTGGCCAGCTGCGTTCCATGGCAACTGTGGCGAATACCAATGCACCTTAAATTTTGCTACATTTTTGTTTTCATTTGTTCTTTTTTCAGCTTTATTACTGTAACATGTATGATTATGATAATCTATGACAAATGCACTCATCAACATCGCAAGAAAAAGGAAGTGCAGGTATCAGATTGAGTGCAGTGGACCTTGAGACGATCACTATTCACAGCATCTCTCACCCAGACAAAACTTCACTGCAAGCAATGTGATCAAACCAGGAAGAGAGGAAAGCGATAAGAGCTAAGCTAAACCTAGTTGGAAGTTAAAGTTATCCCACTACCCAGCCTGCACCTGGCTAATGTCCAGTCACCGGGGGGAAAAATGGATGAAATAAAACTCAGGCTAACTCAGCAAAGAGAAGTCAGAGACTGCTGTGCCCTCATCTTCACAAAAACCTGGCTGCACCACAACATCCAGGATCAAGATATTACACTCGATGGCCGGAGCGTCCCGGACAGAACACTCTGGTAAGACCAGAGGAGGTGGACTCTGATTGAGTTTGAGCACCAAGCGTCATTGATGTAAGCACAAAGTGGATGGACAATGTTGACTAGATTGGACTAGTTTTTATTGTTAAGATGTTGGCCATATTATCTGTCCAGATAATTCACCAGTGTCTTTGTTGTTGCCGTTTACATTCCTCCAGATGCAAATTCAAAAAAATGCACTACAGGAACTGAATGAGGTCATCAGCAGTCACATGACAAAATAACCTGATGGTGTTTTTATTGGAGTTGCTGATTTTAATCAAACAGATGTGGTGGGCGGGCTGACGATCACAACTAACTTTGGCTCACTTCTGCTCTGGCTGCAGTGCACTCCTGTTTTCTTTTTTTGAACCTCTCTTTGGAATTGCTGAGTACAGAGAAGGCTCTGCAACAGTATTTTTTCCTGTGGGAAATCCATCCAATAGCAGTAACGTCAATGCTAAAAAACACTTACTGCATGTTGGTATGAGTATATGTACCATCCAAATATCTTTAATAAAGTACTTGACAGTCAATCAGGAGATCAGCAAATAGTTCTCACTACATTAAATAACACTTCCATTCTTTAATTTCATCAATAAATTACTGTTGGATGGATGGATGGATGGATGGATGGACAGACATCTACTGGCATGAGGCATAATGTAGATTGAACAGTAACATTGATGCCCACTAGTTCACAAGTTCATTCTCCCTTGACCTCTGTATCTGACCCCCTACAACACAAACCCCACTTCAAGTCTACTGTATTGACTAACCCGCCTAGATGACACCTGCAACCACACACACAAGTCCTTCCAAATCATAAATTTAGTAACATTTCACTACTTACAACCTGCTCAGCTCCTGACAGTCCAGACCAAGACTTTTACGGTTAAAAAACTACACCGTACATACCACATATCTGTATTGTTAAGACGGCAGTTAGCTGACTGGGACTGGGAGTGAAGTACATTGGACAAATCTAGGGATAACTATCTCCAACTGCTATACCACCTGTGGGGAAACCAATGAGGTATATTTGAACCCTGCAGAGAAAAAAACACATGGATTTCTTCACATGTACAGGTGAAACTCAAAAAATTAGCATATCATGCAAAAGTTGATTTATTTCAGTAATTCAACTGAAAAGGTGAAACTAATACATTATATAGACTCATTACATGCAAAGTGAGATATTTCAAGCCTTTATTTGATATAATTTCGATGATTATTGCATACAGCTTATGAAAACCCCAAATTCAAAATCTCAGAAAATTAGAATATTACATGAAATCAATAAAAAAAAAAAAAAAAGTATTTTAAATACAGAAATGTCAGCCCTCTGAAAAGTATAATCATGCATATGTACTCAGTACTTGGTTTGGGCCCTTTTTGCATAAATTACTGCCACAATGCGGCGTGGCATGGATGCTATCAGCCTGTGGCACTGCTGAGGTGTTATGGAAGACCAGGATGCTTAGCGGCCTTCAGCTCTTCTGCATTGTTCGCTCTCATGTCTTTCATCTTTCTCTTGGAAATGCCCCATAGATTCTCTACGGGGTTCAGGTCAGGCCAGTTTGCTGGCCTATCAAGCACAGTACTCCCATAGTCATTGAACCAGGTTTTGGTACTTTTGGCAGTGTGGGCAGGTGCCAAGTCCTGCTGGAAAATGAAGTCAGCATCTCCATAAAGCTCGTCTGCTGAAGGAAGCATAAAGTGCTCTAAAATGTCCTGGTAGACCGCTGCGCTGACTCTGGACTTAATAAAGCACAGTGGACCAACACCAGCAGATGACATGGCTCTCCAAACCAACACAGACTGTGGAAACTTCACACTGGACTTCAAGCATCTTGGATTGTGTGCCTCTCCATTCTTCCTCCAGACTCTGGGACCTTGGTTTCCAAATGAGATGCAAAATTTGCTCTCATCAGAAAAGAGGACTTTGGACCACTGAGAAACAGACCAGTTCTTGTTTTCTTTAGCCCAGGTAAGACGCTTCTGACGTTGTTTGTTGTTCAGGAGCGGCTTGACAAGAGGAATACGACATTTGAAGCCCATGTCCAGGACCCGTCTGTGTGTGCTGGCTCTTGATGCAGTAACTCCAGCCTCAGTCCACTCCTTGTGAAGCTCCCCCACACATTTGAATGGCCTTTTCCTGACAATCCTCTCCAGGCTACGGTCATCCCTGCTGCTTGTGCACCTTTTTCTTCCACACTTTCCCCTTCCACTTAACTTTCTATTAATGTGCCTTGATACAGCACTTTGAGAACATCCAACGCTTTCCCTCCTTGTGGAGGGTGTCAATGATGGTTTCCTGCACAGCTGTCAGGTCAGCAGTCTTCCCCATGATTGTGAATTCCACTGAACCAGACTGAGAGACTAATTAAAGGCTCAGTTTTGGATTAATTAGCTGATTAGAGTGTGACACTTTGAGCCTACAATACTGAACCTTTTCACAATATTCAAATTTTCTGAGCTTTTGAATTTGGGGTTTTCATAAGCTGTACGCAATAATCATCAAAATTATATCAAATAAAGGCTTGAAATATCTCACTTTGCATGTAATGAGTCTATATAATATATTAGTTTCACCTTTTCCGTTGAATTACTGAAATAAATGAATTTTTGCACGATATGCTAATTTTTCGAGTTTCACCTGTACACTTTGTTGCTATATCTCTAGCACCCCACTTATGATGTAGTTCTTATTTTCAAAAAAAACAAAAAACAAAAAAACTACTCTTTCCTTTCATTCAATGTTATGTTTCTGTTTTGTAGAGTAAATTGTGTTTTTCTAAATGACGGTATGCTTTCCAGCATTACAACGCGAACAGAACAGAACCAGATGCAGTGAAGTACTGTCAACATAACTGTGTCTGCGCATGAATGTTGGTCTGTGAAATCTAACTCTAAACCACATAATCTACAGTTTAAGTAATACAACATATTCAATACATAAAACGAACATTTTTAAGATAATATATAGATAACAATTGTCATTGTTATCTATATATTATTTGAGTTAAACGGCGACAATAGGAAAGGTTGAATAGAGAAAAGCACAGAGAGAGGGGATGACTCGCAGGAAAGGACCTGGGCTGAAATCTAACCTGGGTGTTAAGGACCATTTTAAGTTATAATGCAACAATGACTCAAATGTCTTGATGAACACACACACTCGTCGTCGTGATAATGCTTTGGTTTGTACTGGTAGGTTAATCGTGCCTCTAAACCCCCCTCCCACTTTGAGCTTGACCAGCAGCACGGAATTTTTGGCTGCAGCCCAGAGAACCAGGTGTGGCCACAGTGTGGTGCTACGTATTTCACCTGGGAAATGGAGACACCTGCACAGGTCTACCTCCATTCCCCACTCCACCTCTGGTGACAGGAGCTTTGGTGCTGGTTTCCTGCTGGTAGTATCTGCAGATTCCCCTTTTGTGTGGATCCTATGTTGGAGTCTTGTGGCTCGCCTCCTGCATTCTTCTCTCCACCACCTCTGCAAGCTTCCTGAGCACTTGGTCGTGCTGCCACTTACGCCGCCAACGCTCCGCTTTAAAAGTGGATTGCCAAACCCAATGAGCTGGTGTAGCACTGACTTCCTATGATCTCATTCCAGACAGCTTTCAGATCTTGCTTTCCTAGCACCATGTTATCGATTTCCTTTTTCCTCCTCACCTTTGTACTTGCTGCTGCGGTCACCTCGCCATCCATGCCGCTGCATTCTTTGTACAAGACTTGTTGGACTTTGGCCACTTCAACAACATTTGCACCCACATTAGGAGTATAGTATTATGTGTTAAGAGTTCTGCAAATGGAAACTCTGTTGTGAAAATTGAGCCAAAGCAATCATAAATTACATTTATAATTACTGGCCTACTTTCCCAATGTATGCTGCTTTATACCAAAGGATATGGAATGAGAGAGACAGTGGGTCAAAATATGTTTGACAAATGCCCTATGCTTCACAAACAAACACTGTGGTTTGTATATACAAAACTCCATTAACAAACTAATGCATTTTGTTTAACAAATATATAACACCATAATCTTCCCGTGGGCGAAGCTTCCTACTGGTGTTCATAGGGCAGCGTGGTAAGGATCCTAATTCACCCTTTGCTAAGCCCCGCCCCCTTAGTTACTGTTGCTAAGTCCGACAAACTGTCAGCGCTGCCACTATCTATTACTGCACTCCCCGGAGAAAAAGCGATCTCAGAAAGAAGCAGACAGTTTTGCAGTTGCATTATACATTTGAAGGCTGTATTCAGGCTGTCAAACTGACGAGAAAAAAAATGAAAGATAGAAGCTAAAGCCTACCACTCGCACAGTACAAGTGAACCACCGCATCCCCCGACGAGACAAAAGACAACAATATGAACGATCAGTACTGTTCCTGTAAAGCTGGGTAGGCTTCTATTCATTATTACATCATCATCATTTAAAAGCAGAACAGTAGGGCTTTTTACGTTACATTCAGTAGGAAGTTAGCGAGTGTTAGCTAACTAACATTACATTAGGAACAATCCACTGCCGACATTTTTCTGGATTTATTTCAGGTTTTGGAAAGAGAATAAATCGTACTTCTCCTTTCAACCTCTCTGCGTAGTGCCCCAGGAACGTTTGACCATATCTTAGAAAAATCCAGCCAAAAAAGCTAGAAAACAACTCCTTTTGCATTAGAGTCAATGGAGCACAGCCACATCAGTTCTCTACAACCCAGATTGATAAATCCTTGTCTAAGCCACATCTATGTGAACGTCAAAATTGTAAGAAAAACAGTCAGCCAGAGAGCAGGGAGTGAACATGGTTGTACGTATTGGCAGGTCTATTTTGCTTTCAAAGCAATCAACACCTTCTCGTTGTCCCAGGTTGTTAGCATGTCTCATCGCCAGCTGCAATGGGCCACACTGGCCTGCTTGGCTCCCTCCCCTGTCAGCAGGACAGCTTTTGTTAAAATTTGTTATCAGCAGCACTGATCCCGCTCTATTTAAGAAGGGGTGCGTCAACAGGTTTAAAGCACTCCTGCTGCATGTGTCACCTTTTTTTGATTTAATATTTGTGCTATGAAATGTGGCCAGTTGTTTAATCCCCCACCCCCCTTTTGCACATTCCCACCGCCTGTCCTCCTCTACCCAGCAGTCAGTCACCCTCCCACCATCCCTTGACAAGAAATTTTTGACCCATGCCACCTTTACGGCACACACACTCCTCTTTCAAACCCCCAGCTGCAGTCCAGAAATAGGACAGCTTTTTTTAACCCTGGTGTCCACTCAGAGGCGAGTGCCTTATGCCAGTGTCTTGTTCCAAGCTCTAACTGGAGGGAGATGACAACTGTATGGATGTTGTGCAGTGTTTCACTGAAAAGAAATTGAGTATCAGTCTTTCCACATTGAAGTCTACATACTGTCAGTGTTCATTTCATCAACAAAAAATATGATGAAAAATAGCACCTTTGACAACAAAAATATGGCTATATGTATTACAGTCTCAGTCAATTAAAAAAAACTCAATACTTTCAGAGACAAATTAACAAATTTTTTCTTCATCTAATTTATTGAATAAATTAATTTCCAATTCAACTGATAATTAGACAAGAAGCATTAACACATTGTACAACAAAAACCTTCTTTAACGTCACAATAGCCAAAACCTTGTCTCAAAATGAACACTGCAAATCAATACACCAGTAGCTATTGCACCAAACACTGATGCTCAAGTTTGGGAACCACCCATAGACTGTATAAAAGAAGTGGATGTAGTAATCGTGCTGTCACCCATTGGTTTGTGGACTACCGTTTTGAAGCCTTGAGTTTGGCATTCTGACAATCACTATATCTTGGTATTTTGAAACCAGAAGTGACCAAAGCATGGTACATCCGTTATTCACGTTAACTGTGAAATTTATTGGGATGCTAATTTTGGCAACTCCTTTTGAGTGCCTTTTAGTAAAACTGACCTCGGAACAAGACATTTTTAAGTAACCACAACGTTACAATTAAAGAGGTGGTATTCTGCTCATTTTCAGGTTCAAAATCTTAATTAGGGGTTGTACCAGAACAGGTTTACATGGTTTCATTTGCAAAAAACACCATATTTTTCTCATACTGCACATTGCTGCAGCTCCTCTTTTCAACCTATGTGTTGTACGCGCCGCTCTTGAGCTACAGAGTGATGCATCTTACTTGTACTAATAATCTTAGTTAGGAGTTGCACATGCGCAGTTCCCAGGTAAGGACTACTAGCCAATAAGAAGCAGAGAAGGGCGGGTCGTAAGAAACAAGGTAGTGTGATCCAAATCAAAGCCGCTTCAGACTGCGACCGTAACCTAGCAGATGGTATAAGTTACTCACAAGTCCACAACCACACAACATCATTGTTCCACATCTTAACATAAACCACTACAAAAACCACCATATTTCAACTCAGTTTTACATAAAAATTGGCCAAACAATTTGAACGTTTGCTCAGTAGCTTTCACATCAGGTGTAACATTAGCATTATAGTTATAACTTTAGCTGTGTTAGCCAGTGTTTACAACAACTCCGCACTTGAACAGTCTGTGAAGTTACATTGCCGTGTTTATTTTAAATATAATTCACAACCAATTAAATATACTTACAGGTTGTGATTGTGAATTTCCAGGCCCAAGCAGAGTCGGAGTTGCATCGTCTTTTAGGACTAAACGTTGAACTGTTGCCGGTGTTCTGACGATCTATGCTGCCTTGCCGAAAAATGCTACCATAGCGCAAATCGATAGACTCGACTCTACTCGGCCCTGCTCCGTTTTCCATTGCAGACAGTAAAGACAGATGAGCGGTATGAAAACCTTCCAGCTTTTCCTCTGCCGTTGTTGCTGCAGCGGTCTGTGTGACGGCGGGAGCAGAGGGCTCTGTGAGCCGGGCTCACACGCTCATCCCGCGGGTTGGCACAGGCAACCCCCGCCACCACTTGCGGAGCTCCTCAACTCCGAAAATATTCAAGCACATTTTTGTTCTGCCATTACTTTTCCTTAAACTGTCAATATTTGAAATCTACAGCTGATTTCTCACGTCAAAACTTCTCAGAAGTGGATTTAGTGATGAAATTCCATACGAAAACTGTAAAATATAGAACTTTCTGTTGCTGGCCTCTGTCTGGCGCACGCAATTATGATGATGCAATGAATAGTGAATATTCTCTCTGGCCAATCAGCAGTCTGTCATGTTTTCACGTTGCATTTTAGTTTCCCTCAGCTCGCTTGGAACCTCGACGGAGGTGATAGGAAAAAAAGTACCTGGAAGCAGGTACAACATTTCTACAATGGAAACCCAAACAAAGGCGAGTGGAGCCAAAGGGCCTCCGCTCAGACTAGCTTGGTTTGAGGGCGTGCCTGACCCCGCTAGCTGCTTGGCAAGCTTTATGACGCGTTTTCATTGTGACGTCACAAGTAAAGGAAGTGAAGGGCTGGACTACAAACGAGCTGTTTTCAAGCGGTTCAGAGCAGAGTTTTCTGTGGGAGATGGGAACTCCCTTTGGGCTGGACTTTGGGCTTTTTCACTTTGCAAACCTGTTACATGCACAAAAAAGAGATATAACTCAATAAAGGAGAGGGGAAAAGCCAAAAAGCATAATACCACCTCTTTAACTTCCATGAAGTAAAAACACGCTGTGAAAGGGTTCTTACCCAAAAACAAGTTCACAGCTAGTAAAATGTACACAGTGCAGTGGATACGATTTGCCTCTATCCTGACTGACAGGTCACAGTAGTAGCAACTTGTCGATCACAAGGTAGCCCCACCCTAAAGTATCCCCTGCTTTTCTGGTCTATTTTCCTCTAAATGGGACCAAAATTTACTAAATGAACGTCATGCTGTGTTTAAGAAGACTTAAAACTAGTAACTGAGACCATAAACTCATTAGTAAAGTATGTAGTGAGGAATAAATCAGCTGAGAAGTAGGCTCATTTTCGATGCAATTCTATACAATTGGACTTTTTGCAGCCAGCGGAGTCGCCCCCCGATGTCTGTTGCAGGTTTCAGGCACTTCTCCATTGGCTTCACTTTTCAGACAGTGAGGAACCACCAGCCTTGTATTGAGTTTTGTCTCTTGTTGAAAAATAAAATGTTAACAACGAGTATACTTCTGGTTAAATTGTGTGATAAGAAATTTATCAGCAACTGCTTATAATACGTTAAGAGTAGCATTGAAAAAGCACTGAAGGTGCCTCATATTATATTCAACTTTTTTTAAATTTATTTCTACTCTAAAGGCAAATGCTAAATTTAGGCTATTGAGCCTTTTTATATTTGGTAATTTCAAATATGGTGTAAATAATGTTGATCTGGGCCATATTGTGTTTTGTGTCACACCATAAACAAACTACAATCTGCCAAAATACCATGATCTTAAACGGCACAGAGGAACAATGGTAAGATCCACCTGGGAAATGACATTTGAACCATGACAATATGAGTTGACCAGAAAATGTAAGTACTACAATCAGCTAAGATAAATAGATCAACTTAAGGTCCTGCTCAAGTGAAGTCATGCATGAAATAAAAAGCACTACTTTGTGATAAGAATAACACAAAAATAAATTCTATGTCCAGTACAAGTACGTATCTGTGAGAATCCCAGTTTGAGACCAATGTGCGATGCAATGCTTAGCTAATTGGATATGTGTATTACAATGTCTGTGGTCACAGCACCCTTATGGGGCATGAAATAACAAGCAGCTGTGTGTGTTAAGAGATGTGTGTGTGTGTGTGTGTTCGTTCAGCTCGTCTGTCTGCCTGTTTGTCTGTGTGTGTCTGTGTGTTGGAGGAATCGCTGCTGAGAGGTTTATTAACCCAGTCCATCAAGGCAGTGTGGGATTCACACTGAGACACCAAAGGCTTAAGGATGTGAGCGCCACACAAGCAAGAGAGCAAGACAGCGCCTCTCTGAAATACTAATATGGGCCCTTATTTTCTACCACAACCAACCACACACCCATCACCCCCTCCACGGCCAACACCTCGATACCAGTGCTACTTTCACATCTAGTGGACTGTGCTTTAATTTGACCAGCTTTGCTGTCCTGAGGAGATCAACAACTACCGCATCAATAATTTATCACTGACTTTCCATTGTGATTAACCCTGTAGAGCATTGTATGTTTATGACAATAATAAGGGCAGTGTGAAGCCTAGTTTACAGGACTTTACACTACATAGGTGTCAGTATCACGATACAAGCTATACTATTATTTCAATGAAACAAGGTTCAATTTGGTCAGTATTGTACCACATTTCTTTTCATATGCACACACAGTCAATCCATGGATACTAAAAGGTAAAAACTTTAAATATGGGGGGAAATGACCAATCAGGAATACGTCCAATTAGTAATCGATTAATCCATTACTCGTAGTAACATGGACTGCCTACAAGCCCAAGCAATGAGCATTACCATGAGCATTAGTCCTTTAGTCTGCAGAGCGAATGATACGCTGCAACCTGCCCTTGTCCCTGGCAGTGGCAGCAGCGTACCAGATGGTGATGGAGGTGGTGAGGATGGACTCGATGATGCGGAAGGAGTCCACAGTGGGGACAGGGGAGTCACACAGGATGATGGGGGAGGGTGGGGTTGAGCTTTTTCTGAAGTCGGTCTTCAGAGCGTTGAGCTCCAGACTGTTCTGGCTGCACCAGGTCACCAGATGGTCGATCTCCCACCTGTAGGCGGACTCATCCCCACCAGAGATGAGGGTGGTGTCATTCGCAAACTTCAGGAGCTTGACAGACTGGTGACTGGAGGTGCAGCTGTTTGTGCACAGGGAGAAGAGAAGGGCGCAAAGAACGCAGCCTTGAGGTGAACCGGTGGTGATGGTCCTGGAATCAGAGACATGTTTTCTCAGCTTCACGTGCTGCTTCCTGTCCGTCAGGAAGTCAGAGATCCACCTGCAGGTGGAGTCAGGCACGTTCAGCTGGGAGAGCTTGTCCTGCAGCAGGGCCGGGATGATGGTGTTGAAAGCAGAGCTGAAGTCCACAAATAGGACCCTGGCGTAGATTCCTGGGGAGTCCAGGTGCTGGAGGATGATGTGAAGGGCCATGTTTACTGCATCATCTACAGTACTGGTCCTTTAGCCTCTCTGCGTACAGCTTCTCGCACCTCCTTGCTAAACCTGTACTTTAACGCCCTGCGCCTGGCCCCCAGTCCTCCTTTTCCAACCATAGCTGTCTGAGTTTGGCTGTAAACCAGGGTTTGTCATTGTTATAACCCACCCTGGTCCGTGTTGGTATACAGCTGTCCTCACAAAAGCAGATATAGGATATCACAGCCTCTGTATTCATCCAGGTTGTTGGTAGCAGTCCTGAAAACATCCCAGTCAGTGCAGTCCAATCACGCCTGAAGATCCTCTACAGCAGTGGTCAGCGATAGCTGGCAATAATATCTGGCCAGATTGCTTTGATAGCAGAAAAATAAAAAAATTCATAGTGGCTGGTGCTGAAATATATATCAGTCATGACAGCTACAGTTACTCACACAATCAATTCCTCATAAGTGATTGTGGCTCCATAATAAAAGCACAAGAATTGTTTGTGCCGCAATGCTATATGACAAGTTTATTGAGAGCTTTTACTTTGAAGAGTTCTGAACAAAATTCAAAAGAGACTCTGGCTTTCTTGACACACCTCTGAAAAAGCAGTCAGTAAATGTGTGATTGGATTCCCCTGAATTTCCTCAGGGAAATGAAAATTAGCGCGGATCAAACGCTGGGACGGACGCACACACACTGCAGCACATGCTTTATTGTGAGCATGTGCAAAAGTGTCCTTATAATCAATTTGGTTAACAAGGGAGAAAAAAATTTGCAGTAAATGGGAACCGATCCTATGAAACTAAACGGGAGTCCCATACAGTACCGACTGAGCTAATCTTGCACACAAGTATACAAAGATTTGAAATAATTTGACTTTGTATCCGTGTCCTGTGCGATGGCCTGAGTGAATGAAGAAAACTCAGAGGGAGTAAAACAGTTTACAGTTAATGATAAAAATATTCCAGATCAGGAGAACAGTGCTGCTGAATCACTGTCACGTCGGTACACCAGCCATTGTTAATATAGAAACAGACACCTCCACCTTTTGTTTTGCCGGTGTCACAGTCTGTTCTGTACAGTTGGAAGCCAGCCAGCTGCAGCGCAGAGTCCGGTATCAGTTTACACAGCCACGTCTCCGTGAAGCACAGAACAGAAGATGAATAAAAGTCTCTGTTCTTCCCCACCAGAAGCTGAAGTTCGTCCAGTTTGTTGCACAGTGAGCGAGAAATCTTGCCGATAGCGGTGTGAGGAGTCCCCTACAGTGAAGACACATGAGCGACCCAGCTCTTTTTCCTCTCCACTGGCGCTTCAACGCCCGAACAACAGCAAGAGAGCCCTTCACCAAAATGTCCAATAATTCCACTGATAATGCGAGAAAAGTGGGAACTAAATCCGCTGGAGTTGTTCCCCTGATGTTCATGAGCTCTTCTCTGGTGAAAGAGCTCTGGGAATCACAGCTGAAAACTGAGTTAACACACAAAAACATAACAAAGCGCACCTAACACCGAGGCAGCTATATGCAGCGCCATTTTTGATCCCAATGAGTTTATAGTCTCAGTCGCTAGTTTCAAGTCTGCTTCAACACAACATGATTTTCATTAAGTAAATTATGGTCCTATTTAGGGGGAAATAGACCAGAAAGCAACGTATGCTTTAGCGGGACTACTTTGTGATTGAGATGTTGCTACCATGGCGACCTGTCAATCAGGATAGATGCAACTTGTATCCACTGCTCTGTGTAAAGTTTTTTATTAAATGGATGTCAGCAGGAAAGAGAGCACGTCATGTTTGAGTCCGTTTGTATCTTTTGTTTTAAAAGTAAATTGTTTTGTTAACCTTTTTTATTTTTTTATCATTTTAACAGTGATTACATTTTAGTTTAGCTTTTTTATATTCAGGATGTATTTAATAATCAATTAAACATGTTAACAATATAACCACAACTTATAAGTCTTTGGTTTTGTTGTAACACTGATAAATAACTTTTGGAGGGAGAGACAGTAAAAACTGTCTTGGGGCCGGTAGGGGCCAGTTGCAAAAAGGTTTAACGTTGAGCCCTGATGTTGCTCAATTGTCATGTTGCTGAAAGCTCTTGAGGTTAGTAAGTGGACCTTGATTTAACATACTTTTGACAAGAATTAACTTTAAATCCCATCCATAAAAGTGTTAAGTTTGTTTCATTTAACACTGTTGGGGACCTGAATCTTGCTCTCACATGTCAAGTGCAACGCAACAACACAAAAAACAAGACAAAAATTACTACAAATTCAAACCTCATAATCTGTAAAGCAGCTCAATACAGCTTAATTGTATATTGAGTCTAGTAATTAATATTGTAATGTGCATTATTTTGCAAAAAACCTACACTACTCAAATATGGCATACAAAGCAGGAAACCTCAGACGGTAAGTAGCGCAACAGATGTATAACCCATCTGATGTCTGCTAACTGGCTGTGTGCAAGAAGGGTGAATTTCAAGTGACAGATTATTTACAATAATGCACCAGAAATATACAAAGCCATACACTGCAGGTCATGTCAACACAATTCAGATGCCTACTAAACTCTGCCTTGCATGGGGCTAAACTTGGGGAGACACTCATTTACACATTGAAAACCTACACTTGACACCTTCAGAAATTGTCAATACCAGCTTGTATAGTCAATCTTGAAAATGCTGTCCAGCCAATCAACATGTCACCACGTGCAGACCATGAGTCTGTTTTTAGAGCAGACATCCAGTGAAGAGCGAGTGCAGGATTCAGAGGTGTTGAAACATCCCAAACTCTACTTTAATACCCCCCGTTTTCCTAATGCTACAAGCTCAGTGTGGAGTAATTAAACAAACACTGAAGTCAATGGTGGTGCGGTGGTTAGCACTGTCGCCTCACAGCAAGAAGGTCGTGGGTTCAAACCCCGGTTGCCCCGGCAGGCTAGGTTGATACAGATAACGGCGGAGGCCATAACAGATCTCAAAGCCCATTAGCTCAGAAGTAAATGAAAGCAATGTGGGTGTGTGTCGGCTATCTGTCTCGTGCTGAACCAATTACCACCTCATAAGAATACGCTTAACAGAACATTAAAACACAAACTAGGTTGCACAGAAGAAAACACCAAATCCAAACCATTCAGTCACAGCTGACAACACAGAGAAGGTTTGACCTTAACTCATTGGTAACTCACTTGGACCACACAATCTAGACTTGTGTGGTCCAAGCCTGGAAAAGAAAATGTTTAGACCGGCACTGTTTAGACGCTCTGGTGGACATATTGGCCTACACTATTCCTACTATTTGTGTTCTTCCTTATTCATTAAAGAAAAACTACAGTTAATCACAAGGTTTTATTTTCACTGATCTAGCCATTGGTTCTATCTGATAACATTTTACTCCCCATAAGAACTGCTGAAATATCGAAACATGGTGACATTGCTAAAATAATGCTCAAAGGTGCCACAAACACGAGTGGTCAGACACATTAGCTACCACTTTATCTGAAGGTAAAACTGAAAGTCAACATACCATAATGTCATTACACATGAAAACTGAGTGTGCACAACCACTACTAGTGCGGCAGGTCAAAAATTAAGCAGGAAGTACGTCTGTAAACTGCGATGAATGTTTACAGACACTTTGGATATAATTCTACAGTTTGCCTTTGTTTTCTCTTCTAAATAAGTTTGAGCAACCTTGTTTTATACCTCCATGATTGTTTGTTACTCTTACTGCCACTCTGATAGCAAGTTCACTATTACTGCTCATGGCCACATATAAAAATGTATAAACAGTGAATTAAAAGCTGGCTAAAAGCTCAAACAGCATTTAAAGTAGTGTAATGCAGCCTCAAAATTAGTTTGCATAACCAAGTTCAAAATTGTGTGGAAACTCCACACATGCTTTTGTGTGAATACAAAGCACATTTCTTGTGTCCAAACCCTGGCAGATCCTGCCCTCCACCTCCTCCCTCCTCTCTTCTGGGCCTCATGGGGGCTAGTTTGTTTTGCTCACATCTTGCCCACTGTTCCTGTCAGCACATCCAGATCCTCAGTGGCACCCTCAACCCTCTCTTCCATCTAACCCTCAGCTCCGTCCAAGCCTGAGCTCGATCTCCCTCCCACCCAACAGACACCCCAACCGGCATGATTAATAGCCCTCTGCTGGGACTCTCCATCCACTCAGCACATTGTTGAAAGCCTCTGAAACAGGACAACAGTTGCATCCCCTCTTCACACTGGGCCTAAGCCCTGTCTGTCAGTCCCTGGTTAGGGCACTGTTAACTGGTCAGATTTACAGCTACTAACCAGCACTAGGTGGGAGGCTGTCTGGGGAGAGCGAACCACTCTGATTCATCATATCTATTTTGATGAAAACATATCCCATTCATACACCTGTATATTCCATGGCGTCTCCCATCAAACATCAATCAAAACCACACACACAGATTAGTATTAAAAGTATTAGGATTTAAATTCTCTGTGATACAATGGCATTTAGTTTGAGTAACAGTAATCGAGACCTGAATCTTGCCGTGTGCGGTCATTTAAAGTTCCCTCACACACAAATCATGGCTGGAATGGTCAAAGTTGTCTTTATACACAAACTACTATGAGACCGCACCGTTCATCCTCCTGCCAGTTTGCTCAACTTCATATGACAGCTTTAACTTAGCTAGGAAAATAGTGATATGGGGTAATCAATTTGATGAATTTAATGTTTATCAGAGCACAAATTAGACAAGAATTAGGTTGGGTGTGTTTCTGGGAGGAGGTGTAGGAATCAGATATGCTTGGCCTGGCAGATCTGCTAGGAGGCTCACTGATTACTGCACAGTGGTATAGCTTTATTCTCTGATTAAAGTGAAACTGGATCATATTTTATGGAGTTTCTAGATGGATGAGCACCAGAGGAGTGCTGGTGTTCACACCACTAGCACAAGAGCGGGACCAGCGGGAAAAGGCGCTTTTCAGGCTCGGGCTCCATGTTCCCAGTCCGGGCAAAGTCAGCTATGCTATTAGGACAGCCAGCAACTGAGCTAACTGGCAAACGACAGCTACCGTTAGCAGTAGTTAGCAGTTACATTAGCAACAAGTAAAGCCATCTCTCCATCTCTTACCTCATTATTTAAAACTTTGGCCATGTTTAATAATAACATCTAACAATGTAATGTTATATATGTAACTGAAATTAAGCGAAAGCACAATATTACCCCTTCAAGGGATTGATTTATCCAGGTGCAATGCCCCCTCCCCCAACCGTCAAACTAAAGTAAATCTGACAAGACATTAATGGAAGTGACAACTCCACCCACTCAGCTTATTGTCTTTTAACCACATCATAAAAATAACAGACAGCAGGATTGTGAATCTAACCCGTGATCTCATGCTTAAAGCTACGGGACACCGGGGCCACGCGGCAGACATGTAAAGAATTGCCATGAGGCAGATTCTCCTTGCTCCAAATGCCTTCATGAGTAAACATATTTGTATAAGTGGCTGAGTGACATGAATTATGGTTTCTCTTCCTCTGCATTTTCCAGCTGCCATCTGCCGGTTCAATTGGAAGTGATATATGTGTGAAGATCAGGTGGCAGAGAAGCAGAAGGGAGGGGGGAGAGGCTGGAAGTGGGGGTAAAAGGCCACAACCAGTTCCCAAGTGCTCGGGCTGCGACCCCCGGAGGCCTGCCAATGCCAGCCTGACCACAGCTGAGGACCGAGACGACATACACTCACTCTTGACCTTGAAATAAGACTGAGAGGGACGGCATGTGTGCATTCCCTCTTGATGACTGACATGACAGTAAAATGTGATGAATTAGTAAGGTTGTCAGTAATGCATGAATTAGGTATTAAAACAAAAAGGAAAACATTAGTATTATTACACTGGTGCCACTGATCACCTTATCTTTATTGCAAAATATAAAATAAATGAGTGCATAAGCATTACATGTTGGGGCCTCAAACTATGTGATTAAAAATATTTTTAATATTATTATTTTTGTCATAATTCTACTATTCAATACCAAATTAGCTCTACTTTGTGCTTTGCTTTGGGGAAACAATGATAATTATTGTAAAGCTCAGCTGGAGAGTAATCAAATCATCCTCCACAATGTTCATTCTGCAAATCCACTGCCATGCCCCCTGATAGCTACCTCTGGTGCTGTGCTGGTGATTCATGTCAATTAGAGGTGTGCTTGTGAATTTCGTTAGGTTTGGATGAAAAAGAGAAAGCTGTCAGTCAAAAGGCCACTCTGGCTTTGTATCTGGGGGGCTACAAGGGGCTCTAAACCTGTATTTGTATGAATAAAAATGAAGGGATTTAGAAGCAGACTCTTTCTTCTGCAGACTTGTCAAAAATCTGACCTTCGTGGAAGCAGAGGGGGGGGTGATGGGAGAGGAGGGTGAAAGGAAAGAATTGAAGATTTGAGAAGCTAAGGCTCAGAGACTTCTGTATTAAAAAGATGCAACCAAAAAAAAGGTGTGCGGGAGATATTAAAATACTCTCTTACTGTATAAGGTATAGTTTGGCAAAAAAAAATTATCTACAGAATAATTCAACAAGAAACTGAGAAAGATTTGCCTGTGTGATGACAATCCTATGAGGCAGACACCCCTGTTAATAAGATACAAAGACTCAATCTGCAGCACAAAACAATGCTTCAGATGTTAGAGCACCAAATACAGTAAGTCTTTCTGTGAATTCTTATATTTGATAGGTGATAATGGAAGTTCATGCTCATGTTCAGCAAAATCTCTAATCTCGAGTCAATTCCAGTGTAATTCCTGTATTAAACTCAAAATACAATATCTCACAAAAGTGAGTACACCCCTCACATTTTTGGAAATATTTGATTCCATCTTTTCATGTGACAACACTGAAGAAATGACACTTTGCTACAATGTAAAGTAGTGAGTGTGTGTGCATATATCTCACAAAAATGTTGGTGAAAAAAATAATGGTGGCCACACAAAATATTGACACTTTAGGCCCAATTTGGACATTTTCACTTAGGGGTGTCCTCACTTTTGTTGCCAGCGGTTTAGACATTAATGGATATGTGATGTGTTATTTTGAGGGGACAGCAAAGTTATACAAGCTGTACACTCTTTACATTGTAGCAAAGTGTCATTTCTTCAGTGTTGTCACATGAAAAGATAGAATCAAATATTTATAAAAATGTGAGGGGTGTACTCACTTTTGTGAGATACTGTATCTTACTGTGCTATATAAGATTAAAACCAAAGAACCTATGTAGGACAGAAAACACCATAATTCTTTTGGAAGCTAGTACACAGTATCTAAAGACAGATGCTGGTCAAAAAAGCTGTGGAAAGCACTCAATTATATGGGTCTAATGAGGTTAGGGATGGGGCATTAGATATCAGGCTCAATCCAAACCATCCCATTTAAATCAGAAGAAAGGCTCCTGCTTCCTGGGACTGATTTGCCTGGCTGACTGAGGAAGGTGGAGCTGAGGCATCACAACACATGGTCCAGTGTTGGCACAGCGTCTTCAACTGTGCTTTCATTGTTCGAGAGTCAAGAGAGGACCTTACATTTTCCAGGAGCTGAAGGAAACTTTTTTTCTGCTTTCAGAAAAGATAAACACTTCCTTTCCCAGAACAATTTATCTTTCGTCTTGACAAGACTCCCTGCTATATTTACCCAACTAAAATTGCAGATGATATACGTCCAGCTGCACTACTCTCCAGCTCTATGGCACATGGTCCTGTCAATCACAGTACTTACAACAGAACAGGACCGCCAGAGCAGTGAAACCCTCAGCCAGACAGAGAGAGTGACGATGGATAAGAAAAAAATAGGAGATGAAAAGGAAAAAAATTGAAGACAAAAGACACTGAGGGGTTGAGAAACCTAATTCACATTTGCTTTGCTGACTTTTGTTGTTAGAAGAAGCAAAGATGCACAACAGATTGAAAGGAATTGCTGGGCTTTCATTAAGCAGACAGCTGGACTGCTACGAAAATTCAAACAAAGATTTCCCAACCTAAATATTGCTGAGTTTCTGTTTGAGAGACACCGCTAGAGAGATCTATTAGTCTGTTATGCTGCTGCAAAAACAAAACAAATTGATCAGTCTGTCAAGCACAGAATTCAGGTCTACTGTGGTTATTTGTTCTCCATTTTGTCTCTCATCAGGGCGTGGATGTAACATTTGAGAGACAGGGTGCACAGAGATTTGGGCTTAAAGAAACAACAAGGCTTTCAAAAACCCTTGACATGGACTCATTACTTCATGCAAATGTCCTAAAAAAAGCTGAAAACAATATTTAAATTTTATATTTGACTTCTGTTCTGGTCAAATACAGTAACTGTAATGGAATCAGTTCAAGTGAGAGTAACAGAGGAAAATAGATTTTGGTGATCTGAGGGCTGAAGGGAAAGGGGTTATAGAGAGAGGGAAAGGAAAGAGGAGGGTTAACCACTGTGGTAGATTCCTTCTCAGCCAGCAGCGCTTGTCCATCTCACAATGGCAGAAGCATTCCCTGGAGGAAGGGAACAGCGGTGGGGGCTCAGACTGTGCAGCTCCATGTGTTGCATCTTTCCCACTGCTTCTGACTTCTACAACTGGAACTGTGGGAGCTGCCAAGACTCTCATTGCAAAGGCATGACAACATGTAGGATTGTCCTCAGGGCTAGCTTAGATTAACTCAGAAGAGAGGGGGCATTTACATATACTTGGGCTCACAAATGGTTAGTTACCAAACTTAGTTATAGTGTGATTAGACTGCAGAAAGTCCATTTTAATCTTATAGTTAATAACCCTTAGCCCTTAGTTGAGGAGGCCTTGATTTCAAGCTTAATTTGTCAGTTGAAGCATCGAGCACAAAGCAGTGCGTGATAACAGCTTGGAAACAAGTTTTAAAAACATAGTGTGACTCTAATGGAAACATAGAGAAGGGAATTGAAAAGGAGGGCAGAGCAGTTTAATGCCCATTTGTTTTTTACCTTTGTTTCTGTTCGCCCCACCAATCGTCTCAGCTTCAAGGCTGAATGCAAGACTACTCTTGAACCAGACCCTGGTATCACTGACTATAAATATGTGATTAACACCTCAGCTGACAGAGGTGTTAAGAGAATATTACTGTTAGGGCAGCACGATTTGGAGGAAAAAGTCATATTGTTTTTTTGTGGACAATATTGCAATTTGCGATTATGATTCAATTATAATGGAACAAATTGGCACAATGTCATCCAATTGAATGTCCACAGCAGAGGCACTATCCACAACCTGGAGGAGAAACTAGTACAAATGACAGTAGTATAAAATTAAAATCACGATGCCGGCTTAACGTTGTGACGTCTGTCAGCTATCGCCCCTGGACGATGGCATTGTCTATGACATCGTGATTGCAATTGCAATTAGATTAATAGTTCATTACTGCTTAATCTGAGGATTACTTTCTTGCTCAACTGATTAATCGTTTGGTCTAACAAGATAAAAACACAGTAGAAAATAGTAAAAATCAAATGTGAGTTTCAAAATACTACTACTTATATATATACACTTATACTATCACATAAGAAAAAGAAAAGCAGCAAATCCTTTAAGAAACTGGAACCAGGAAACATCTTGAATTTAACTGACTGTCAAAATAGTTGCTAAGACTTGACATAAAGGCTATTATAGTGCAGCGCAGCTGCTATGCCAGTGCATGTAGTCCAACTGGGCAGGGGTTATGAATAATAAAAACGTCTCATAACTCTAGGTAGGGTGTATTAATGAAAATGCACAGTAGATTGTTCCTAATATTTGAAGTACTGGCTCAAATAAGCAAATCAAATAGCCCTACTACCTCCACCACAACTTCTTATCTTTTGTCTGAACTTTAAAATTAGGGGTGTGCATCTTCACTGGTCTTGCGGTTCGATTACAATTATCAGGTCAATGATTTGATTCGATATCTCGATGCATCACAATGCATCATCTCAAGGTAGGTAATTTCTAGGCATCCTCATTACAATTATGAGGGCTATGATGCGATAGTAAAACGAATTGGATAAAGATGTATTTTTCTCACTCTGTGACTACTTGGTACTTTTAAAGCAAAGTATTTGTAACGATCCAAACAAGTAGCTAGTAATGAAATGTAATCTTGTATTGAGCACCACGGGCCTTGAGAAATGGCATTTCGTTCATTTGTGTAACTTACTCGATATGCGGATGAATGACAAACAAAATTGAACTAGCAGCCACAAAACATCCTGCTGAGCTTCCAGACCGCAGTCTGAAGGAGATGGTAGCTAGCACTCACTGCCTTCACTTTTCCAGCAGTTGGAAAACGACAGACAGACTAATTAACGGACACACTGAGAGCTACACTGTACATTTACAGCCAGACTGAAACGTAGCGCTCTTGTTTTCCTGTGCTCCCTGTTGCTTTCACCGTCACCTACTATTGCCTGTCACGTAGCTTTGAAGATTGAGGAGAGGACATTAGCTAAGCACTACCATTAGTTGCGCACCGATTTTATAGCGGCAGTCATTCATTCAACAGCCATCTGTCTGTGCCGAACAGGGAGAACCACACGTCTCCGTTGTGTGCACACCACAGACAGTCCGGAGCTGCACTTCTGCATTTCCGTGTTCCGCCTTTTTCGTTCTGTCAACATTACATTATCATTTAACCTCTAGATAATCAATAATTGACATTTGTGAATTGATTCATAAGAATCATAATAAAAATCAATTATTTTCCACACTTTTTCTACTTTAAAGTAGGAGTAGCTTTAAAGCCGCGTTTTGACCAAAAGTAACCAGGACTTTTAAGTCCCTGGATCTCTTTTCAAGGAACTAAAAGGTTCCTTCAGCCCATTGTTGTGTGCGTTTCCACAGACCTGCGAAAATTAGGCAAATTAACCAGCTGACATAGGCCTATAATGCGTACCAAGCGATGCACAGGCATCATTTAGTAACCACTATCCATGAGCAACATTTATAAATGAACATCAGATTTGATATAAATCTGAATATAATGAAAAACTACAGGCTACGCTTGACCATTAAAAACAGCTTTTCTGTGTGGGAGTATAATGAAGAGATACACGATAAAGATCGTTACACATTTAATAACAAACTGGATAAAGCCATCGAGTTCTTAAAATAACTCCAGTTGTAAAGCTGTGTAAAAACTTAAAACAACAACTCCTTTGCGCAACTCCATCAGCTGTTCGCTGTAAACACACTGCTGTATGCTGGCTGCTATTTCCGAGCAATACATTTAATCATCGAGACTTGTGTGGCTATTGACTGTGATTTATTGGTTTGCAAACAAGGTGGAAAAGAGAGGAGTCGTAGACAAACACTGGACATTCTCCAGTTAAAACCAGTAGCCTACTCGCCCATTCAGAATTTCACTGCAAGGCAAGCCCCTCTCCCCCCCAAAGTACAGGTACTTTCAGAAAGTACTACCCCTGAGCATGGACTGTTTGGGGGGGTAAAATAAAGACCCTTGCACTACATTTAGACCCTGGTCCCTCCAAAGGTTCCTAGCTCCAGGGAATAGTTCCTTTGGTCGAAATATAGCTTAAATCATTGCATTTGAGAGTCGAGAATAAAAACTCATACAGATATGTATATATTGAAAATAGGCTAATCTGTGGTGCACGACCACAGTCCTTTGGAGTAACTGTAATTAAACCTCTTCTTAAATAGCATACTTTTCATCCAGGGGTTTTAGCTAACTAAAGACCTATATCTTTTTTGAGGATTTTTCAGTCAGGATTTAGAGTGCATCACAGCACAGAGACAGCACTGGGGGAAATTACAAATGACCTAATTGCATCAGACAAAGGACTCGTCTCTGTACTTCTTTCTTAGTGTTGCATTCAACACCATTGACAATTAGTTTGGAACATTTAATTGGCATTAAAGCAACCGCTCTATGCTGGTTTACGTCCTATTTATCAGATCAATCTCAGTTTGTACATGTTACGATAATCCTCCATGCATGTCAAAGTTAGTCATGGAGTTCCACAAGGATCTGGGCTGGGACCAATCCTGTTCACCTTATGCTTCCTTTAGGCAATATTATTAGGACAAACAGGATAAACTTTCAGTGTTATGCAGCTGACGCTCAATTATATCTATCAATCAAGCCAGATGAAATTAATCAGTAAGTTAAACTTCAAGCTTGCCAAGATGTAAAAACCTGGATGACCTGTAATTTTCTGAAGTTGTACTGTGGCCCAAACACCTCCGTTAGGCATTATCTAAAGATATAGTTACTCTGGATGGCATCGCCATCGCCTGTAGAGAGACACTGGCACTCTACCTCCACATTTACCTTCACTGTCTTCTCGTAATTAGTATATTTTAATAAAACTGACAAACAGCAATAATGGGACCAATGGAGAAAATATCTTTCACTTTAAGATGTTGCGAGATAATATTGAAAAGTGTAAAAGGCCAAGGTATTTCTCAGTGGCAAACTACTGAGCATACCTGATTAAATATCCCCTTATACAGAAAAAAGGGGAAAAGGCACTGAAATAGGGAGGGAGGATATGACCTAATCACGCTAAATTGAGCATATTACCAAAGTTTCAATTAACGTACAAATATTTTGGGGGGTTTTCCCTTATGGTTCACTTACAAGGTTTGTACTGTAAATATGCCTAACTATTAAAGGTGGGATATATTTTAAATCCACAAACATCAAAAATCGGTAATATAAAGTTTTCAGTCTGGCAGTAAATGTACAGCAGGGTCTATTCAATTACAAATTCAACTGGGACAGATTTTAAAACCAGTACATGGAGATGGGCTGGACATTTTCTCACAAGTTGGGCATCATTAGGATTTTATTGATACACTTCTACAACTCCTTATTGGTTCAGTTCTTTATCAATTCTCTTATCAGTTCTTTTTCATTACTAAATAACTGCCTTTATTAAATATAATTTAAAAAAAATATTTAATATTGTGTCAGGATTTACAGCAAAGACACAAATATCTCACTGGAAATAAATCTAAAATGTCAGAAAAATAAATCATATTCCTGACATCAAAAATGAAGTTTAGAAACAATGATGAACTCTTGCATTAGTCCCATCAGTCCTTCTTCCCTTCCTCTACCTCCTCCCTCTGCTGCTGGTAGAGAGGAGGGCTATTAGCCGAACTAGCGCTGTGCTTGTGTAAAACCAAAACACAACTGCGGTGGATGAGAGACTGAGAAGATTAAAATATCACGTTCTACATGTTAGTGTTCATAAAACATGTGTGTTGATAAAGTATTGGATATATCTCGCAAAGGTTTTATTGCACCATGTACTTACACTAATGAGCGTATTTGTTGTCAACCTCGGTACGTTAATGTGTGTGTGTGTATATGTGGAATGGAGGCGTTCTGCAGAACCACAAAAGAGAGATGAGGCTGCAGGTCATGCAGTCTTTATGTTTGAGCCCTGGATTGGCGGTGATCGGTACAGCACGTTTTTTGCAGATCCTTTCACACCTAACCTATTTTGTGGAGTTCAAACTCATTCTGGTGCATTGCCTGTTCAGTTCGGTGCGTCTAGGCTGGTGTAACAACTTTCTCTTCACAGTTTAAACTGGTACTGACCCCATGACCTTACACCAACCTATAGGAGTGGGGAAAGGGCCCAGTGCAGAATATTAAAGTTCAGCTTTAGCATGGAGGTGCGAGAAGCTAAACGACTGTACTCAGAGAGACTAGAAGACCAGTTCTCTGCAAACAATGCAACTTCTGTCTGGAGGGGGTTCAGACAGATCACAAACTATAAACCCAAAGCCTAACCCTAACCCCCACTCCATAAACGATTCTCACCTGGCAAATCAGTTGAACCAGTTCTACTGCCGCTTTGAGAGTCAATCGGACACCATCCCCCGTGACTCCTCTGCTTTGCTTCAGCCCCAGTCCACCATCCCTCCTCCATCTCAGAGAGTGAAGTCAACAGACTATTCAGGAGGCAGAAACCCCGCAAAGCAGCAGGGCTGGACTCGGTCTCCACATCCATCCTGAAGCATTGTGCTGATCAGTTTTCTCCAGTGTTCAGACATTTTTAACACCTCACTGGAGACATGCCATGTGCCAGCCTGCTTCAAAGCCTCCACCATCATCCCTGTCCCCAAGAAACCAAGGACCACAGGACTAAACATCTACAGAACCACCGCCCTGACCTCTGTGGTAGTGAAGTCTTTTGAGCGCCTTGTGTTGTCCCACCTTAAATCCATCACAAACCCTCGCCTGGACCCCCTACAGTTCGCCTACAGAGCCAACAGGTACAGTAACTAGTAGATGATGCAGTACACATGGAAATTCACTTCCTCCAGCACCTGGACTCCCCAGAAACTTACGCCAGGATCCTGTTTGTGGATTTCAGCTCTGCTTTCAATACCATCATCCCGACCCTACTGCAAGACAAGCTCTCTCAGCTGAACATGCCTGACTCCACCTGCAGGCGGATCACTGACTTCCTGACGGACAGGAAGCAGCAAGTAAAGATGGGAAAACATGTTTCTGATTCCAGGACCATCAGCACCGGTTCACCTCAAGGCTGCATTCTTTTCCCTCTGCTCTTCTCCCTTTATACCAACAGCTGCACCTCCAGCTACCAGTCCGATAAGTCTGTCCAGAAGTTTGCGGATGACACCACCCTCAATGGGCTCATCTCTGGTGGGGATGAGTCCGCCATCACCAATCCTCCATCACCATCTGATACGCTGCTGTCACTGCCAGGGACAAAGGCAGGCTGCAGCGTATCATTCACTCTGCAGAGAAGGTGATTGGCTGCAATCTTCCATCACCTCTGGACCTGTACATCTCTAGGACACTGAACCAAGCAGGAAAGATTGGAGCTGACCCCTCCCATACCGGCCACAAATCGTTTCAGACTGTCCCCTCTGGCAGGAGGCTGCAGTCCATCCGGACCAAAGTTTCTCACCACAAAAACAGCTTCTTCCCATCTGCAGCTAGCCTTATTTACAAGGACCCAGTTCCAACATTTCTCAAAACCCCAAAATCAATAAGGTCCAAGCTTATCGATACTGCTGGTCTGTAACATTGTGTCTCAAGCGTCAAATCTGATTTAACTTGAAACACGATGGATAAGACAACTAATGTTTGTAATGATAGCCCTGAAGCGCAGTATTACACGAGCCGGGGACTGTTTATCATCAGGCTGCTGCTCTCTTTCGTCTCACACACACACACACACACACACACACACAGGCCAGTAGAAAGAGACGCCGCGCCATTGTGGTAGAGACTGTGAAGTTAAGTTAGCGCCAACCTACTCGAGTTGCGGACGGCTACTCTCGTTACTGTACGTACGTGCAATAAAACCTTTGCTAGTAAAAGGAAAATACTTTATCAATACACCTGTGTGTAAGGTAAACATGTAGAAAAGGTTAATTTAATCATCTGTCCTCAGTCTGTCATCCTGTATGTTACAGGTGCTGGTCATATAATTAGAATATCATCAAAAAGTTCATCAAAAGTTCAAAAAATTTGGGATTTTCATTAGTTGTCAGTTTTAATCATCACAATTAAATGAAATAACCATGAAATATATCAGTCTGTGTGTAATGAATGAATATAATATCCAAGTTTCACTTTTTGAATGGAACTACTGAATAAATAAACTTTTTGATGATATTCTAATTATATGACCAGCACCTGTATCTAAACATGCACAGCTAACATTAGCTTGGCATTAGTCAAATGTTAAAAACAAGCTAAATAGAAAGCTTTCCGTCTGGAGCACAGACTGGTCTGTAGTCTTAAAATGTGGCACATTGTTGTAAACTCAGCTGCTGGCTGAGACAAACCAGCCGCTCCTCCTTCGACCAGGTAACGTTACCTGCAGGCTGTGAACAACAAGAGAGGAGGAGGAGGAGAAGGGTCTGATACAGAGTTTTTATTCTTTCTAAACGTGATGCAGAACAAGTTCAACATTTCAAAAGTTTGCAGTAGCGCATCAAACTTTTTTTTAGTGTCCCGCCACCTCCAGACTGTGACTAGTCGGTTCACGAAGAGCAACTTTATGCACACGACTGCATGAAAGGCACCCAAGCTTTTTTCACCTCCGTTTCTACCAATAGATTAGGAGGTGGCGAGAACAGGAACAGGTGAGCGTCACATAGTGCCCAGAGAACCTGATATGAGAGAGAACACCTGTACCCAAGAAAAGTCCCACTACGCCAAAGAGTAAAAAGAAGAAGTACTTTAAGCACTGCTAATAATCAAAATTGACGCCAGTTACCAGAAAAGCCGTAGCCTATCGATGGATTACATACCGACAAAACTGGCCTTGTTATGTTGGCAAAGGTCCAGACGATCCAATCCAGTAAAAGATTTAGTCCAAAGCGCATTTTTATATCAGTAAATGCACACGGACTGATTGCTGTTTAGTTTGTTTACAGTTAGCATGTAAACAAAAAAACACGGTACACCTTAACCTTTTGAGTGACACCTTAATTGACCCAACAGAAAATCTGATGTCCTACAATAGCCAATGAGTGTCCACGTAGTCAAGAAGTGCCAGTCCCCTTCTTCTGTGCATACACTGACAGAGATTGTGCTGAGGACTGACGCTTCACACACATATAACACGACTGTTAAAAAAAAAATACGCAAGATTTTCCACGGACATGATTATATATTGTCGAATACGAAAATGCCCCGCACTGTGCCAGAGAACTTTAAGCACCGAATATGTCACAACACAAACCGGAGTAAGGCACATGTAAATATTTGCCACATTGTTCTTTCTCTGCAAATACTTTTCTATATTCTTTTATTATTCTTGACTAACTCCATATTTATATATTTCTACTAGTGCTGGGCAACGATTAAAATTTTTAATCGCGATTAATCGCAATTGAACAATGAATTCTAAAGTACTGTATTGCGCACTTTTAATTTAAATATACTGCTAAATACACAAAAGTGCAATAACATGTGGTTTGTAAACACTTTAAACAAATAAGGTGCTTTTTACCAGCAGTATTCCCTTTACACAGTAGCAATAAAATATTTCTTGTAAATCTCAAATTAAACATTAATGTAATCAAATCAAATTTTAAACCAAAGCTATTTGCCACTGCCAGGGCATTACCCTTTATCTAACCCTTGCCATGGTTACTCTCAATAGGGCGCCTGCCGTTTACTCACGGAGCGCTGTCTTAATTCTCCCACACGCTGCATCGTGCCGAAGCCTCCCTCCACTGCTTGTTTGGGTGGGTGATTTGCAGGTTGATCAACATCCCACCCCTCCTGTGACCCATGGTTTGACTGTTGGCCTATGTGTATTCAGAGCCAGTGAGCAACAGACTTTCAAAATAATTAATTTTGAAAGTAAATTGCGTTAACGTGCAATAAAATAATTGTCTGCATTAATTAATTAATGCGTTAACGCGATAATAATGAGTTAACGTGCCCAAGCCCTATTTTCTACATTTACTTAGGTCAACTGTATGTCTGTTTACATGTAGCACCTTATCACCAAAGCAAATTCCTCGTATGTGTAAAAAACTACTTGGCAATAAAGTTCCTGATTCTGACTTACATCACCACGGGCCCACTTACCTTTTATGTTGTTGAGTATTTCCTTGAGGTGGCCAAAGCTGTTGAGTAATGGGTCCTGTTCTTCATCCTGGACAGAGAAAAAAAAGACATCATTTGCAAGATTATTTGAGTCTAATTTGATACTTGAAAGCTCACTCTTGTGATGTATTAGGTTGAATGTGTGCTATAAAACCAACCATTTCTAGTATGTATATCACTTTACTAAGTATATTCTGCATAAAATGAGAAATAGCTGATTCAAATATGTATCCATATGACTATTTATGATGGTCAAAAAGGGCCCAACATGTTGACTATTTAATAGAAATGAACTGATGGCAATTTCCTTGGTCCAATTCGGATTTCCGATTTTTCTGACCTGCCGATTCTAATTTTCTTTCTTTAAGAAATTTAACTGACTGCATTCAAAAAAATTTCTAACTTTCTTTAATAGAAAATTCTTTCCTTCCTCCTTTCTTTATTAGGATCCCAAATAGTATATTGTATTGATCACAACACACGTCTCACATTCACACAGCAGAGTTTACGAGGTGAACAGACCTCCTCTAAGGGTCAATTTATACTTCTGCGTCAAATCTAAGCTGTAGGTACGCTGTAGCCTATTAATGCATGTTACCCCCCACCCCCAGCTGGTTAAAGGAGACCTATTATACTGCTTTTCTAGTCCTATATTGTAGTTTCGTGACTCCTGTATGGCAGCTTTGCATGATTTAATGAATAATATTTCTTCATATAGGCCTTCATTTCAGCCTCTGTCTGAAACAAGCATAGACTGTACATAAGTGGACGTAGTCATCGTGACGTCACGCGTTGGTTTGTGGACTGCCGTTTTGAAGTTGGATTTGTTTCTTTTCCTTATTAATCCTCATTTATTAGGTATTTAGCTATAAATACCCTAATTTAAGAAGTTGTCTGTATGTTTTCTTTGAAGAAGAGGACAAGGTCAATCCATCAAAAGAATTACATTCTTTCTGAAGAGACTGATCAAATTAATAAATCGAGTTTTGATTAATTTGTTTTTTTTCCATGTTTCTGTATAAACTGGGTGCTGCCCGTTTGAACAAGCGTTTGTTAAAGTAATGTTTCTACAATATTTGTATATTACATTTTAATAATTTTGTACTTATTTTAGTGTTAACTCTCAGACACACGCCTGTCTCTCTCTCCCTGTTTCCGTCTGCTCTGTTGACTTTCATCCTCAGCAGTTTTATAAAGTCGCCCAAGAAACACAACTCATGGATTTCTCCACTCTCGATTCCATATTCACAGCAGCAGGTGAACTGCGTGTGGAGGAGGCTTGTTATTAATGTCGTCGCCAATAATGGAGACCAGTGGTGTGTTTACTGTTGCTCTACCCGGTCCATGTTTTAAAATATCCACCGTGCTAGTTGTCAGTGTTTCTCTGCAAAGTGCTAAAATGTCGCCAAATGTAGCCTCCTGTGGCAGCTGATAGTACACCCGGGCAGTCCGCCCAAGTAACATCTGTGCGGGGAAACACGGCTTGTTTTGGCCGTACAGCTATATACAAATTGCAAGCATTGTGTCTTTTTTGCTCGCAGTGAAGAAGTTCCACGCCGACGCCATGTATTAGCATGTGTGTATGTTTGTGACTGTAGTCTTTTACTGCCTGTGTCAATGTGTGCTTGACGTGAAACATCATGTGAAACTGATCAGCTGACTGTCAACGGTCATGGCTGATCAAGCTGAAAAACGTCAACTTCCAGTAAATCAGTGCATCTCTACTCTTGACAGAGACATGACATAACTTGTTGCATTATAGTTTAACAAGGTGGAGCAGCAGTTTTCCCAGTTCTTGAAGACAAGACCGCAACTATTTTTCATGCAAGTAGCAGGTTAATGAAGCCTGTCCTTGAGTACAACCAGGGCTGGGAACCCCATTAGGATCATCTCATATCGGCATCACGTTTATAACAGCTGATATATGACTATTGAAAAAGAAACGGAGAGACAGATCCTTCACTCATGTCATGAGGGTTGCACAGTTTGTCCACCAGAGGGCACTTTGCAGCTCCACTGTTAACATCACTGCCACACCAGGAAAACCACAAAAGAAAACAGTCCGCTGACTGGAGCAGACTGGAGCAAACTGGAGCACGTAGAAACAACACGGAGAGTGGCTGTGTTACCGGTGAGTTGGTCATTTCTCCCTAGTTCATCACTCCTAAATATTCTCCAACATCACTTTCAGCAGCTAACACTGCCCGTTGCTAAATTAGCCACAAAGCTAATGCTATGTATATCAGTGGAGGAGCGGTAACGACAAAATGAGCAGTTAAAATATTTAATACACTGCTCAAAAAAATAAAGGGAACACTAAAATAACACATCCTAGATCTGAATGAATGAAATAATCTCATTAAATACTCCTTTCTTTACATAATGGAATGTGCTGACAACAAAATCACAAAAATTATCAATGGAAATCAAATTTATCAACACATGGAGGTCTGGATTTGGAGTCACACTCAAAATCAAAGTGGAAAACCACACTACAGGCCGATCCAACTTTGATGTAATGTCCTTAAAACAAGTCAAAATGAGGCTCAGTAGTGTGTGTGGCCCCCACGTGCCTGTATGACCTCCCTACAACGCCTGGGCATGCTCCTGATGAGGTGGCGGATGGTCTCCTGAGGGATCTCCTCCCAGACCTGGACTAAAGCATCCGCCAACTCCTGGACAGTCTGCGGTGCAACGTGCCGTTGGTGGATGGAGCGAGACATGATGTCCCAGATGTGCTCAATTGGATTCAGGTCTGGGGAACGGACGGGCCAGTCCATAGCATCAATGCCTTCCTCTTGCAGGAACTGCTGACACACTCCAGCCACATGAGGTCTAGCATTGTGTTGCATTAGGAGGAACCCAGGGCCAACCGCACCAGCATATGGTCTCACGAGGGGTCTGAGGATCTCATCTCTGTACCTAATGGCAGTCAGGCTACCTCTGGCGAGCACATGGAGGGCTGTGTGGCCCCCCAAAGAAATGCCACCCCACACCATTACTGACCCACTGCCAAACCGGTCATGCTGGAGGATGTTGCAGGCAGCAGAACGTTCTCCACGGCGTCTCCAGACTCTGTCACGTCTGTCACATGTGAACCTGCTTTCATCTGAAGAGCACAGGGCGCCAGTGGCGAATTTGCCAATCTCGGTGTTCTCTGGCAAATGCCAAATGTCCTGCACGGTGTTGGGCTGTAAGCACAACCACCACCTGTGGACGTCGGGCCCTCATACCACCCTCATGGAGTCTGTTTCTGACCGTTTGAGCAGACACATGCATATTTGTGGCCTGCTGGAGGTCATTTTGCAGGGCTCTGGCAGTGCTCCTCCTTGCACAAAGGCAGAGGTAGCAGTCCTGCTGCTGGATTGTTGCCCTCCTACGGCCTCCTCCACGTCTCCTGATGTACTGGCCTGTCTCCTGGTAGCGCCTCCATGCTCTGGACACTACGCTGACAGACACAGCAAACCTTCTTGCCACAGCTCGCATTGATGTGCCATCCTGGATGAGCTGCACTACCTGAGCCACTTGTGTGGGTTGTAGACTCCGTCTCATGCTACCACTAGAGTGAAAGCACCGCCAGCATTCAAAAGTGACCAAAACATCAGCCAGGAAGCATAGGAACTGAGAAGTGGTCTGTGGTCACCACCTGCAGAGCCACTCCTTTATTGGGGGTGTCTTGCTAATTGCCTATAATTTCCACCTGTTGTCTATACCATTTGCACAACAGCATGTGAAATTGATTGACAATCAGTGTTGCTTCCTAAGCGGACAGTTTGATTTCACAGGAGTGTGATTGACTTGGAGTTACATTGTGTTGTTTAAGTGTTCCCTTTATTTTTTTGAGCAGTGTAGTTTAATGTATTCTAAAATATCTCTGCGAGCAGTTTGTTTGTAGTTACAGTCGGTGTGTCAGATATGATTAAACCAGACGGGACATGTAAATAAACGTGAGGCGAACAAGAATTTAACACAGCTTCTTGCCAGACAAAGTTATCTAGCTCCTCTTTCAAATGTGAAAAGTAATTATAGTTGCAAGTAACATTACTGGTTGTTGACAGTCATGTAGTATGACGGTATGTTTTACATCCAGATGGGTGAGAAATGGTTTCTCGTAGCATTGGTTATAATTAAAGAGTGCTGGTAAAGAGATAAACTAGATATGAATATGCTACATTGGAAGAATTCATTACAGCTGAATATGTGTAAGGTAAATTATTCTCTCTCAATCTCTCTGTTTATAGATGGCTGAAAAAGTTGAACATTCCTGCAGGAAATATTTATTGATGTGAAATTGTTTACATGTTAAGTTGTTGAGACTCTAATCTATTTTATTAACATAATCCATTTAGGGAAAGGTATTATAGCCCACATACAGAACAGCTTTCAATTTCAGCATCAGCCCCCAAAAACCCATATTGGTCGGAATCTAATTAGAACCAATGGTTTTGACCCAGGACATCTCTCATAGGCCATACAGGATATCAAGCTTAATTTATTCCTGGCCACTTAACCCCCCCACACACACACACACATTTCCTGCCTTTCTTACTGGCTGTGTTCCTAACCTGGCCTTGATCCTATACAACTACAGACCAGATTCCATTCTCCCACTTACTGTGAATATCTTAGAAACAACAGTTTCATTACAGCTTATGGAAGGCTTGTCAGACAGTAGTGATTTTGAAAAGTGTCAGTCAGTTTTTCAGAAATAATCATAGCACAGAAACTGCTCTTCTCAGAGTCACAAATTACCTTTTCAGGAATGCAAAACCTGAGACATAACTGTTGTGTTTAACTTACCAGTGGAGTGTGCGTATTCCATCTGGAGTTCCTCTTGATAGCTCCAACAACACTACTAATTTCACCCTGGACGATGTAGATATTCTTGTCCACCATGCTGCTTTTCTGAGAGAAAAACAGAGGGGAGGATGTTTGGTTTGGGCAGAAATTCAAGCCAGTGCTTGGCAATGATTCTTTTCTTTTAAATTATCACTTCAAGTCCCTCTATATAACTGTATTGTTACAAAATTCTCATATCAAGATATGGTGGTTCACAGTCATCAGGTGTAGATTAATTATAATGGGTATTTTATAAAAAATCTGTCACAGCACATATACCTAGTTTTTTTTGTGTGTGTTTTCTGGAGGGTTTTTAATGTCTGTCACTCTTCTTTTAATGTCTGTCCCCAGTTTCATAATGAGCCTTCCAGTTCAGTTCAAGCCAGAATTTGGTAGCCCCTAAGGTGGCAAAATCTCTTTGCAACCCATTTGTTTGTAGGGTCCATATAAGTACTTTAATACATGATAATGTTTTTAAATGAGTAGCTTTACTAATTGTTTGGGACAATAATTGTTTTTGCCATTATCATCCTACAGTATCCATACAGTAGGTTTGTGTGAAGTCTATTGTGAGAGGAAGCCATACATGCTATACTGTATATCACTTTTTTCAAAATAGTCAGGGCTATCTAGATCTGCCATCATTTGAAATAATATTATATACATTTTATATTAGCCTTCATATTAAGGAAAAATATTTTACAGAGGATATCTTTTCAGACAGACAAGACTGTCTGGTGACGACAGAACCATGATTGTGGGACATTCAACGACCTAGAAATTTGAAAAAATTTGGCTGGGGAGGCATATCCTTGGAAGGCCACACAGACCTGCTAGCCACTGACTGCTGCTAGGTACCTGGAAAAAAAATCCTCAGAGCCATGGTCAGACCTTGTGCTGGTGCAGTTGGCCCTGGGTACCTCCTGGTGCAGGACAATGCCTGAGTGTTTAGGCTATTGTTTCTCAACGGGGGCAGTACCACCCCCCAGGGGGCGTTCCGAGGACGATGGGGGGCGCTGGAAGCAATATTTTGGAAAGGGGGGCACTGAGCTGCTTTTGGGGGGCGTTTTAGTTGGAAATTCTAAGGCAAGTTTATACCAGAAAATTCACAACAATAATAGTTTAAACTTTAAATTATTTGCAAAAAAACTGTGGTCTGCAACATTAACACCTGCCAGTTTAGTCCACTGCTACTGGACGAGATGGTGTATTTTTTATCCGTCAGCTACTCCGCGCTGCCTTCACAGAAATGGGAAGTCAGAGTATGACCTGTAAAATTTTACCCACATGGTGTTTACTGTGTAAACTGAAAATTGACTCTTTCTTGGTATTACAGTGGAAAAGTGTTTATTTCTCTGAGGAATACACCATGAACATCTTGTTATCGCAGTGGTTACACATTTACAAGATGGATACTCCGCTGTCGGACCTACCCTGAAAGCAACTTTGCTGCGACACCAGCAAGTGACGTGGACCCACCTCGCGCTGTGAGTTACAAACAGTTTGTGCCAAAGCGGACATATACAAGTAGTTTCAGTAGGCTTATAAAAATGGAACATTAAAAACTGAAGTCGTGACTTGCTCTGCTGGGGATTGTAACCTGCACTTTCTCAGAGGTGCTGAAGTTAACATGTGTGTGGAATTGTTCGTGAGATTTTTGCTTGATCACAGGTGTTGTCGGTTAGTTTTGTTTTCCCCCGGTTCTGTGTCTGTTAGACGGTCGAGGGGATACTTCCAGCGAATCACTAACGTGATGCAGTATAGGGCATGTAGTAAAATATTATGAATTGTCTTTAAATAGGCTAATGACATTAATATTCCGACTTTTGTTATGTCAGTGAACACAGATATGTGCGAGAGATTCTGAATGTACAAAGTTTTGAACATGAGAAGATAAGTTAGTGTTTCCCATACATTCATTTATTTGTGGCGGCCCGCCACAATATCAACGGTGACCACCACATATTGATTGTTCTTTTTTTTTTTTCTTTTTACTGGGCCTATTTAAAATCTTATTTGACTGCAGAGCTGCAGGCAGCGCTTATTCACACAGCACATCCTCTCCCTCGTCCTTCTCTCTCACTTGCTCTCTCTCCCTACCTCCAACACAATACTGTCATGTCAGAGACCCAGCTTAAAGAAAGTTATTAGCAAGCATGTAAGTAGGGCTGTGGCAATTCGTCGACGTAATCGATTACGTAAATACGTCGACGTGCATTACGTGCGTCGAAGCGTCACTGCATCCGGTGTTAGTGGGATTCCCCCGGACAAGCTCCAGCTACAAGACTTTTGACTGTCTAAAGTTTGGAGTATTTCAGACAGACACTCAACAACGTGCTCCTCCATGAGCTCTCTGAACTGGAAACAGCGTCACTGCAGCACAACTGCTGTCCACGAATATGTGAAACGAAAGTATCCTGCAGCACTTTGTCTAGACAGCAGCACCGCAAATCATATTTACCTTCTGTCGCCACACAAGCACGAGGACACGTAGTCCCTTAAAATGTTTATTGCCCTCATGTTAAAAGTAATTTCTGCAACGTTACACCGCGTGTCATTTAACAATCGGCCGTTTCATATTTTCAACATCTAACATTACAGACAAGCTTTCAGTTGTTCACTGATGCAGAAATACATTTGATTTTCATACTGCAGTACTCAATATTGCCTAATTAATGTCATTTTGCCACACAGCAGTGACGTAGAAATTTTATTCATTTTAAGATTTGCTGCTATTGTCATTATTCTAATGTGCTTCATCAGGATGATTGAATAAAATATAGATTTATTGATTAGACATGTTTTTGATATTTATTTTGGATAAATTGGTATGTTAATTGAGTAATAGGCAACTTTTCTTTCTTTGGAATAAACAAAATTAGGTCATTAGATTAATCGACTAATCGAAAAGATAATTGTTAGATTAATTGAAAAATAATCTATATGTACAGCTAAGTTAATGTTAGAATACAGCTGGGTTTTCGAGGCTAACACGCTGTACGTAGCTGTTAGTCAATATCGACAGAGAACTCTGTTGTGAAGTTTGAGGATGACACCGCCATCATCGGCCGGATTTCAAACAACAATTAACCCTGTAAGCAGCGTTGGGCGGGCCCTCGCACATGCAGCGCGTGGAGGTGTGAATTTGCTATGCGCTTCGTATACAGCACGAAGGTCCCCTTTGTGGCACAGCAGAGCACGTGGCGTTACAACTACAGGTGGAGATTGACATGTAGATGAGTTTGGGGCAGGACAGTTATGAAGCACACAAAGTTTGGTACAGATTTGAGCATGTACAGTTAAGTTACAACGACTTCCTGTTTCACAGCAAACCATGGAACTTCGCCACCCCGCAAAGGATACACTGTTGATGGAAAACTTACGGGCTTTACAACATGACATCAATGTGTTAAGAGTTTTCGGAGATAGATTTGAAGTAGATATAGCCGACCAGCAAGAAGTGGTTCATCACAGCATAAACATACTTCCTGTTGTGACTACAGGTGAATTTTGCCTTGTAGATGTATTCAGGGCAGAACTCTTATCAAACATGTAAAGATTGGTGCAGATGTGAGAATGTACACTGAAGTTACAACAACTTCCTGTTTTATGGCAAATCATTGATTTTGGACGGCACGCCGTTCTACAAAAAACGTTTGTACAACTTTTAATTATCAACGGGTTTAGAGTAGACAGCGACAATCTGAAGTCAGTCGGACTAATTCTCTATTATACATCTCTATTAATATTCTCCCTCGGAAACGCATTTTTCGTGATCTTAGGATAATTGAAATGTCATGAAAGTTTGCACACACGTCAGAACTGGTGAAAATTGCAATGTTTCCGCTTTTTAATGAGATTTTGCTCATCCGGAAGTCAGGCATTTAGTGCTTCTTGCTTCATTTTACATTTTTTAATCAGAAATTTCATCAGAGATTTTGATCGCTCATCAGAACGGTTGTTTTGTATTGGCTGACATGGTTTGGGGGAGTGGTTGTGGAAAAGCGACTCAATAGCGCCGCCTACAAAATTTCAAAAAAGCAGCCCCTGCCGTATGTTTTACCTAGCTCTACCAAACTTGAGAAACAGATGTATCTTCTCCAGACTTAAAAATAAGCCTCTTGGCCATTTTGAATTATTTACAAGCGTTTTTCACGTTTACAGGCTCTGTACTTTAACGAACTCCTCCTACAGCTTTAACCTGATTGACTTTAAATGTGGGTAACGCCATCTTAAGAGTCTTGCGATGTTAAATTGCGAAGCTTTTTTTTGATTGATCAAACCGTGTGTCCATGGCGTGCTGTTGAATTGATGTTGTGCCATGAAAGAGGAAGTAGCATGTAAATGGACTAGACATAGTCAGATCTATCTCAGAATTCACAAGTTAACCTCTTAGAGACTTACATGTCATAGTGATAGGGCCATTTACTGGCATCTGGAAAGGACACAGGAAGTCAGCCACTTTGAACTGAATAACTGACACCTCAACCAAACTTTGTGAGATATTTTCAACACGTCACCTGTGTGATTTTTGCATTGATAACTCCAGAGCAGAGTCAGCTTGAGTCGAGGGCCCGCTCAACGCTGCTTGCAGCTTTAATTTATAATTGATTCTGTATTATTTATTTTCTGCTATTTAGTAGAAGGGAGTTACAAAACTCAATTTCACGCTATAACTTGTTATATTGTGACAATAAACGTACCTACCTGACCACTAGTATAAAAATAATTCCAGTTGGACTTTTTGTGGGTTGGTTTCCTTCATTAAATCCTTGTGCAAGAAAACTGCTCTACATGGTGATCAGTCTTCCACTTGTTAATGCTAAGTACTAACTCATCAATAATCATACCCATTCATGCATAACAACAAGTTTAACATTTCTCAAGTTTGCACATCCCATACAGGCTGTGATTGGTCAGTTTACAAAAAGTTGACAGTTTGCAATGATGATGATCAAATGAACAAGTAAGTTTATAAACAAGGTAGAATTATTTTGTTTTTCTTTGTATGGCATGTTCTATTCAAATAAAGTGACAAGATTTTTCATTCTTTGGCACACCGGTTCGAGTCATTGAAGGCTGATTTCTGTGACAAAGCTACCACTCAAAAAAAGGTTATCATGCTGAAATTTGATATAGACTTTTTTTTTAAATCTAACTACAATTTGCCACCTTGGGTGGTACCGGTTAGTGAAAATTCTGGCCTGGGCCCATGGACTACAAAGGAAATAAAAATGGATGATTCAATAAATAAAAACAATGCCATTTTCTTTCTGCATAATCCTCATGGAGCAACTGATTCAGTCAGCGTGGTGAAGGCAGTCTGCTATCTTTTTAGGACAGGACAGCTAGTTCTGAGAACAGTGATGCTGTAACAGAGGTCAGAGTGGGATGGAATTAAATATCTTGTCTGGTGTGAATGAGATTTTTTTTTTAAGCACTACAAACCACTTGACTAAGGGAAGAACGTGAACTCATCTAAATATTGTCAACATATCTGTATCAATAATGCTGTGGTTATTATCAGAAAATGTATTTTATTTATAGCCTGTGTTAACCATTACAGTCCTCAAAATTCACTACTGAGCAAACATCACAATGGATCTTTAGATAATCAAAATATTTTAATGTGCGTGGCTGGGTGTGTGTATCAATTATTCAACTATTCAATTCATGAAACTTGTAGGGTACTGAACTAGCATACAATAGGGTTGGGCCGATAGACGATGCCATCGTCCATCAGCAATGGCTGACAGATGGGCGATGGTTGAGCAGGCATCGTGATTGTAAAACCACGCCCCCCCGGCAAAGAAATCTACATTTTTCACATTAGACCAGCAGGTTTTAATCACCAGGAACATAATTGTTATAAATTTTAAATATGCTTCGGACCTCAGAATTATCTTCTCCCACACTCAGATACACAAGAGGCCAACACCTCAGGTAAACACACCGACCGGCGTGCCCCGCCTCTCTCTGTCTCCCCTGCGCCCGTCTACTCCACTTTCTCCATCAGCAGCACGTTTTATAAAGTCTAATAACCCTAACACTAAAAGACCTTTTCCTGCATTTTTCCACCTGCGATCCGTTACCACGGTGCTTGTTAATGATGCAGCCTATCTCCCAACCGAAACTAACATCTGCACCCTGTGTATTCAGCACTTTACCTGGTCCGTGCTTGTAAAACATCCACCGTGACTTGTAACGTACGAGGAAACATATGCACATATAAGACGACTGCTACCCCCCCGCCCGCGTACCCGATGCCATCGTCCATCCCAATGTTTCAATGTAGACATCATCTGATGGAAGTTTTGTAGACATCGCACAACCCTAGCATACAAGCCTACAGAAGACAGAACTTCAATGAAAGATCGACATATACTGGCTACCATAAATAATGTCCTACAGACCACTGAGCCATCAAGCAAGAATGTCCGATAGTGTTTCTCATGGCAAACATATTTTGTCTACAACAATTCATGTGGGTACACCGGAATTCATTTTATGAAACTAAGAACTCTCATCCTCAAATGTATACAGAATCTAAGAACCAAACAGCAAATTTCCATGCATACCTTGACAATGCCTAAAACCAATATGGATAACCAAACAGAATAAAAATGACATACTGATCTTATTTGACAAACAGTATCTCAAAATGGTTGGATTAACCTTTTCCCTTGTGTCACGATAGCTATGCTAGATAATACTCTTACTTCACACAGAGATTTCTGGTTGTACAGACTGGCTGGCTGAGGCCACAATCTTTCAAATTCATGCTAAGCAACCTATTCAAAATAAAAAGAGGATGAAGGTATGATAGGTAAAGGCTAGGATGTATGCACAGAGTGATAGGCTTATACTTGATAAGACTGTCATATAAAATGAGTCTTCACCAGGGATGTACCGATTAAGGTTTTTAAACTACCAATTCAAATGTGAATCGTTGATGTTAGGTCCTGATCAGCAGGTAGGTACAGTAAACTTAGTAAAACCAAGTCAGTTTAGGTTAAATGTTTGACAAGTGAACAGCTCTGCACTAGATTACAGTTTGCCTTCAGTCACTTTTATTTAGTGTTTAAGAAAATAAAGAGAAAACACAGCCTAATCAGCATAAGCAATGTTTTATTTAAGCTGTTGATCAATTTATGACAGTGTTTACTGTGCATGACACTGATTAATCCATTAGTTGTCAACTATTAAATCAATCTGACATTTTATGAAGCAAACAACCAAATCAAGAAAATTATCAAGAGACTAATCCACAACGAATATAATGGTTAGTTGCAGTCCTAGGAAGAAGCACTTTTTTCTAACATATGAATAATAGCCCAAGCCACCATGAGGTCTTACTACAGCCACTTTGTTGAGCAGAAAAAGTTAAGGGGTTCTGCAAGGTTCCGGTGGGATGGTACTGTGTTGTGTGGCTCGATACCAGACAGGAAAACAAGTTTCCCAAAACCCTAGTTCGAATTATGGAGGTAACTAAGTTGGTAACTTATATGGTACGAACCATCGTTAAGCGACGCAGGTGTTCCTCGAAACCATAGTTCCGACGAACGTTCACACCAACTGTCGTTAAGTTGCATAGTTTGAACTACAGCTCCTGACCTGTGGTTAGAAGCTTAGTTCACTGTGACTACATCACAGATAGCAGAAAATGCAATGTCATAATATGTGCTAAGCAGGGACTGTTTGATAATCCTGCTGTACAAACATATTTAAAGTGAAGGTATTTTTAAATGTAGTTGTAAAAGTACTTTTAAATGTATTTGTCGGCTCATGGGTAGGGTTGCATTATTTCAGTAGCCTATCTGTAGACCATCTACAAACATCATGCGTTTTTCTCGCAGATTACCCAACTGTTCACAATAACTTGATTTAATATTAGTCACCCAGTAGAAAGGTAAAAGGACAGAACGGAGTATGTAAAGACAAGACTTTTAATGTATGCATTTCCAGACCTCTGAGGACGATGGGTGTTCTCTAGTCTTCATTACAAACATAAATATAAAAAGGCACAGCATAAAATCAATGAAAGTACTGTAATAAATAAATCCCTGAATGTTTTCGTTGCCTTTATAACAAAGATAAATAGAGACTCACAGGAGTCGAACCCGTGTCTGTCTCAATAGAGAACATGTGTAAGCTCAGACACTTATCACACTGAGCTATTCTCAAAACCTAGATGTCAGATGCGGCCAAGGGATTCATAATAGTGTAAAGTGTCGACAAGAGGATACTTGCAGATTAAACCTATTTTACTAAATGTCTTGTAATCACTAATAGTTCTTAATTTTTTCCCTTCTAAGCTACAGACAATATGTAGGCTAAATAAAATGATTAGGTTATATATATTGCTGATTTCATTAATACTACTGTTGATTTTCTTGTTATTGCCAGTACGACTATGATATGAAAAGCCTAAATAATAAGTTAGCATAAAAATGTCACTTAATATTGGCCACAATTGACATATTTAGACAGAATATGACAACGTTTTGTGAGTTTCGTGCTGTGAAAATCAGACAAACACACCTAGAAACATGTTAGCTCCAACTACGTTGGTTCAAACTAAGTTAGTTCAAACCACGGTGGTTTCAACAGGGTACGACAGTTTTGGGAAACGGTTGTACTTCAGGTGTTTGTTAGTATAACGATGCATCGTACCAAGATAGTTCAATGCTACCTTCTGTGGTTGTACAGGAAACGCACCCCAGACCAGTACCTTTACCTTATACTACATTTCCCAGAAAGCTCAGGGGCTAAAGGGGCTCCTAGCTGTTTGGAAGAGTACATATCTAGCTTTAAAAGTGTTTGTGGAACAGCTTATTTTACAAAGTGATGTCTTTTATCTTTGCACGATAACAGCTTTCCTAGTGATGCTCACGGTTAGGCTAGCAATGAAACCAATTAATCACTGCATGTTGTGGAGTACACTCTAGATTTCCTTGCCCTTAGATATCAGTGACAGCTATTAGTTCATGTTGCTGTGTGATAACAACCAGCTGGATGTCACAATACACAACATCTTTGCCTGTAACTTGTCAGAAATACAGCCAACTAAAGCCAAGCCCCAAGCAATCTCAAAGGTAAGAAAAATAGCATGTCATGGTGACACCGTCATAATGTTATATGTGTGGAAGTGCAACATAATACAGTCATACACCAAAAGCAAGTAATACAGGCCACGGAGTTTGCTGCCATGGGCCAGGTAGGTGGTCGCTGGCTAACTAGATAACGTTAAACGTTAACTAGGTAAAGTCTGTATCAACAGCAAAGCTAACAGGCTAACGTTCGCTATCCACCACACTAAGATGTTGAAAGACCGTTGACAGTCCTCGGGGACACACAATGAGAGGACACATGACAACAATTTAGTTCATATCCACCAACGTACTAAAGACATATTCGTTGCTTAAACAAGGCAAATTAACGTTACCTGCTCAGAAATCTGACAACTAAGTTAACTACCTAGCTCTACTAGCTAGCGTGGCAACTGGCTTCAGTTAAGTTAGCTGTATCTTCAGCGTTTTTCCTCTCAGACAACCGTAACTTACTTCCTTGATTTATTACAGCAAAGCGCCGGTATGTATACAAGAATATAAACACGCTTGTCTGGTTCTATACAAATATATTACCTGTGTGTGGCTGGTATTTCAAAGATGGAGTCCTGTTGTAGCTAATGCTAGGCTAGCTCGGCACGCTAGCCGGCCAACAGTGAATGAAGAAGACCAAAGTTCAGTTCACTACTACAAAAAGAAAAACTAAAAATGTCGGACATTCCACTGCGTGATAACGTAATGTTCCCAAACACCGCTTATGCATTCATTCTTTAAGAAATGCTCCAGAAGTGAATAAATTGAAGACTTTCCTGCAGCTGTCAGTCTGGTCTTGGTGGTCTTAGTAAACACACTGACGTGGAAAAGATCTGCAGTCTCAACCTAGCCTGATGACAGACTCTTGATTGACAGGCCACTAAAATAATCACTTTAAGCGTGATATAGGGTTTTCAAATACAAGTATATATACCAGAGAACTAACGTTTAGGCTGTATTAGCGTCTGTACTGTTTTTCTAATAGTATAGAATGACAGGGATTGTCAGAAAAATCACTAAATTACAGATAAATAGGGCGGGACAAAGGGAGCACTAGGGAAGGAAGCGTTTGATGACGAAAGCGTCTCCAACAAGGGAAATGCTGCGTTCCAGGCAACTCGGAACTGGGAAATAATTTCTGACTTTAACTACAAAAAGTACGATGGAACGTCAATTGAAGTCGGATTTCCTACTTGGAGAAAAAATATGTACACCGACTTCACGAGTAGCAGCCGAATGACTCACACAACAATAGCAGCTCCCATGGAAGCACACATTCTAAATGGTAAACCATAACCTAAAAGGCAAAGTAAAGTATTAAATTAATACATATTAGTAATAGAAAACAGACCCAAAAATGATGTCAAAACCCTGTGACATCCCGGTGCATGTGAGAGATGTACTCTCACATAACGGAATTACTGTGGTTCTGCCATTGCTCTACGTCATTAAACCACGCTTTTCCTGCGCGATCATGTGCAGTAGACACTGGTGCCAACAGGAAGTAGCCCTGTAGTACTATTTCACAGGACCAAAACTGGCTTCAGTGCTCTTTATTCAAAACCCGTGGTGTGGCTTCGTCCAGTAATATACTGTCTATGGTCTCCAACAGCGGCAACCTCCGATCGAAAAAATGAGGCCAAAAACTGCAATTCTTGGAGTGGGCACTTGAGGCTGGCTGCATGTTAAAATGCCCAACTTTACAGCAGAAAAAAACATGTTTACACCCTGGTACAAAAAATGGTTTTAGTTTTAGGGTGATAATAATTTTAACAAGTAAGCTGGGATTGGCTCCAGCCCCCCGCGACCCTGTACACAGGATAAGCGGATGACAATGGATGGATGGATGGAATACTTTTAACAAAAGGCATCTGTGTGAAGTTGGAAAAGGCTGAGTTCATCAGTTAGCTGAAATTACGTTAACGTTAAGCTTTCCCAACGGGCAATGTTAGAGTTAGCTTCGTACTGTAACTGAGTCACTGTTAAGTTAGATACTAGTCAGATACTATTAGTGTAAGTGGCTGCACCTGAACTGGAGGGAGTGACACGAAGGTTCAAAGGCAAAGAGCCGAGGGAGTAGCAGCTGCAGAGTTCTGCCTGCCTTCTGAGAATTGCATGCACCTCCAAGTAATGTTACTGTTTAAAACGATATACTTTTCTTTGTTGGGTTCATCAGTGGTGATAAATCAGAATCAGCTTTATTGCCAGATATATGTACACATACGAGGAATTTGACTCTGGATTGTACATTGCTGACGATATTTATACAAAATCACATTAATAAAAATAAAATAAAGTCAGACACACACTTCAGACAAATATACACACTAGGAACAAAAACAATATAGACATACTGAAAAGTAGTGCAGTGAGCAGAGTGCAAAGGATGCAGGAGTATGTACATGTCGGAGGTGGATGTGATATACAGGTACATATACATGCACACATGTACACAGTGCAATGAAGCATAGTGCAAAGGATGCTGGAATAAATAACTACTAAGTATTTTGTGCAGGAGTAATAACTTGAGGTAGATGTATTTGGTATACAGTATCTGTAATATGACAATATAACAGTATGAACAGCACTGAAATAGAGAATGGTGAATAAATAATAAGTGTTCCTGACACCGTGAGTCAGAAATCAGCTGTTCATCAGAGTGATGGCTTGTGGGAAGAAACTGTTCCTGAGTCTCTTGGTTTTAGCGTACAGTGCTCTGTAAGGCCTACCAGAGTGGAGGAGCTGGAACAGGTTGTGTCCGGGGTGAGATGGATCTGCAGTGATATTTCCTGCCCATTTCCTGACTCTGGAAATCCTGAATGGAGGGCAGGTTGGCACCGATGATCTTTTCTGCAGTCCTGACTGTCCGTTGTAGTCTGTCCTTAACCTTTTTGGTGGCAGATCCAAACCAGAGAGTGATGGGCATGCAGAGGACAGACTGAATGATGGCTGTGTAAAAGTGGATCAGCAGCTCCTTAGGCAGGTTGAGCTTCCTGAGCTGGCACAGGAAGTATATCCTCTGCTCGGCCTTCTTGATGATGGTGTCCGTGTTGGACTCCCACTTCAGGTCCTGGGATATAGTGGAACCCAGAAACCTGGATTCCACAGGGCTGTTTAGAATGGTCCACGATCATCTCCACAGTTTTGAGCGTGTTAAGCTCCAGGTTGTTCTGGCCGCACTAGAGATCCAGCTGATCAACCTCCCGTCTGTAGGCCGACTCATCACCGTCCCAGATGAGACCGTTATCAGCGAACTTCAGGAGTTTGACAGATGGGTCTCCTGAGGTGCAGTCGTTGGTGTAGAGGGAGAATAGCAGTGGGGAGAGTACATACCCCTGGGGGGCGCCAGTGCTGATAGTCCGGGTGCTGGATGTGATGTTTCCCAGCCTCACCTGCTGACTCCTGTCAGTCAGGAAGTCTGTGATCCACTGACAGGTGGAGGCTGGCACAGTGAGCTGGGTGAGTTTGGTGCTGAGGATATCCGGGATGATGGTGTTGAACGCCAAGCTGAAGTCCACGATGATTTGATGTACATATTAAAGGTTCAGTGTGTAATATTTCTGAGGATTTGTCGACAGAAATGCAATATAAGATCCATAACTATGTTTTCAGTGGTGTATAAACAAACAGTGCTACAGAGCACGTTTCGTCACCACAGTGTTCTTCTTTTGCTTGTATAATTCCGGCAGTGTAGAAGCCGGTAGATGCACGTCACTCCTTTGAATGCGTACGAGGAAGAAGAGGAGGAACTAATAATAGTAATATACAGTCTCTGAGTAGTCATCTGGTTTATTATAAGTAAGAAGAGAAGTGAAATTTGGACAAATGGAGGACTACACCTATTATTTAGCATGAGCCTACAGCGTGTGATTCTTGACAACATGATGAAGCCAGACGTGGGGACAGATACAGACAGATGATGGCAGAAATAAATGATATAATTGTTGTGGATTTTCCCAGATGGAAGGAGCTGATGCAGGACAAATATTTTCAAAGCGGCTCTGAAGTTGTCTGTTTTCTGCTGGAAAGGTAATTAAAATAGTTGAACTTTATCGATGCAAATGAAAGCTGTCATTTGATAGCTTTAGCTAACGTTAGAAGCTGGCCATAATCACCGAGAGAAGTGATGTGTTTCCCCTCTCGGTGTTGTGAAATATATAGTTAGATTGTAATTTCATTAACTTTATTCTTCAGTGTGTGTTTTGGCTTTGCTGTCAACTAGGGCTGACACCCAATAGTCGAAGATGCGATGCTTCGATGGGTGTAGCCTGATTCGACTGTCAATCTCACAGTCAAAGCTTCGTAGTAGTCTAGCCAAAATGGCATGATCCTAGTTACTAAACTAGGATCATGCCATTTTGGCGATATGGGGGTGCTCAACGTCTGATAGAACTACCAGTTTTCTCCCAATAAGTTAATATACAGCCTATTACAATATACATTCCAACGTTTAATGCTGTAAATAAACCTGTAAAAAGAAAAAAAAACTTTCTATAAATGTTTTTAAAGTGCGAGAATAAATCCAAAATTGTAACCTTAACCCTGGGTCAGCCAGCTACTTGAAATAGACCCGCGAGAAACTGCAATGTGCATGCAGGCGAGAAACCTCAAATGGATAAGGGAGGGGGGACGTTGAGTGGAGTTTTTTTGTAATTCATTGCAATTCGCAACCCTCACCACTAGATTACACTGAAACTTAAACATTTAACCTTTAAAGAACGTTTATAGTCACCGGTAATTTATTACACATACAGATGTTGTAGGCTACCTGTCGAGATTTGCATCTACCTTTTTTTGTCAGAATAAGTATGAAAGTTGCTTAAGACTTTGTTTCGTGGATTAGAATTCACGATAAAATTGCAAATCAAGTAATACAGTTCCAAAATAAATCTAGATGAAGCACCTGCATCCGGCTCTACAGGAAATAACAGTCCCAGTTTCCAGCGTGGCGCTTGCTTAGCCTTTTGTTTTTACTTTTACTCCACAACACCTGAACACTACTGATTTCAAATTATGACACTGGGTTCCTATCACAACACATCACTTCAAGTCATACAAAAACAACTTTTCCATTTGTAACCTTTTAATATTGTTTTCATGAATGCAAGACATGATATCAAATTGTTAAACTGTTGTTGTGTATTAGGAATTATTTGTTACATAAAATGGATCAGATAAATATACTTAAAATCATTCTTCATTCATCAGTTTCATATGTTAATTGGACATAGTGTGATCTAAACTTAACAATTCATAATAGTTAACCGTTGTAAATGAAAATATTAACATTGTGTTTATAGGTTAACATTTTGCATATGTTAGTACAAAGTAAAAAATGAAAAGCTCATGCTATATACTGGTTTTATTAGGACATTCCTTTAAGAGACAAATGTGACATTCACTGAGAAGTTGCACTTATTTGGCACAGGTGCATTCAGTTAGCTCTGAGACCTCAGAGTTTGCAATGTCTCTATTAATGACACCACCTAGTTGGATTCATAATTACTCTGTGCAAGTCATTCTTTGTTTCAGTACTTACCCACAGGTTGGTTTGGATGTTCACGCATTCTTCTATGTTTAAACAAGACTTATATTAGAGCAGCAAACAAGGCACTCTTCAAAAACATAAGGGTCTGGTACTGGGTGTAAGGCTCCTTATTTACCTTAAAGTAAAGGTTAGAAAATGAAAATACTCCTGCACACACAGAATTACACATGCATAATTACTTTTCAACATTTCATGTGAAACATGAAATATGTTTATTTTTTGACTTTTCAATTTCTACTAGACTGATGTCCCTTAGCAAGAGTTTGGCTTTAATGTTTGATATTTTATCTGTGTTGTATGATTAGCTTGTCCTTTGAATTGCCAGACAAAATCTAAAATCTTTTTCTAAAAACATTTTCAGTCAGGAGTGGTAAGACAAAAGGAGTGCAAATAAATAGAATTTATTGCAATTTGAAACATAAACCATATTTTTTTAATGGGCATAAAGGTATGGAGAATATTAAAAACTAAATGTTTATGTAAACAGAAGGAGAGGAGGTCTTTCAACGTCAGTCCATGCCAACAGGTATGTCCAGCACACTGAGGATGCGTCCCAGGTCTCTGCAGCTCTCTGGACACCAGGTTGCACACATAATCCACACTGTGACTATGGGAGGAAAATAAACGTGTAATAAATACTGCTGGTAATTAAAAATATGAAATTAACTATACAGATGACCCTTAAAAAAATCAATATCATGAAAAGTTCATTTTCTAACGTAATTTAATTAAAAAATATGTTTTAGATTCATTTGACAAAGTATTTCAAGCCCTTTTCTGTTTTAATCTTGATTACACTTTACAGCTCATGGAAATCAAAACTCCAGTTTCTCAAAATGTATTATAATTTATAAAACAGACATGTCGACCTGTGAAGAGCAGGTAAAGGTTTCTGAAGCCTTTAATCTCTTACTCTGGTTCTGGTGCTCACAATGAATTTTTTCTGTGATGATTAAATCTTTTGAGACGCACCTCTAAAAAACAAAAAAACAAAAAAGGCTGTTTATGTTGACAATACTATTATGTCACAATGTGAAAAGGTTAATTGATTTTCTTCAGAATTGTTTGATAATGCACCATGTCACAAAGCTCGAATCATTTCAAATTGGTTTCTCGAACATGACAATGAGTTCACTGTACTAAAATGGCCCCCACAGTCACCAGATCTCAACCCAATAGAGCATCTATGGGATGTGGTGGAACGGGAGCTTCGTGCCCTGGATGTGCATCCCACAAATCTCCATCAACTGCAAGATGCTATCCTATCAATATGGGCCAACATTTCTAAAGAATGCTTTCAGCAAGTTGTTGAATCAATGCCACATAGAATTAAGGCAGTTCTGAAGGCGAAAGGGGGTCAAACACAGTATTAGTATGGTGTCCCTAATAATCCTTTAGGTGAGTGTATATTAACTGTTGACACAATAGTTAATATATACTTATTTATTTACACATATTTACATATTTAAATATATATATGTAAATATAAAGAAATATAATTGCGATTTGGTGCAAGTGCCCCCTCTCCCCCAATCTTGGTCCATTCCACAATGACACAGTGCCACAAATCTAAATTCAAAATGGACAAGCATCAGCTAAGCGGTTGTACTAAGCGAAAACTAAAAAAAGAAAAATCACGGCACATTGCCACAATTCATAATGTACCCAGCTTTTTTGTTCGGAAAGAAACATCACCAGCAGGAGCAGAAGTAACTAGCACCGGCCCCGAAGCTTACATAGGTGCTAGGAGTGTTACTAATGTCTGCTCAACTGATACGGCTCAGGCAGATGCAGCAGCTAATGTGAGCCAAGGTGGGAACCAGGTGATGGAGAGCAGAGTGGGCAGTGAGGATGACGAGGAGGACGTCAAGGTTGATGGTAATTTAACACGTAGGCCGGAAGAGTTTACCATCTCAACAGACCCTGAACTATGGGGAGCCATCACAGAGCATGTCAGGGAAGTGGCTATTTCTCACGGTCTAGCAGCCTTCTAGAATAGGGCACCAAAATACCAAGCATCTATGCAGGCATTGGAGGTAAAACCAATAACCAACCAAAAACATTTACCAATGAGGTACAGCCTAGAGAATGGTTAATTTACTCACCAGGTATGGTTTACTGATTTGCCTGTAAACTGCTGTCCTCACAATAAAATCTTTTTATGTGCAGGTTCTCTAAGTAGAAATTTCTTTGTATGCTGACGACGTGTTGTTATTCCTTACCAACCGGCAGTTACATACAGATGACCCTTAAAAAAATCAATATCATGAAAAGTTCATTTTCTAACATAATTTAATTAAAAAAGTGAATCTGGACCTAATTAATTGCTTCAGTCAATTTTCGGGCTATAAAATCAATTTGTGAAGCCTTCCCCTTAGGTAGTCTTTGTGATGGTCGTCTCCCATTATCTTGTCCATTTAGGTGGACATTGCTGGGCTTCTCTTCACCAACTATATAGGGCTAATTTTACACCCTTGTTAAAGCGCACACACGAGGTTCCTGAAAGATGAACTTCACTACCACTGTCTATGTTGGGAAGGATCTCATTACTCAAAATGAATATCCTGCCTAAATTTCTTTATGTGTTTCATATGTTTTAAATTTTGTTCTCAAGAAAAGTAATCAGAGAAATAAATAGCTTGTTTACTACTTTTATCTGGAACGGCAAAAGACCTCGTATGAGTTTGGCCAGACTTATGAAGCATCAGGAAAGAGGTGGCCTATCTGTTCCTGATATAATGGCTGTATCAGTTGGCATCATGTGTTCTTCTGCTGTGTATGTTTCCCTGTGGTGCGTCTTTCAGCACTGCTGTGTATGGTGGAAATAGTGATATTTAGCATGATGTGTTGCATTGAGATATGAATTGCATTCAGATTTGAGCATTGGTGTAAGAGCTAGTATTGTATTTGTAGGCCCATGTCTATCTTTGGTGTCAGGTTTTTGGTTGGGTCTTACATTTTTGGCCAGCCACTTTTAACCTATTTTTGTTCTGCAGTGTGGTGAGCCTGTACTTGTAGCTATTGTAGTTCATGTAAATCTATTGTCTTCATAGCAATAGTAAATTTCACTTTTTCATACGTAAATAGTATGTTAATCCGGGCATGAATTAAGTAATAATGTTAAATGCTGATTCATGGTAATTGTTAACATTAACCTCGACAAAATCTAGTGTTGCAAATAACCACATTTATATATTAAAAAACGTTGAAACATTTTAAACTTTGTGTATTATAACCTCAATAACAGATTAATAGTTATTTCAGAGAGCGAGCGATCTCACTGAACAACCACATTTGGTCTGATTTAAATTGTTTGAAGTACCACCAGAATTACTCGCTATTTTACTCTTAACGATATCATTTATTATCATGACAATATGAATAACAAATCTCTAAGCTATGTTGTTTTTTTATTGGGAAAATTCTGTATTCATAAACAGTAAAACAGTAAAAAGTTAATAAACAGAAGTCTTTATTGTATTGTATTATTGTAACAGTAGTCTTTGATTGGATTTATACTTGCAAAGCGTACCTCTAGTAACAAACCAACACATTCTTAGAATGTTACAGAAACCTATTTGTTGAAATCCCCAGAAGACAAATTAATTGCTTTTGCTATTCTATTTTTTATTAAGATGTGTATTATTATTCTAATTATTTAATTTAACTTATTTTGAATATTTTATTTCTCTCATTGCACTGATTTATTTTGTTTTCATCCATTAATCTTTAAAATGTATATACTATTGTCTGTGTTGTGTATTTGTTTGTGCCCGTCATAATATGCCAACTCGTTGAATAAAGCTGAAAAAGAGAGTAATCTCATTCCATGAAAAAGTTACAGTTGTGTATATGTGTACTCCTATTTTTTATTTTAATGTAATTGCCTTTTAATGTCTACATGTTATGTTGTCCATATTCAATTAAATTTTATTTATATAGCACCGAATCATAACAGAAGTTCTCTCATTGCACTTTTCATTTGAAGCAGGTCTAGACCGTGTGACATTATTAACAGAGCCTTGATGGCAGAACGCTCTGGCTCCCATTCTACTTTTGAAGACTCGAGGAACCACAAGTAACCCTGCATTCTGGGGAGCGCAGTGCTCTCAGACTTTCCCTCCTTTCCCCATCACCTGGGGCCTGGTCAATCTCAAAACGTTTAGCACCAGTTTCAATTTGAATGAAATGTTTCCTCGAAACAGTGCGCAACAGGCTTGAAGTATGGAAGTACATTTTCTCTCGTTTGGTGGGTGTGACAGAGGTGTTACCCAATCAGCAGCAACGTCGTGTATGTAAACACGAGAATGGCAGTAAAGTGCAGTGCGATTGCGTACACAACAGGGTGCTTAAGATTTGAAACATTTTGCTACGTTTTGTTGGGGCTGAACACAGCCCTGGCCTACTCTGCACATTCCCTTATCAGCCATTCACCATATGTATCCTATTCACTTCCTTCATTCCTCGCTATTTCATCCCTACTTGCTTTCTGCATTCTAGCTTCTGTTACCTGGCCCTGTATCTGCCTACCTGTTTAAGTACCTACCTAGGTGTCTTGTCCAGGGTCCTTGCTGCTTCACTGATGTAGTTGTTCCCAAAGCTGTCTTTAGCTCTGGCTAAAGGTGCCAAGTGCTTAACTAATCCTAAACACATACTAAGGTTATATCTGTTTAATGCAATGTGGGGTTCAGAATCTTGCCCAAGGACACTTCGATACACAGGTTGTTGGAGAGGGGGATCCAACCACCGATCTTCTAATTAGTGGGCAACCCGCTCTACCTCTAAGTGGCCAATAATAATCTTGTGGAGTACATTGAGCTTAATGAGTTTACTGCACCTTTCATGTTTATCTGTAAATATACTGGAGCATTTCTCACCCTTGTTATAAGGCTCCCTATGAGTTAGGTGGGTGGAACAATGGGTATAAAATGTTTTTGTCTACTCTGTATATGTGTGTATACCGTTAGAGTAACGGCATATGCCAAACAATTTGTGTTCCTAATTTGATTATATCTATATTGACTCCTGGTACGTTCTGTTTTGTTGTTTCTAAAATAAAAAAAGTGTGTGAAAACATGAACTTTCATGCTATCAAAGGACTTTAGAGAATGTTCCAGTCTAATCCAATGACCCAACAATCAGTCACAAAATGTATGTGTGTTTGCTCCATGCAAAGATTGCACAGCTACAATCCTACAATCTCTTATCTCTCAGAAGTAGCCATTTGCTCAGGTATTGCTCTGTGTTTAAAGCATGTAGAATCTACTGGTGTCAGACCTCTGTTTGCTCTTAGCAAAGTGTTTGATCACCTGTGGGATTTGTAATTGCAACATTTCATCTGCAAATATACGCATGTCATTTTTCACAGTAGGAGATACGTCTGCTACTTTTCTTTACGTTGGTCTTGCACTTGCATAGGCATTGTTCTCACAAATAGTGGCTATAGAAAATTTATCCACATGACAGAAACATGCAGTGACAAACTGATTTAATTATCATTGCTTAAAGCACCAGCTTCAGTCATGCAGTAAACCAACTTTCTAGGAAATCATCTTTAATAACAATGACGATGCGTTGCATATCCTCATTTGATCCATCATATATTTGTTCTATCCCTGTTCAGTTGCATATGAAACAGCTGGATTTATCTTGCTTATATGTCCTTCATCCTTATGTAAGTAAATATTTATGTAAGCTAGCGTCTTGTCCTGTTCATCATTAATTACAGGCATAAGAAAAGAGCAGCGGGAGTCAGCTCGTTTTTTAAATCTTATTTATCTAAAACACCAAATCAAAAATTTACACCAGTTTGTCAGGCTCCAGGTGAGGCTTTAATCCTTCAGTGAGTGATGCCTATGTCATACTGTGTTTCTAGTTTGCCTTGTAATGTATGCATTTATAATCTATCCTTTTGTCTGGCAAGAAAACAAAGAATGAGCATACAAACATAAACCCAGACAATGTAACATGCTTTGTGCTGCAGAATGGTTGTGTCATATTTGGTGAGTATGTTCTTGTTTAAAAGAAGTGATACACTGATGCTTGTCTGTCACTCATCTCAATATGTGTGAATATGAATGCAGAATTTGTAGAAAGGAACAAGATTTTGGTATCAGAAGTGTTCTGATTGTAGTCCAAGTATTATTGACCACTCACATTTGATCAGGCCTTGGTTGCATGCAGTTAAACAGTCCATGTGGATAGCAAAAGAGGCAAAACATACTGGCCAAAATGTAATCTTGGAACCCATTGGCTATCATCTAGCAGTGGGCTAGGTAGTGGTGCAGCTTTTGGTCCAAGCTGGGTAAATTTAGCTCTCCTCTCTCTTCCTGGGGCGGTCACAATGCCAACAGATTTCAATGACACTTGATATCGGGAAGAAATCAACAATCTTGAGGATGGTGCACAGAGAACAACCTACTGCGCAACATCAGCATATCCAAAAAGCTGATTGTTGATTTTAGGAAAAAGAAGGCAAAGACACACACTCCTTTATACATCAGAGGAGCAATAGTGTTTCCTGAGTGGAAATATCACTAACTGGCATGGGATGTGCACGGCCCAGAACAGGAGGGCTCTGCAGCGCCCCTGGTGATTAACACTGCTCAGAAGATTGTTGGTACTCATCTAACATTAATGTGGCATGGAACTTTCTGATATGCTGGTTTTGCACATTACCATACCACTACCTTGTATATATACACAATATGTATATAACTAATTGTATATGCTGTTTTATTCAATTCTAATTTTGATTAAAGCTGCAAGCAGCGTTGGGCGGGCCCTCGCACTTGTAGCGCGTCCAGGTGTGAGCCGGCCGAGTTGCACATTCTGGAGCTCTGCCGGTGCGGCTGTGAATTTGCTACGCGGTTCCGACGCCGCATGAAGGTGCTATATGTCACTTCCTTTGTCCCCTATGTGGAGCTACATAGCACTTGCCGCTATGAATATAAGTCGGTATTGGCGTGTAGATGTCTTCGGGGTTGGACAGTTATCAAGCACGTAAAGTTTGGTTCAGATGTGAGCATGTACACTGAAGTTACAACAACTTCCTGTGTCATGGGGAAGAGTTGATCTTTGACGCCACGGACACGCCCATTGTCGGAAACTCGCAAATAGCACAACTTTTCATCTTCAATGCCTTTAGAAGGCACAGCACAAATTTGAGGTCGGTCGGACTACATCCCTAGGAGGAGTTCGTTAAAGTACGAAGTGTGTAAATCATCCAAAATTTGATGTAAAATTCAAAATGGCCGACTTCCTGTTGGGTTTAGGCTATGGCTCCAAGAGACTTTTTTGTGCGTCTGGACAAGATACACATACCACAGAAAATTCGTGCACGTAGGTGAAACGAGCGGCGGGGGCTGCTTCGTTAAACGTCACTTCCTGTTGCCAGCAGGTGGCGCTATGACTGTGGGTAGATGTCGGCATGTACATGTGTTCAGGGCGGGACTCTCATCCTACATGTACAGTTTGGTCCAGATGTGAGCATGTACACTGAAGTTACAACAACTTCCTGTTTCATAGCGAATCATCGACGCCACGGACACGCCCATTGACGAAAACTCGCAAATAGCACAACTTTTCATCGTCAATGCCTTTAGAAGGCACAGCAGAAATTTGACGTCGATCCAACTAAATCCCTAGGAGGAGTTCGTTAAAGTACGAAGTGTGTAAATCATCCAAAAATGGCCGTAAAATTCAAAATGGCCGACTTCCTGTTGACTTTAGGCTATGGGTTCTTGAGGCTTTTTTGTGCGTCTTGATATGATAATAATAATAATAATAATAATCCTTATTTGTAGAGCAATTTTCAAAAACAAGTTACAAAGTGCTTTAACAAGTGTAAAGAATAATACAAAAAAATAAGATAAGAGCATGAAAATTCAATATAAAATTAGTAAAATACAATAAAAGGGATAAAATAAAGTCAAATAAGATCGGGAAAAGCTCTCCTATAAAAGTATGTTTTAAGAAGGGACTTAAAAGAGTTCACTGACTCAGCCGACCTGATTTCCTCGGGCAGGCTGTTCCAGAGCCTCGGGGCCCTGACAGCAAACGCTCTGTCCCCTTTAGTTTTCAGTCGAGACTCTGGAACAGACAACAGACCTCTGCCCGAGGATCTCAAGGTACGTGCTGGTGCGTATGGGACTAAAAGGTCAGAAATATAACAAGGCGAGAGGCCATGAAGAGCTTTAAAAGTGATCAATAGAATTTTAAAGTCAATTCTAAAACATACTGGGAGCCAGTGTAATGAAGCTAAAATAGGAGTAACGTGGTCATATTTCTTTGTTCTGGTTAAAAGCCTGACAGCTGAGTTCTGGACAGTCTGGAGTCGATCAATAGATTTTTGGGTTAAACAGGTGAAAAGGCTGTTGCAATAATCCAGGCGTGATGAGACGAAGGCGTGTAAAATGGTCTCGGTATCCTTAAAAGTTAACACAGATGCAGATGATACATGTCCCCAGAAAATTTCGTGCATGTAGGTTGAACGTGAACGAGGGGCTAATCTTTTCCAATTTTCTAGGTGGCGCTAGCAAGTCATTTTGCCACGCCCATGTGCGAAACTTGTAGAATATGAAATTTTTCACCGGTTCTGACATGTTTGCAAATTTTGGTGAGTTTTCGAGTATGTTTAGGCCATGTCAGTTGAGCCTACTTTGCAGAAAAAAAAAAAAAAAACAATCCGAGCAAATTCAATAGGGACCTCGCACGGTCGTGCTCGGGCCCTAAAAAAAAAAAAAAAAATCTTAGCAAATTCAATAGGGACCGTGCTCGGGCCCTAAAAATCCGAGCAAATTCAATAGGGACCTCGCACGGTCATGCTCGGGCCTTAAATATAGAAAGTAAACTCACTCCAGGTTCTTTCAATCCTCCCCACTGATTCCAGACAAAGTATAACTGTAATACAGTGGGAATCAAACATCCTGTCTGATGTCAGTTTAGGATGACATTTAGGATATTTGGTATTACAGAAACAAATTTCCTAATTGCATTTAGGATAATTATTTAGCGAGGCAGCAGGATGACTTACTGTGTTTTAGGTTAGGAATGTAGCTTTTACAGAACCATCCTTATTTAATGGTAGCCTGTCAGAATGTGCAGTGAGTAAACCTCACTCCCTGATGTCTTATGAGACATACTAGTGAAAGACGCTGGATGGGTTTTAACGCCAAAGGTTGCGAGTTTACAGTAAACTCAATCTTGGGGCCTACTAACTGAAGAATTTTGGAATGCATAGACTTTGTCCTAAATTCCAAATAACCACTGTTGTTAAGTCTATATGGCAATTACAGTGAAGATGGGGATTAAGAAGACAGAAGACAGGATTAATCCCTAAAATTGAAGCTAAAATTGAAGCTAAAATTGAACACCTATCTTTTCTTGTCGATTATAGCTAGCCAGTGACAAGTCAAATAAGAAAGCCGTTGTCATTGATACAGTCTCGTGTACATTCTAAAACACAGATACAGGTATGACAGGACAAGCACCAATTGATAAACTGGGTTTACACTTCTAGTTAGGCTTTCTTAAATTAAGATACAAGGTCTGAGATAGGAGAGGACACAGTCATGAGTTTAGGAATTGCTTTTGTAATAGGAAGATTATTCCTAACTTTGAAACTCAGGATAGGAACATATTTCTGTAATGACGCCCCTGTTCTACATCTTGTTGATGTATACTGGACTACTTGCTTCAGTAGCAGCCAGCCCAAAGAATAGTGATATTTTGGCTGGTTGGACTGTCGGTCCTTGCAACACACGGTCCATTACCATGTTTTGATGATGGTAGTGGAGAGTACAACCCCCAAATCTTCTATCAAATCTCAAAATTTTACACATTAAAATCAAATGGCTTGATTCCTGTTCCTCACACTTTTATTGTCCTCATCTACACTATATTGCCAAAAGTTTTAAGGACACCCATCTGAATCATTGAATTCATGTGTTCCAATCACTTCCATTGCCACAGGTGTTTAAAATCAAGCACCTAGGCATGCAGACTGATTCTACAAACATTTGTGAAAAAATGGGTCGCTCTCAGGACCTCAGTGAATTCAAGCGCGGTAGGGTGATAGGTTGGCTCCTGTGGAGTAAGCCCACTGTTAGTGGTATTATAACAAAGTGGAAGTGATTGGTAGCAAACTCAGTCACAAAGTGGTAGGCCACAAAAATCACAGAGCAGGGTCAGCGCATGAGTTCAGAAGTCACCAACTTGCTGCAGAGTCAATACAGACCTCCAAACGTGTGGCCTTCACGTTAGCTCAAGAACAGTGCGCAGACAGCTTCATGGTCATGGGTTTCCATGGCTGAGCAGCTGCATCCAAGCTTTACATCACCAAGTGCAATGCAAAGCGTCAGATGGAGTGGTGTAAAGCACGCTGCCACTGGACACCAGAGCAGTGGAGACGTATTCTCTGGAGTGACGAATCACGCTTCTCTGTCTGGGAGAAGTCTGGGTTTGGTGTTTTCCAGGAAAACTACTTCTCTGACAGTTTTGGAGCCCTACGTGAGATTTGAAATTGGCGCACCCATTACATTATTGCTCCTCTGATAGTAAGCTATCCCCTGTAGACCATTTGAAACCGAAACCAACCAAAAACAGGTATCAGGCAAAAATCTCACCCCAAATCCTCACACATGTTAACTTCAGAAGTTCCGATAAAGTGCAGCTCACAGTCTGAAACAGAGCAACATTGTGCTTCAGTATTTAGATGTTTATATTGCAAAACTCTACCAGTTACGTTACCGCTCGTCACAACTGTCTGGATTCGCAACTCGAGGTGCTCTTGATTACCAACTTTCTCTTGGGTGCCACCTGACATTTTGCACCCTAGGCAACCGCCTAGGTCACCTATGCCACAGGCCGACCCTGCTTGCCTGCCTGCATTGTGCCAAGTGTAAAGTTTGGTGGAGGGGGTATTGTTTTTCAGGGGTTGGGCTTGGCCCCTTAGTTCCAGTGAAAGGTTAATGTTAATGCTTCAGCATACCAAGACATTTTGGACAATTTCATGCTCCCAACTGTGTGTAAACAGTTGGGAGATGGCCTCTTCCTGTTCCAACATGACTGAGCACCAGTGCACAAAGCAAGGTCCATAAAGACATGTATGAGCAAGTTTGGTGTGGAGAACTTAACTGGCCTGCACAGAGTCCTGACCCCAACCCGATAGAACACCTTTGGGATGAATAGGCCCTTTTCACAATTACGTCAGACCCCTTCTGGTCTGACTCGAAGCGAGATATTTTTACTTCCGGTGTGCTTTTGCCTCGGAGACTTCTCTGGAAAATGCACGGATGCTCATCAACTTTACAAAATTGCGAAAGGTAAGGTTAAGAATAACAGTATTTACGTGTTTAAATTAGTTTACCGTGGTAACGTTATCGATCATTTTCAATTTACCATTCTGTAACAGCCATAGACTGTATATAAAGGAAACAGCATCGAATTCATAGTTTTCACGTGACGTGACACTCCAATGAAAACGCTCCCTTGGAGGGCAAAAAGACGTTAATTTCCGCTGCCTGCCAACCAATATGTAAGTGATACACTGTTACTTTGAATTTGTTACTTTTTGCTTTGCCAAAATGCTGGATGGTTGTTGTGCTTTCGGATTTACTAATCGAGCAGATAAGCCTGAGCTGTGTTAGGTGAGGGATTCCCCAGAAGGTAAAAGTAAACATTACCGCAATCGTGCGGCGGCAGTGACCTGGAGGTTTTCAACGGTAGAAATGCGGCATCGAATGCTGTAACGTTATATGGATCGGATATGCCCAACACTTGCAGTTTGTGTTCATATCTTTCTTTTTCTTAAGTTGAAAGGTGATACAAATAAAATTTGACTGCTTTTGCGGCGTCTCTACGGGGGAGTCGCGTGTAAGCCGCTATGTTGGTCCGTTGTTTTGCCCTCCAAGTCACAGCGCATGTCACGTGACTGAAAACTATGAATTGGAAAGTAGGCTAGCTAGCAGCAACTTTAGCAACAGGTAGCTAAAATGTACACTAAACATTGTACATGGAGCATAAGGAGCAATGACAGCAAAAAAAAGATATAAAAAGCATACTGTGTGTGTGTGTCTGTGTGTGTGTTTGTATGTATATATACACACATTTAAATTCATTCTCATCACAGTTTACAATTTTGGTTCATTTTGCTTTGAAAGAATAAAATGTATTTTCAAAAGGAACATCAATTTCACCTTCCAAATTAACCTAAAACTATTTCCTCAGGGTTTACAACTTAAGAAGACATCCAGGTAGATGTTATGATAGAAATGATCAAGCTTCTGTCTCATTGAGTGGATAATTGCCTCATCCCTAAAGATTCTCTCAACTGTGAAGTCAGTGTGGGTATCTGTAATAAAATCCCACCACTGAAGTCTGCTTACAGCCAATTGGCCTTGAACCTGATAATAGTATTTGTGGCTCTTCTTAAGGCAGGCCTGGCCTTTGCGTGTGATGAGGTGTTTAACTTGTGCAACATTTTCATAATTGTAACTCTTTACCTCAGCTAACCCAAAGGCGGTGTTCCCTTTGGGTTGAAGACTTTAGCATCAGGGCTGGCTCCAAGGTGAGGTGCATCAGGGTGGATGATGATCCTCTTGTGCGATACCTTCAAGCTCATGATACACGGGGCAACTTTTTGAGCAATGTTGCTGGGCAATGTTGCTGGTGGCAAGTCAGACTATGTTTTGAACGGGTAGTGGCGGGGCTGGGCACTTGGCGGAGTAGTGGGGGAATTGGATTACGGTAGTAATCTTTACTCATTACCATTGACGGCAACAATGCCCAGCACCATTGCTCTAAAAGTCGCTCAGTGTATCATCAGCTCTCCAAGTGGCAATGTTGCTTGTAGTTGGGCTCAAAATCTAGTGGAAATTTACAGTTGTAACCGTCAACAGGCAACTGAGGAAACTCAAGGGAACTTGGATGTTTAATAATGTCTCTGCTTGTTTCAGGAGGGCATTGATAAGAAAGCACAGACCACAGACTAAATGGAACAGGGCCAAATTTAGAGTCCACCAAAGTAAGGTTGTCAAGCCCGTGCAGCAACTTGCATATCCCTGGTTGTGGACGCATGTCTTTCAGTTTCTCCCCGCTGGCCATGACGCGATGATCTGGAAGAGGACCTGCAAAGTGACATATGTCAAGTTTAATTTAGATTTCATTATGTCACGCAACCTTTCAAACTATAACAGACAGTCACGCTAATCACCTCCCTTTACACGTTTGTTATGCAAAATGCCCAAAATAACTACTTTAATAGTGTTAAGGTGCCCCAAACTTCAATTCTAAAATTTTATTATAAATTGCCAAAGATAATATCACAGAAGGCCTATATAAAAAGTAATAAATACTATTCACTCTATGTTTGTTATGTAGCTGTATAATAGCTGGGGGCTCATTCACTCACTGACATATGCTCTGTACAGTGTGCACTTCACACCAGTCCTGACCCCATTTTTTGTCCTTTCCACTGGTTTACACACTGCCATATCATTTGTAGCCTCTGGAATAAAGTAATGAATCATAAATGATTAATTTACAAACAAGTCGATACAAACTGTTAGTCCAACATCACCAAGTATAACTAATATTAATATCTGACCCGTGTCCTTGGCCGGTGCCAGGTCTGCAGTGAGCTGGAGCACGACAGAGGCAATGGCACTGTCTTGAAGTCCATAGTACTGTAGTGAGCAGTTGGAAACAGAAGTGCCACCATGTGATTGCACAGGGCATTCCCAGCTGACCAAGAATATGACATGTGCTTCAGTTCCACAGGAACCTTTGCAGAATCAAGTGTAACCTGTTAACAGGGGCATAAGTGTTATTGCTTAACATTATTGTATTTATTTTTTATTTTATCACACACAATTTGTCAGTCTTTTGTCCTCAAACAACAAATTTCTGTTTTAAGGATATTTACAAAGAGTTTAGCTAGCTACACATAGTAATTTACATCTGACAGAGAAATACACGTAACTACAGTGGGATACTTCCAAGTCTGCAACCGCAGTGTTGTGGTGGCAGCCCAGCTGATGGTGAGTGTCCTGGTTTTTTCTCCTTTTTGTCAGTTTTTCTGCTTTGTCCTTGGTTTTCTGTTCCCTGCCTGCCTCCCTGTGTTTTCTCCCCTGTGTGCTCTCTCTCCCTCTGCTCCTGAGCCCAGCCAACTACCTGCACCTGCATCTCATCAGCCACCTCGTCAGCCTGCCACACCTGCCAGTAATCACCTCATGACTGCCTGTATTTCAACCCTGGTTCTCCACACCATCCTTGGTTCCCCGTGCCTGTGCTTTCCCGACATCCACCTCTTCCTCCACTCTAGTCCCTTTACCCCTTTCTCCCTTAATAAACCTCCTTCCCTCCGAACTTTGCATTTGGGTCCTCTCTGTCCCCACACCACGCAATCCCACAACACGCAGCAAACTAACAAAAAGTAAACTTAACCCTCTAATCATAACGTTAGATAAGTATTCATCTGAGAAACCTGAAGGTAATGAGCCTCCTTATTTTTCTTCATTGACCTGTGACATCGTCCTCTCACAGACACCTCTCCCTCAATTGCAATTGAGACTGTTTCAATACAGTGTTTGGGGAAACATTTCATTAACGTTCCTGACTTTTATCTTACACACCACACTCAGTATATAAGTAGTAATATAGAAATTTATAGTCTGTACTATATGAACCTAATCAAGATTAGAGCCTAAAAACGTTCTGTTTGCAAAACAGAAAGGTAATGTTAGCTAGCTAACAAATTGACTGCTGCTATCTTAGCGTATTAGTTAACGGCAAGAAAAAACAAAAACGCGTACCTCCATAACGTTAATCAAACAGGTACTGTTCAATGAAGAATTTGTAGCCTTTGTCAAGTTTTGAACGTGTTGTCAGTGAAAACTTGTCTGCAAGTCGTTGTATCTCATCAAACCGTATTTTTGGTAGATGTATAAGCGACTGTGTAAACTCCATGCTCCGGAAGTAAAGATTCCCTGCTTCGAGTCAGAATGGAAGTTGTGTGACATCATGTGAAAAGGGCCTATTAGAGCAGAGACAACATCTGGGCTATTCTAGAATTCTAGCATTCTAGAAGAATGGTAAAAAAATTCCCATAAATACAGTCCTAAACCTTTTGGAAAGCCTTCCCAGCAGAGTTGAAGTTAATAACTGCAAAGGATGGGTCAACTCCATATTAAACCCTACGGATAAGAATGGGATGTCATTAATCTTCATGTGCATAGAAAGGCAGGCGACCGAAATCTTTTGGCAATATAGTGTATATTGTTCAGTATCGCCTTACTTGCAGAATGTTGAAAGCACTTTATCAGTGCTGGCATGAAGCATGGGCTCCTTTTCACAGGTGTAACAGAAAAACAAATACACCTGCATTCGAGTTTTGTTTCATTTTCACACCTAACCTGCTCTGATGGTGGATTTTGCAAGCCTCAGTGTTCTACCATCCCCAGTAAAGGTCACTGAAAAATGACAAATGTTAGTGTTGTGTACACCAACATCATATCTCAAAGCTTAACACAGCTGTGTTAAGAATGTGTTAATACTACTCAAATAACTGTGATTCATAGCTTTCTTTGAATCAGTTTAACTGGAGGACAATTACTCTCTCCCTATATTTCAAACTTCCACTGCGCTTACAATTAAAGTGCCAAGTGAGTTAAGTATATCTTCTTCTTAGAAATCCTGCAACAAGCAGAAGGGAAGCTGGAAGGTGGGAAGGTCAGGGGGTTCCAAAAGTAAGCTTTTAGACAGGAACCTCTTAACAGGGTTTTCCAGACATGTTTAGATCGGTAGCAACATCTCACATTAAATCATATATTCATCACTCTCATCTCATGTATAAGTTACAACTTGTTGTTAACACTTTGATTCTCACTTTTTCCCTGGCATTTTATCTTTGCCTAAAAAGATGGCTTTTTATATGATGTTTAGCTTAAACTCCAGCACAAGAAAATCTAATCAAAAACAATCAAATTTCAACTGTTTCCACGTTTTAAGCTCTCAGCATGGTCCGTGCTGCAACCCATGCTGTCTGCAACAATAACTGTGTACATACTTTGCTTTCATCCATGTGGGAGTTGCCATTGCTCTCCAAGACTGTAGTAGACTGTAGTAGCAACCACACAGGAAGGCCGCTTTTAAAGAGTAAAGCAGGCAACAGGTGTGTTCGAGATGACTGCGGCTGACTTTTGCCAACTTGATAGTCTAACATGAGGTGCAGGTGACTGCAGTGGCGAGGTGTAAAAACACTGGCGTCAAGTTGGACACATTCTACCTCCGGTAGACTGTGTGAGCTTACGGTGAGCTTAGAACAATGACTGATCTTGCGACATTTGCAAAGATAAATGCAGTCGGAACAACATTTCTAACCAGCGTACTTTATTTGAAGTCCATCACGTTAAGTCAGCGCTACGCAGTGCCTCATGAAGTCAAGCGCACCTAATACCATACGTGATGGTATTTAGTTAAAGGTTTTGACTGACTGTGTACAGCAATGTGTAGATTTCTACTTGGTTCCATGACCTGCTTGTTTGAATGTGTTGGTTATTTTATTATTGGTGTGTTTTCGAAGGAGATGAAAGAGAAGATGATTTGGTTGGGTCAGATTTTACGAGGCACACATCAACTGTGTTTTGCGCTAGCACAATTACGTAGTTTTGGCCTGCTTTCATCTCTCACTCTTAATTTGACATAAAAATAAAATACTGTTGGCCAGCTGTATCAACATTTAAACAGAGAAAGTTAAAGGATAGAAAATGTTTTCTTCTTAACTTCAGTACTGTGCTGAATGACAGCCCATTCAACCACCGTTTAGTGTCCTCTTGCTCTCTGATGACCTTGTGTATTAAATGGATAGCAGGGGATTTTTTAAGTGGGACTGTAGGAGGTACTTATCCACAGTCAGTGTATATTACCTGCAGTAGATTAAGGTCAGCATGTCCCCAGTTTAGAGAAGCACAGGTTTCTACCAGCATAGAAGCTAAGCAGTGTACTGCTAAGGACAGGGTCAGCAGATAACGTGTTTTAGCCACGTACTGCAGGTAATACACTCACTATGGATAAGTACCTCATACAGCCCCACTTCAAAAATCCCCAATGATCCTTTTAATGCAGCAAAATTCACAATATAGCTGTTCTCATTTACATATTTTCCCGTTTCTGTTGTCAGACAACAAAATACTTACTTGTCATAACATTAAGAAGCTAGCAGTAGATTCCTATTAGATTACATATGATGGTAGCTTGCAAAACGTTAGCCCCAACTGTTAAAGGCTTAATGTTACGTTACAGATTGTAATTCCCCACACCCTATGTTGGATTCTTTTTTGGAGTAACGTTACTGCTATCGACAGTGCTGTGTGAGATTATTGTCTTGAATATGACTATTGAAAGAGAAAGGCAATATTTTTGTTACAAGATGTTATTTCTTTCAGTGATCGATTCTTGTTAAGTTGTGATGCCATCAGATCTGCTACACACTACAACTGTAAGTACTAGCCTTGGCTACTTGACATTTGACTGCTGATATTACATTGTCTGTCTTCAAATAAAAATATTTAAAGACTGTCATCTATATTTTGAGGTGATGCTCCCATGTTCTATATTCTCCCATGTGTGACATTATAATACTGTCAACATAAAAGCTGAGCCATCTTCTATTGTTGACTTATTTTACATTACCTGTAGCATTTATTACACATTTATTTCCCTCCCATAGTCACAGTGTGGACCATTTGTCCCACCTGGTGCCCAGAGAGCTACAGAGACCTTGAGAAGCTTCTTCATTGTGCTGGACATCAGAATCTGTGGGAGTGGACTGACGTGGAAAGGCCTTCTCTACTTCTGTTTACTTTTACATTTAGTTTTAAATATTGTCCACATTTTGTTAATGGCCATTTAAAAATGTATGAATTATTGTTCACATTGCAATATCCATTCCATATATTTGAACTCTGTTTGTCTCTGTTTTGTGAAAATGTCAATGTCAATTCAAAGGACAAGCTAATCAAACAACACAAATATAACATCAAACATTAATGCTGAACTCTTGCTAAGGGTTAGAAGTCTAGTAGAAGTTAAAAAGTGAAAATACTAATTTCCTATTATTGTAGTATTTCCACTTTCTACCTTATACTTTAAAGTAAATTACTTACAACCATCACCAAAACGTTCCAAAGTTTTTGAAGACTTTTTTTGAACATTTACTGTTTGACATAAGTCTAGTTTAAACACAAAAGAATGTGTCCACATCTAAACCAACATGTGGATGATTGCTGAAACTGATAATGACCTGCACAGAGTAATAATGAATCCCACTAGTTGGTATCATTAATAGTGGCATTGCAAACTCTGAGGTCTCAGAGCTGATTGAATGCACAAGTCCAAAAAAGACCATTATAAAACATCAGCTTTACATTTTTTACTTTTTACTCACATAGATGCAATATGTTAAATACCAGCTTAATGGTTTCATTTACAAACTCACTAACTAATTATTCTCAATACTCAAGTGATAGTTTAAATCATGTCTTGCATTCATGAAATAATTAATATTAAAAGGTTGTTTGTATGACTTGAAGTGATGTGTTGTAACAGTAATTATAATGACAGAACCTGTGGATAGGAACCCAGTGTCAAAAATCAGTAGTGTTCAGGTGTTGTGGAGTGAAAGTAAAAACAAAAGGCTAAGCAGTGAGGTGGAGGAGCTGGAACAGAAACTGGTGAGCAACGCTGGAAGCTAGGACCTCTTTAGAGCTGGACTCAGCAATCCACATCTGGAATGATGCTGCCATCAGCTTACCTGGCCCTTTAAAGACAACATGGGTAGACAGTTACTGACACAGCTTCTTCCCAACTCCCATAAACATACTGAACTCTGAGATCGCCTCAGCATAATATTCTCTATGGCATGAAATAGTAATTATGATAGCAATATGCAATTCATCATTTACTCATATGAGCAATATTAATCTTTGTTGCTGGACACTGTGCTGTAGTAATCCATGCTGACAGACAATAATAGCAGATACCACTTGAACACTGAAGTTAGCTCTTATTAAATAATAAATATATTATGTATAGCTCTTATGTTATATTTATTGTTGAACTGGTACAACTTGACATTCTTTTATTGAGAATTTAAATGCATCTTTGGGTTGTCAATAAAGTAATCTCGTGCTAACCAATAACAAAAAGTATTCTGGGCCCTCACAGGTTAAAAATACAAGCAGCTGGAGAGCCTACACAAACTCAGAAGCGGCTGTCACACACCTAATTTCTCGCTATGACTAATCTAACTTTACCCAACTCAAGAACATCGCCCTAGTTACAGCCCAGCTAACGTTACCTGTCTTAACCGCATGGCAACCACCGACGCTCCCCCCTCAACTCTCTGCCTTAAAACATTGTGTCCGTCCCTCAGTCCAGGTGCAGCCACTTTAGTTTAGTTTCCGCAGGTCTTTTCTCTAACACAGTGACTCCGTTACAGTAACGTTAACTGTTACCTATCCAAATCTAACATTACCTGTTTGGCAAGTTTAACGTTAACATTGCATAAAATCAGCTAACTGACGAGGTTGACCATTACTTTCCAACTTCTAACAGACGCCTTTTTTCCAAAGTATTATCACACTAAATTCAAACACTTCTCTAAAACTACTTCTGTGCATGATTCTTTAAAAACTGTGGTTAACATACACTCCCGTTATTTTAGCATTGTTAGCACAGCTTGGCAAAGCTTGAAGCTGGCTAATTAGCTAGTTAAATAGCTAAGCTAACTAGCTAACATTATTTTCTGATACCTGCTAAATAAAATAAACTAAAATACTAGAAATTCATTCACCAACTGGAGCACAAGCTTCCTGGTCATCTAATCCTAACTTTAGTGACCTTCATTGGGCTTGCTAATATTGTTATTTTGTAAGCGCTTAGTCTTGCTTCCCCATACACACTGAAACATCAAGCCAGTGATTCAAGATTCAGACACCCTGGAAACTGTTCTGGAAAAGCTGAAATTGTGTAGGTGAAGAATACAGTTTTATTGTGGATGGAAGGGTGAAACAGAGAGAAAAACACGTGTTTTAACAGCTTAGTATGAATATACTCTTACTTATATGCTGATATTTCAACTGCTTTCAGCACTTACATGTCAACTCACAGTTCCAATGCTTTCAGCTCTCATTCCTCAACTGAGAGTTAATCAGGTTTGAGGTATGACACTTTAACACTTCAGGCTCAATTTATAATTTCAGCAATTTCAACATCTTTCAGGGCTTGAAGTTCCACTCCTTTGCTGTTCTTTTACTGCTCACTGCTCCCTACAATTTATTTTAGGTCACTGAACTTTGATTCTCACTGCTTCCCTTGTGTTTTACACTTCCTTACAAATAGAGTGGATTTGTTCGAAAAATTAAACATCAAATCAAATTGACCAATCAGCATCCTTAAAGGTGTAAGAACTGGCCACCTGTTGAATTTATTCTCCAACTAACGGGCAGCCTATCACCAGAGGAAACATGGCTGAGCATGGCTCAGGTGGTAGAGTGGTTGTCTAATCAGAAGGTTACTCCTGATGAGCAGTTGTTTTCTTGCATGGCAGTCTCTGCTGTCTGTGAATATGTGTGTGAACGGGGGGACATTAGGGTGCTACCTGCTAAAAGGGAGTTTTTCCTTGCCTGTGTGTGGCCAAGTGCTTGCTCATGGTGGGAATTGTTGATACCGTACTCTTTGTAATATTATAAACAGAGACCCAATTCTCACCATGACCACAGCACTTGGCCACAGTGGGAAGGAAAACTCTTTAAATAGGCAGAAATCTCGAGCAGAACCTGGACTGAGGGTGGTTGGCTATTTTCCTCAACCTGTTGGGTTAAAAGAGAGAGAGAGAGAGAGAGCAGGAGGAAAGAGAACACAGCCACTCAACACATAGAGATATATATAATAATAGTAATGGCAATGGTAATAATACAAACATAAATAAAAGTACAAATAGTAATAATGATCAATTATTTTAAGATTTTTAACTGTAACTCTGCAGCTGAAAGCATGTGTAAATACTATTCTGAAAATGTGGCTGTTTCTAGTTCCCTTTGCTCCTTTTTCATGTAAATATGTTTGTGTTGAAATTGCTAATGAAGATGGATCTATAAGATTTAACTCTCAAAAAGTGTTATAATGATAACAGGGAGGTTTGTTTCTTACTGCTCCTCAGTGTTTTAGTTTTTGCTTAAAAATTGATTCTTGCTTAGATGTTATTTCAACATCAAAATAAAGAAAATATTATGCTTATAAATCAGAACAATGTTTTGGACTTACCATAGCCTATAGCAAGTCTCCACACCTATAGTATACCAGCCGACAGCGGTGTAGATAAATAAAAAGGTGCATTGTGGAAGCTGCAGGGAGAAAGAAATGGAAAGAGTGTTTGTAGACAGAGAGCCAGTGAGGGTGGTGTGGTGTGGTGTGGTGTGGGGAGTATTTGCACTTAGTGTGTGTATGCGTGCGTTTGTGCCCCATGTGAGTATAGGGGCCGTCCTTTCTACAGTGGACCTGTCACACACAATACTTAGCATTAAGTCAGCCCCCTCCTCCTCCTCCCCCCTCCCCCCCCTCCCTCCCTCCCTATACTCTATGTGGGGATCAAGCCTCACTCCTCCACAGCGTTCATGTTTGACAGCACAGAGGGAAGAAGAATAGGAAGAAGGAAACTGAATGACTGACGCTTTTTTTCTGACTGTTTGACGCAACGAGGAACTTTTTGTCCATGTCACCAGCAAACCTGAGACCAGGACACCCATCAGCCTACAGCAAAACTCTTTGCCTTTTCCGCGGATTAATTTAACCAGACCGGGATCGATGTAAGTGCAAATAACAGCACTTTTTTTCTCTCCTTTCTATGTATCTGTTGTCTTTGTGAGTCTGGAGTCCAACAAGCCCTTTTTATTTGTGCGTAAAAAGCAGGGTTTCATTAACTCTCCTACAATGTTAGGCTACAATTTGCAGATTTCCATAACATCAGCATGGCTATGGATTCCTAAAATACACATTAAAGTACCAAGAACACACTTCATGGCTCTGAATATGGCTGGAACACACAAAACAGGAGTTTACGTTCGGCTGTGCGCCCACGGAGCAGATTAGGATGCTGACGAGAGGCAAAACACTAGGCAACGTGACACATTTAAAAGTATTTAGGCCTATCGCATCTTCCATTCAAACTAAATGATCCCCTGATTACAAATTGCATCAAAAAACACAACGAAAACAAATAAAACAACAACTTATAAATCAAAGAACAAAACAGACTCTGTGGAGAGGCCCTGTGTTATTGTGGCCTCGCTAAACGTGAAGATTTTACGGTGTTGTGTTCTGGTGACAATCCTACAACCCTAAATTCTCCGTCTGAACGTGTGTGAGGCCTGCACTGAAAAGGACCTGCGCTTTTCTCCTCTAGTATTATACTGAATGATCATGTTTATAGCTTTGTGTTTTCGCCAAAATCCTTAGACTTCGCAGAGGCGGGCGTCCTGAAAATATTTGGAAGGTCAACAATTTTTGGGGATGTGGGGAAAATTGATAGGTGACAGGTGGCTGCCGGGGCCACAGGAAACCGCGGCCAGAAAAACAGAGCTGTACACCCCCCACCACCAACCTCCCATACACAGACAAACAGTCAGTCTGACTTGTGCTTATAATATTTACATCCATATAACAAACACTATGAGAGATCATTTCAGGGTTTTAACGTTTTAATATTTAAGAGTAAAGGTTCATTCCTAACCTTCAAAACTGTAGTTTGACAATAATAAAGATAATAATAAAAAAAAAAAATAGCCTACTAATGATATCAAATATAGTTAGGGTCCATTCCGGAGCTCGTTCCGGAGCTCACAGCAGAATCCCACGGTCGTCTTTAGAGGGTGTATTTAGCCCGCGGTGAGATCGAGACCAATGTTAAACCTGGAGCCCGTTCTGCCTTACTCGCTCAAAATAAACCCATTAATAAAAATACTGGCATTATGGAAGTTATAACGGAAATGTTAAATGAACAGCCTCCAATACACAAATTGTAACGCAGCTTCATGTTTTAGCTTCCTTTTCTTATATTTTATCCTACAATATTAAAAAGCCTAATCTGTATTTTAAGGTTTGGACTACGGTTCCTTTTACTAAACAATTAACTTTCGTTTTTTAACCTCGCACCGTAAATTTTCTTTTATAAAAAAAATCAAAGGCAAGGCAGATTTCCTTTCAAGAATACCCGGGTTAGATTTCATCCAGCAGGCCTTCAGTTAAGTAGCCTCTTTTGCATCTGTTCCCAGGTCAGGACATATGAAAATAACATTTGTTTAATCGAAGTTCACGTTTGGCCTCAGGGAACAATGTAAATATTTCTTTGAGTGTTTATCACCCAGCCGCGAGCACCAGAGCCAGGTCCGAAGGCCTCGGCCTGTTGTGAGGCCCTGCTGTAGTTCACCACAGCACATCTCTGTACACAGATCTGTAGTTCATTTTAGTATATATCACTAGTTTGTCGTTATAGCGAAGAAACCAACTCCAATGCTCTTAACGAGTGGGAACTTAAATTTGAAGAAGACAATTCAAATACGCTAAAGCTAAAACAGAATAATAATAATATGACAGGAAATGTTGAATTCCTTTAAAAACATTAACCGCAAACAGGAACTTACTTAAAACTTCATATTCTTATAATACCACCTCCTAAACTTAATTAATAAAATCGACTATTTGTTAAATATGCTGCGTATCTCTGGTCGAATTTCTCTAATTTCATTTATTTCCTATAAATTAGAGACGTTGTTTCACACTTTAGAGCCAAATCAGTGAAATCATTTTTTGGCACTACCGTAATAAATTGTTGCTGTAGAAAGGCTGTGTGATAATCACTGTTGTGGACTGTGTGTTACCGTGCACAGCCCATTATTTCCCGGCCGTGCGCGGAGCCAGTGATCCTGCTGCAGGACTCGGCCTCACTCCCTCACTCATATGCAAATGCTGTTATAGGAGGGCAGAAATTAACATCTACAAACATTGGACTGAAATTCCATCTGCCGCCTCTTCGAGGAGGCCCTTAATAAGTTCTCAGACAGCAAAGTGACACATATCTTAATCAACTCTTAATCCCGGGAATTAATTCTGGACGCGTTTATGAATAATTCCCGGGCTAATGCCTGCAGTCCGTGGAAATGTCTGCCACGCGCACCGCCAGATGGACCCGACAATCTCACGAAAAATGAGAGGATTTTTGCTTCCATTATTATTTTTTATTATTATTAGGTTATCACCAGATATATATTTTAATGAGGTCGGTGTCACCGGTGACAGCTTATGCAAAGCGCTGTAGCTTATGCAAACTGAAGTCTCTCAACTTGCTGTCCCTTTCTGAACGGGAGGCCCCCAACATTCAGTGTAAACACATGGTCCCATCCTAGCAATGTTGTAGGCTTTATTTAAGCAGAAAAGCAACTGAACAGCATGTCAGGTAGCTGTGGAGGTAGAGGTGGGTGCTTCAGTTTCACAAGTGAAGCCTAGGAAATAACCTGGGCCCTCTGATATCCACTGAAGAGGAGGGTGAAAACTGAAGCTCAGGTAAACTTTGATTTTTATAAACTTGTGTATTACCACAGAGGGAACTTAGCGTCAATACAGCCACCAGCATTAAAGCATCTCAGGATCAGTCTGTCAGCTCCTGAGCACCTTAGCATGCTTGTTAGCTCAGTGATAGTTTGTTGGCCATATTCACTCAGAAGGAGGGGGAGACAGGCTCTTGATTCAGGAAATATAATCATGTGGCGCCCCTGGTTTGTGTGTGTGTGTAGCATGGGAGGAGGGGTAGGGGGGTACTGACACCTTGTTCTGGACAAAATGACTGGCTTGCATCACCCCTCATCCCCTCCTGCCAAGCCAGCCGGCCTCTCAGCACCACATTGACACCAGACCGCCTGTCCATCCATCACTGCCGCTGCGGATATAGCCCCTCACACTGGCTCACATTCATATTTCTGACCAAAATACTGGACCTTGCTGATACAAGACTTGGTTTCTGCTCTCACAAAGGGACAGCTGTTGCTCTGTCAGGCAAGTAGGCCTACCCTGACTGAACTGTTCCAACAGCCTCTGGGACTTGTTTGTGGAGTCTTTGATTTTAAAATCCAGGAAAACGACTCAACACATCTACAGGAAAGGTAATGCCGTTTTAAACAAACAAAAAAAAGACAGTCTCAGTTTTCATGTTAAAGCGTTAAATCTAACATGTAACTTGCTTGTGTTTGAATTCATCTTTTTTCCTGTACATTTGTTATCAGTTGTGTTACTTTCAACAAAGGAAATCTCAATTTATTTCAAAAGGATTTAAAACAGTTACCTGTCTTGAAGAAGTAAAAAACTCACTGCAGTAGAGGGGATTTTATGATGGCTGGTTATGTTTGCCAGATCAGTCATTTTCCTGTAACATGTTGTGGACATGGTGCTACACCATCCGAGGAAGCTTGCTGAGATGTCAGACCAGGGCTGTTTGAAAAACACAAAAGTTGTACAGTTTTGAAATCCCAACACAGACAGATGATTTTTTTGTTACTGGGCCATTTTACTAAACAAATAAATAGTATTTGTGATTATGAACAAGGGAATAACTGTCCTTTATGACCCACAAGTCAAATTTAACCTACAAATCCATATCAGAGGCTCATTAATCCAAAGCCAAAACACAGAGGGAGTGTGCCTATCTCTCTACTGGGAGACTTGACCTTCTCCTTAGTCTCGCATATTTTCCCTATGCAGCGATGGCCTCTTACCGACAGAAGAATACCGATTTTCCTGTCTCCTAATCTTTTCTGAAATGTGCCGATAATTCTCACAGGTACTAAACGAAGTACAGATGCAAGTGTTTCTTTAAAGTCTCTGTCAAATGTTACTTGTGTTAGCAGTGACAAATATGAAATGTGCATTAGGCATTATTTTAAAGGGTTGAGGCATGTTTGTATAGCCAAAATAAGACAACTGATATATTTGATAGACGAAAATGTTGGCTTACCTATCAGATGTCACAGATATTTAGTGGTCATAAAGTGCTAAACCTTTAATCAGAATATGCAGGTTGGCTTTAGTGCAGTATTATGATGCTTTGTCAGAATGACTGACACAATATTAAGTGAGGGTCAGTCAGAGTTTAAGGGAAAACACTAGTAATTTACATTGATGACATTGTTCACTTTTGCATGCCAAGTTTAAATCATTGTAATAATTGAAACTAGAAGAATATGAAGCTCTGTGGTAACTGGATGGGGACAAAATGACAAAGCAAATCTCTATTTGATGAGTTTTCAAGCATAATTTATAGTATTTATAGACAAGTGCAAGTTGTTTTTGGTCTGAATTTCCTTTAAAAAATGTACTTTGCATAAACTTAATCTCAGAGTTTTATAACCCTCACATGTCTTAAGTGCTTGATGTAGATGTATCTTTAGCTACTAAAGTGGAAGTATTTTCTAAGCACAAAATAGGCCTATATCAGATACCTTTAATAAAAAATTTAATTGGCATGTCATATTTAGAATATGCTGTATTCCTCTAGGGGTCTTTAACATCAAACATTTACCTGAGTCTTCAACAGAGCCGTAGTTACCACTGAGGACAAGGCGCTCATGTAATCAGAGTTGTATCTGGGAATTTGGGTGTTGTAATGACCTGGAGAGGAGTTTACATTTTACAGTTATTCACAAATTACATATAGTGGGGTTTAAAGGGGGATTATGATACATATTGGACTAAATATCCAGCATTTGCATTTAGACAAAAATAATAACATAAATAATACTAAAATGTAATAGAAAAATATAGAGAGCATCCCTCCAGAATTATAAATAAATAAAATCATCACTAACAATTTATTCCTCAGAACAATTCCTCCTCTTGTCCTCTAAGACTCACACTTGAAGCTCTAAAAGTGGAACGGCTGATATAAAGCTTATGCTGATGTTCAAAGAGCGCAGAGGGAAATAATGTAATTTTAACAAGTTCAAATGGTGACAGTGAGTCTGGTTCAAGGGTTCAAGATTTCAACCTAGTTGTACAATGTGTTGTTGTTGGTGAAGGGGGGGTTGTTGTTTGACGCAATGCCATGCTTCTGAACCAGCCTCCCCTGAGAGGCTTCAAATTTAACCTCACCAAAAGTCACATGTGACCGGCACACAAAGGACTGGCATGGTGGCAAACCAAACACAACGGGGGTGGGGGGCAGAGAGGTGAGGGGGCAGACAAATGTGCCAATTCCCATGAAAATCTAAATTTGCTCGTAACCACAACATGACGAGACACAGAGAGACTGGCAACATCCAAACAGTCAGCAGGTCTTAAAAACCCCCACCTCACACTCTGTTTGATTTGTTAGGGATGAGGCCTATCAACTTCTTAAATCTTTGATGACATGGATTCATAGTAGTCTACAGCAGCTTGAGACTTTGCTCTAAATCTGTAAACTTTAGGTTTTACTCACCAGTGTTTTGGGAAATGCACGGTACATAGAAAAGGAGGGTAAAAAGTAACATGTTTAGGTGGGCTGAGCCTTCACTTCTTTTATTCCTCCATCCACATTCCCTATGTTTGATATAGTGGTTTGACATTTGTATGTCTTTGCTTTTATTGGCTGTTATGTTCAATACTTTGCCTGCTAAATACCTTCTAAATGTGACCTGACATCACAGGTATAATAATTAAGTCACATGAGCACATCATGAGGACATCATTACTTTTTGAAGTAAAACTTTTGACTTTTGGATTAGGAAGCATTTTTTGATCAAGCAAGTAAGTGTAAGACAGATACTATGTTTCTTTTTGACTAGCATTCTAGCCATAAATCACCCCCAACATTTTCAAGGTGTCAACTGCTCTGGGATAAATAAACGACCAGCTATTTCTGGGCTCCATTGAGCAGCAGTGCTTTATCACCGGCTAGAATTTGGCTTGGAAATGTCATCGTGTATTTTACAGCAATAACTCTATTGCTCGCCCCATGTAGCCCAGAATAGAGACAACCCAGGACAGGTCTTGTTATAGCTGCTTATGTCAGGCTCACATTAAGGGATCAGGATTACAACCACAACCAGGGCTGAATGGAAAGATAGAAGAGAAAATAGAAATAGAATGCACTGCTATTTTAAGCAAATACACACAAAGCCACATCAAATCCAAGAGTCCATGATACTGACTGATATCAATGGATACTTTCTCCAAACAGGACACTAAATCTATACATAGTCTAGAGGAAAACATCTCTGGGAGGTCAGGTGTTCTTTAATCTAAAAGAAAAAATACATTTACAAAATCTAGCAATTAACACATTGTGATGAAACTGTAATTGTGATATTAATCCAACAAAATAATTAGAAATACTATGTAAATGACTGTATCACTAATGCACTACTGACAATGGCTGTGTTTCTTTGATGAAGACCTTATGCTATTTGTGTATTAGGAGTATATAAACTGAAAATTACATATTTTAGTATTTCCTGTTTTTCGTTTTTTCTTTTTTTTTTTTAAACTCAAAAATCGTGTAAAGCTGCTGAGCTTTAGACTCAGCTTTAGATGTGGAGTCTCAGGGACAAAATGCACCTATTCACTATATTCATAATGTCTTTTGCTGTGTTGGATGATGGCGTCAGTTAATATGTTTTAGATAGGCCTATTTTTGTGAGTAAATCAAACTGAAACTGTAAAGGCATGACTGCATTTTAGGATTACAGAAATAGGCTATCAGGCGAGTAAATCGAACTGATCACTGTTAACTCACGGCACTCATTGGGCCTATATTATGAACATCAGTAGTATTGTAATAGTGACAGGAGAACGTTGGGCCAGCCTGGCCCGACCGGCCGCCTCCAGGTGGCCACAGCGGCTACAGCGGTGACGGTATGTTGTCTGTCCCCGGGTCCCGCGGCTCGCTGTGAGCGTCAGTGTTGGGAGAATAAACCCTGACATGTGTCTGTCTGTGTGTCTCTGCAGAGCCTGGGTATGGATTTTAACCTGCTGACGGACAGTGAAGCCCGCAGCCCAGCGCTGTCGCTCTCCGACTCCGGGACCCCGCAGCACGACCAGGGATGTAAAGGCCAGGACAACAGCGGTAAGATCATCAGACCTACCGTGCATAGACCGAATCACCACAATGATCTTGAAATGGAAGAAAATGCTCAAAACAATGACAGTTGTGGATCAATCAGGCATATCATGCATACGAAACAGCAGGAAACATTCGATGGGCTAATAGTAATAATACTCTGGAGAGGACGGCAAATTTCTGTGCAGCAGCTTTAATGCATTATAGATGCAAATTGGCTCCAAAACAAACAGACTGTAATTCTTTTCTGCTTTACGTCCCGAGATGTCCTCCGTATTTCTGCATGCTGGCTCATACGGAGGCACCAGAAGAGAACCATTTCGGCAGTACATTTTGAGCTAGAGTACAGTTTAACCAGAGCCAATTAGGCCCACCAAGGTTTAATATCTGTAAAGGGCAATGAGGGGGATTAAAGGCAGCTCACATGCACCAGTCTGCACATCCTGAAATCAAAGCCATCTTATCTTGAGGTGATCATCAGCCTCTTTAAAATCAGAATTATCAACTTTATTAGCATCCATTTAATTATCTGTGTTTCACCATCTATGGAATATTTCAATTAGCCTATCTGTAGGCTATTTCATGATCAAACAATCTAACCAATGAATGGTGATTTAAAGTAAACTGTCAGGACATTAAACCTACAACTACTAGGACTGAGAGAAAAAACTAAATAATAACTCAAGGTCTACTTACTAGCTTTTGCTGTGACTTTCCACCGCATCTCTTGGCATTCCTCAAGGAATAGATTTTACTTAGCTGTCATAGGTGCTTTAGTTGTCATTACGTAGCTGACATTTAGGTGATTTGAGAATCATATGGAGCTGTATCCTCTCTGCTCGTAAGCTTTACTCAACTCTGTTTTACATAAACTGACAGTTTTAGCTCACACAGTTCTGTAACATGATCAGGCATTATACATGACAAATAATCACCTAGGTGGATTGTCTGAAGTCTCTCTCTAACTTCTCCAAATAGCCTATACCAGCTTAACCCACCCGCTAACAGTGAGTCTATATCTATCTAGTGGTGTTCAAGTGTGTGTGTTTATGTGTGTGTAACCCAATCTAATTGCTAAACTGTGTGTGGTTAGAAATCCCAGTCCTAACAAATGGTCAGACACAAACTATTTAGGAAAGAAATGTGGTGTAAAATGTGTTCATGTATATCCTGCTGCACCAGTCTTCTTATTTATTTATAATTCTTATGTAATTAATTCAGTCTTAAATACTTTAGTCTTCAATAAAACTGGCTTGCTGTCTGCAAACCTTTCTCTGGTGGGACCTGAAGCTTTTTATCGGGCATACATATTTATTGAAAGGGGCCCAGGTGGTGGATGTTAGCACAGGAAAGAGAAATAGAGGCAGTTTTAACGAAAACGCCCTTACTGACAGATATCTCAGGTGCATTTCTTTTGCATTGATAAATTGGTTTTATTTGGGAGGTTAACCCATAATCCAAGATATACTGGGGACTAGGGTGGGAGGATTACCAAATTATCAAAATGTGGTGATGACTATACTATAAATGCTATAAATTATGCAATTATTGTTTGTTTTACTCCCGTGTAAATCTAAATCTAATTTACATGTTTTATTAATCAAACATATAGTTTTGCAATAAAAGGCTCAAATATTTACATTATTGTTGGATTTATGTAATAAAACACAAACACGATTTAAAGAAAACAAAGATGGTTTCTTTTTTTGCAATAAATTATGATGAAATATTCATCCAATAATATGATGAAACATTCTACAATTAAAAAGCTACACATGGTGGGTATTTTATGAACTATTTCAGCATTTTGAGACTTAATATGTTTAAATTTGACTACTTTCAGGCAAGCAAAATAATAAATTAAATGGTTGAGCATTTCTCGCCTGCTGGCATTATGGGAATTGAATGTATAAATGTATAAAAAGTGTGGGGTGCATTAGGGGGAATTCTTAACTCAGTATTTGTACAGTCCTGGCTGCTGTTTATTGTTGGCTTTTGTTCCCCTTTACAATGAACACAAAACACACTCTTAAATCTGGACTTGGTTATACTGAAGTATAATATGGCTGCCACACCTCACCACACCAAGCTAACACCCATGCCACAGGCACGGATAAGTGTACTATCTCTGGTGTGTCTCTTTGTAAAAAGATTTCTTTCTTTCTTTCTCAAAAAAAGGTGCAGCTTCTGTAAAAACTGACTTTGATTTTACCCGTTGGAGCAAGTCTGGCAGACTGCTTTGAAAATCTAAATGAAAACTGTAGTTATTTTCCAGATTAAAGCCCTGTGAGACGCTGACCTGGAACGGCTCTGTCATGTCGGCACATTACCAGCCAGACTGCTCTTACAGTTGGTCAGTGCATTGCTCTAAAAAGGGCTGCCCTTTCCTCTGTTTTGTGTTATAGACTTTGGCCTTAAGTGACAGCTTATCCAGTGTCAGTTTACTGCGAGATAACAGCCTTGGTCTGGCCCTTATTGGTTTTGCTGGTGGCTCTGTGGAGTCTCTTTTTAAACCCTGCTGATCATTTCAAACTGCTCTGAGAGCTAAGCCCTCGCCAAACAGAGCTCAACTTGCCCGGTCACAAAAGCCTGATCTGCAGGATTAGCTGGCCAACTAATTTCACTTCTTTCTGTGAGGTCCTCAAATTGCGGGAGTAAGATCTGGCAGAGAGGAGCCCTGGCAGACATAACATGGATGTGTGGTCCTTTAAACTCACTGTGCTAAGGGACAAATGCAATCACCGCTGCTCCTGCACATCTTTGAACATAACGCAGTGTGTGGAATCATTCTCTCTATGCAACATCACACTCATGCTTGTCATTTTCCAGCCTGTGGTATGAAGGGAATGCAGATGATGTTTGATCTGACAATATTATCCAGTCAGTTTCAGCAAGGATTTGATAGTGCTGATGCAATCCAGGGTGAAAGTGTCAGACTAATGTGCTGTTTCACAGACAGAATGTGTCGATAGTTTTGCTTCTCTATGCAGAATTTAGCCAATTAGACTCCACAGGTTCAAGAACAGGGTTCAAAAAGATCTCTGTATTGAGGTGCTTCCTATCTAATTGGGCAAGTTTTTTTTTAAAAGCTACAATGCAAGAACACAGTCTCTGGGTTGACACACAGTTTATGGGGGGACACTTTCCCAGATACCAGATTAGTTTTGGTCTCCCAATTTAGGCTATGATGTGGAGGCTGATGACACTTCTTTACTATTGACCATGATTATTGACTTTGCTGTTCATCTATATGTGCTAAAATTGTGAGTTTGGCTGTTGAATTTTTTAAACAATTCCTGAGGATTGAAGAGTGATGAACCCAATACTTGTGGTGGACTTTTTAGGATTGGACATAGTGGGGGGTGGGGGTGGCGCCAATTTCAAATCTTGCCTAGGGCTCCAACAGGGTCAAGATTATAGCTAGTGGCTAAACCTCTGTCTCTGACTAACTTTGCTAACACAGGCAAACATCAAGCAACGCAACAGCACAAGACACAGCGAGCCAGCTAATAAGTTATTACTGACTAGTCCAACAGAAAAGAGGCCAGCTCTGCATCTGTCCTGCATACTTTCAGTTCTTTTAGCTCAAGCCAACGTGTAAAAGTCAGTCTGATATTTACTCTTGTCAGGTCTCTTGCTCAGTCACTCTCTCTTTTTCTCTTTCTCGCTTCCTCAGACGTCTTCTTTGGTCTCTTCGCAGCCTCTGCCATGATAGCTAGCTTGCTGAAGAGTCGTTTTGGTGCTGTAAAGCATTACACCGTTGCCATGATAGATTTCCTGCCTGGGATTCCAGTGTTACATAGTGTAGTAGCATGCACTGTGGGCCTGGAGTGGTAATGACAGAGACTCCATTCACCCTATTACAAGTCAGTGTACCATCAAAATAATTTTGAAGCTGAAGATAAAATTACTACATAATGTTGCTTTAATTAACCTCAATTTCATTTTTAACTTGCCTAGGCACAGTCTGTTACTCTAAGCACGGCAGGCCAGGTGAAGCTCAGAACATACAGTTTAAAAAAAATCTGAGCTGAAAAAATCTTTCAGTTATAAGGGAATATTAATTATTGTAAATGATAATATCTTTAACTATTAAGCTTTTAGCAGTTATTTCTAGGAAAAGTTTCACAACAACTATAAAGGTAAACCAACTTTTTATTGTTTATTATTTACTATTTATTGTATCTGAATACTTCTTCCAACACTGTATCTATATGTAATGACCAACCAAATAAATTACTGAAAATAAAGTGTTACTGTACATGTATATCGATACATGTTTATAAGCATAAAAATGAAAATAATAGTATATTTAAATTTGGTAGTGATTATTTTTTTTGCAGACACAGAGAAATCCCACCAGAACCAGCTGGATGAGTCCAACACTGAGGACGGCTCTCTGAAGAAGAAGCAGCGGCGGCAGAGGACTCACTTTACCAGCCAGCAGCTTCAGGAGTTGGAGGCCACCTTCCAGAGAAACCGCTACCCTGACATGAGCACCAGAGAGGAAATCGCAGTGTGGACCAACCTCACTGAAGCACGAGTCAGGGTGGGTACACACACCTCTGCCATGTTCCCTATGGAACAAAGAACCTGATCATATTTTTATTACAGCAACTGGTTTCAGTGATGAGGTCCTCCTGTCTTTGATTGGTTACATTTAATAATCTGAAAAAGATGCGGAGGTCACTTTTGTAAATCCACTTTGGTCAAGGGCAGCAACTGCTGACCAGATGCGAAGACATTTGGTATGTTTGTTTTTGGTGCCCAGATCATGACTCCAAAATATCCAAAATGCAGTGTGGAGAAATGAATGGAGCACATGCTCCTCAGTGGATGAACTCTTTCTCTTTGGACACATGAGCTTTTCACTAGTGCAAAGGTGACATAATTGTAGAGCACAGAACACATTCATAGCTACCAAAGGAGTTAACCCTTAGATTGAAATGACCTTATCTTTAGTGCCACTCTCAAACTTTACATTCTTAGACCCGCTACTGGTAAGGCCGCGTTAATACAGACTTGAGCCCTGCATAAAAAAACACAGCCTTCATTAATTTGAAGGGAGCCAGTTTATCATTGGAGCACAGGTGCCAATTAGACAGCTTTGGCAAAACAATGCAGGGTCACAGTGACAGCTCCTGCCAAATCTCTCTGGGGAGGGGGTGGGGGGGCAATTGTTGTGATGATGGCTAAGGTGACCATGGTCTAAGCCAGCTATAAGACAAAGACTGTTTCTTAGGCTACAAAAATAAGGGCAGCTGTGGCTCAGGAGGTAGAGCGGGTTGGCTGTTAAATCGGTGGTTCGATCCTGGCTCCCCCAGGTTGCATGGAAAGATACTGAACCCCGAATTGGCGGTTGTTCCGCCAGTGTATGAATGTGTATGAATGTTAGTTTCTGTTTGAGCACTTAGGCTCAGTGTATGAGTGTGTGTGTGAATGAATGGTGAATGCAGATGTAGTGTAAAAGCGCTTTGAGTGGTCGAAAAGCTATACAAGTATGGAGCATTTACATACTGTACTACTACTACTGTAGTATTTGTGAGCAGCTACATCCCGAAGTTCACTGTCAATGTCTACAATGAATGAACAGTCTACAGTGATCATCAACAGATGGGTTGCCATTTTTCAGTTCAACCTCAAAGCTAGCATTAATGAAAACAAAATTGACTCTCACAATTATGTGATTCAGCTGTCACATACATTTTATTTAGGTACAACAAATGCAGAATAAAGCACAGTGGCACTGGGGCTGATAATGTCCAATGAATAAATCTATTTACAGTTCATATACTGAACACATATACTATATATGAAGGAGGATCAAACATACATATATACATATACTTAAATGTTTAATAGAGTACATATTAACCTAGTATTTATTTAATTCTTTACACACATTACACAAGACTAATAAGGTCAGCAGAGAGTTGTAAAAATACATGAATGTCCTGTAGTCATATTAAGGGTGTGGGCTGTATTAAATGTATCCACTGTTCTATAATCACACAATAAGAACGAGCTATGTGCTGTTCTCCAAGTCTTACTCTGCATCTAAACATAAACAAGAAGGCATGTAAGGGGAAATATAAAAAGGTATTTATTCTATTGTTTTTGGGTTACCATAATTTTGATCACCTTCTTATTATCTTCTATGGCATTTCACACTGCATAAATTAGCCTAGCGGACTTTTCCTCTCCTCATAGCTTAACAAATAAAATTCTTGTACTATTTCTTACTCACTGCTGGTTAAGTCACTGCATCCCCGACACAACACCACGGTTGAATTTTCAGCCTGAATATACATTTTGTTGAAACAGCAGCTGATCGTGGTGAAAGCAACAAGCTGGAGGACTGCCGAGTCGTTTTCAGGTGGTGTAGCGATTCTCAACCAGATTGAAATGTCTGAAAAGGGGCGGGACTCCACAGAACAAGACGTGACGCTGATTGGACAATGATATTCAGAGGCAAACTTTCAAAAACAGTCACAGCTAACTAACAGTGTGGTAAAAAGTGTGAAAAATCCCCTGCCTTTCCAGGTTTGGTGGTGCATCACCCAATCGCCCTAATGAACAAAACCGCCCCTGCAGGGTCATCTGACAACAACTAAAAGATATGAGCCAGGTTTTGCAGCAACACAACACTACGTCACCCAGCAAGACTCTACATTGACCACATACATGCAAACATGCATTCCTGGTAGATTACTTTGTATTTCTACTGTTTACCTCACGATTGGTGATGTAGAGCCTTAGCCCTGCTAAGGCTCTAGGAATGTAAACAATTTTGGAACGCTGTTAATTTTTGGTCTTCCTATATTTGCTGAGGAAGACTGTGAAAATGCATTTAAAAACTTTTTTGTCTAATTACTGTTTTTTAGATTGAGAATTATCTTTCAAACTTCTATAGAATTAATGAGAATATTGCTCTGTGTCTGCTAGTTCTGCAATTGCAAGTTGCAAAAATTAATTGCTCTGCCATATCAACTTAAAAGGTGATTATATGTCATTGTTGTATTTACTGTGTGTTTCCACTGCCAAAAGAATCTGTTCACACAGGTCTAAAGCCATTAATGTGCTTTGAAGATAGTAGACAGTTTTGTTGTTGTTCAATATAACCAACACTTTTAGCATTTTTCAAAATATTTAAATCTGGCTATTACCTACAAAATTATCAATAAAATATAATATAGAAAGAAAATATAGGGTTATATCATTCCATGGAAACCAGTGTCCAGTCTTATAGTCACATATTTTACAGCGACGATCTGCTCAAGTCTAAACAATTTTGAAATATGCCAATCCTAACCATTTTTGTATTCAGATAAATCAGTTTCTAGTAATGTAATTGCAGGGGAAAATTATTCCCAAATGGTTAAAAAAAATTTAAACATTATTTCATGTACTCGGTAAGATGTATTACCTTCTACCAAAGCTTGAGTTCACATGCAAAAATGTCAAAGGTGAAGCAGTGGTTTGGTCATTGTAGCTATATGGAGAAGGACAACACACATTGTGATGGATGGCAATACAATTGTTGGCCTGCCCGACAAGTAATGGATCAACTTATTGTTGGCAGGATGAAAGGTCACATAACATGCACGCGACTTATTTCGAAAAGACAACAGACTACACATTGTCTTGTCATTAATGTCTGTAAGTGGCCTTTCTAATCCCAGCATGCAGGCAGATTCCTACATGTTCAAAATACTTCACCTGTTAGCTTAATTCATGTGATTTGTCACAGCGCTGTTAGTAATTATCAAAGACCTATAGTACAGTCTGAAATTTGAGCAGTAGGGAAATATTTTTAAGATGTAAGAGGAGATCTTCTACAACAACATGGCAACAGGGAAAGGGTGTAAGAGAGGTTCTTAACTGGGGAAAGGATAGGACACATTCCTAACCCTCCTCGTTTCTCCTACAGAAATACCCAGGCTAGTGTTGTCTTCCTGGGTCCTGGCTGAGCCACGATATCGTTGTCCCCTACCCTGTCATGTGTCCACCTTCCACATCCAAAAGGCTGTCTGTCTCTGCAGTGCGGTTTGCGTCTAATGGTGACCCCTCTCTCTCTGTTGTCGAGGGACGGGACCACTTCCTCCTTTTGTGTCCTGCTCCTACTAAACCCACACCCCAGAGAGAGAAAAAGCCAAATCACCCGCACCTGTGCTCAGATACTCTTGAATGTAGTGCACACACACGCACACCTGTCACCCGGTGACATAGCGTATGCTCCTTCACCAAAAATGCTTAGCCTATGTTTGAAATGAGTGTCTGAGTTACATATTAGCCATATTCCATTAGGAACTCAGAACTTCAAATATTCAAACATGTCTGAATCATTCTCAAAGCAGCATACCTGCTAGGAATTCTTATTTTCAGAATGAAGTCAGCCACAGACAGGCAGTATACTCTAGATCCACCATCATTAGAATTCTTTGATTGCTTGAATTCAATTTACATAAAATACCTTTCAGTGCTTTTTTGGGAAAGTAAATTGATCTCCTTCTCCTGCAATCATTGGATAATTTCATAGAAGACGCATATAAATATGGCTGCAGTTGAGCCACTGAATAACCTTGACATTCAGCCTTTTCCACAAACCTTCAAAGAGCATTGCCTCCAAGTCACGGTTAAGATTGGGTAGCTTCTGTCCTCTGGCGTGGGGTTTCCCCTGCTGTCAGTGAGTGGGATGGAAAACTCAGAGTCATGCACTTTATACTCATATTAATGGTCAACAGCATTCTGTTACTATAATAACAGGGGATTGGATGATACACAGCATGCATGCCAAGGGGGCAGAGAGATGAACATCAACACAGGAAAGGCCTGTAAAAGCTTTATGAGGATTAAAGATAAAAAAAACATTTGATACCCTATTATTTTAATGTAAAACAAATACAAGTGTGACCAGCACACTTCTGTCAGATAATGCATTTGTATCTTTTTGTATCCACAAAAGAAAGGTTTCTGTCTAATTCAGAGTAAAAGTTTGTCTACAACTTTACACTCCAAGAGAAACTCGGTGCACTTTTCATTTCTAAAACACCTCAATTTAGATTTTCCACTAAAGCTATAATCCAATTCATATCCTCCAAATATAGGACCATAAAATGACAAATGTGAAGATTGCCCTTCCCTGACATTTCTTTCATTGGGATCTCACTATTCAAATAAGTCAATGATTAGTTTTAATAAGCTTTGCCTAATATGACTGTTTGATGATACACTTCAACTTACTTTCTGGGATCATTATGTCTTTCAAAAAATCTGGATGCATATGCACACAATATTACTGAACGTATTTGAGAGGGGTTAGGATATTCTGACTGGATGTATTTTAGAATTAGACTTTATTGACTCCTGACGCTTTCTGATAATAACATATGAAAATAACTTCTCAGTCATTCTATTTTTGATTCTTAAATTATAAGTGAAGCTTTGAAAACATCTCAGGCCTTATAATTGACTGGGCAAAATGAGTGTGCAGGCCAGTTTTACTTCACAATTCTACCTGCCTCTCACTGTCATTTGTCAACTTTCAAACTGATCCTCAACTGCCTTTTTTTTTTAGGTATTGTCATGTTCCTAGGTCAGAGTACAATGTTATCAGAACATCTAGAAATGATGGACAAACCAACTAAAATAAGACTCAAGCCGGATTTGTTTATATTCTAAGATCCCAAAATAGAAATATGTTGCTTTCACTACGAGGTTCATCTGTAGGCTACATGAACTGGAGTAAGAGTTTCAGAGTGTTGAGTTATTAATCTGTAAAAACTGTATCTTTCATCCATAAAGTTTTAACTGAGCTCTGTCTCTACATCACAGTAACAACTTTATGTCCACTGACTGCCTGGAGGGTAGCTAGTGTTTGGAAGTGAGAGGAGAGGTGTGTGCTGCAGCTCACTGTTTTTCCACCAGTGTTTTTGAGAGCATGTCGGACTAGCCACTTGGTGAGCGTTATATGAGGCGCATTTTTCTGTCATCCCTGTGTCGTCACAAGGATGAAAGGGAAGTGGCTGGACTACAACGAGCTGTTTTCAGACAGTTCAGAGCAGTTTTCTGTGGGAGATGGGAACTCCCTTAGAGGTGGACTTCTTTTTCACTTTGCAAACCTATTACATGCACAAAAAGGTATATAACTCAATAAAGGAGAGGGAAAAGCCAAAAAGCAGAATACCACCTCTTTAAGGATTTTTAAAAAAATGGACTGTTGTCTATTTAGTCATGCATACTTGTTATCGAGAGAAAACATTTTTTAGGGGCTTAAAGGGAAGCATTAGGGCTTAAAAAGAGTTCAACAAATAGACCTAACGCTCAAATTATTCTTCTTCTTTTGGCATCTCTAGGTGTGGTTCAAGAATCGGCGTGCCAAGTGGAGAAAAAGGGAGAGGAACCAGCAGGCAGAGTTATGCAAAAATGGTTTTGGTGCCCAGTTCAATGGACTCATGCAGCCCTACGATGACATGTACACGGGTTACTCCTACAACAACTGGGCCACCAAGAGCCTAGCAAGCAGTCCTCTCTCCGCCAAGAGCTTCCCATTCTTTAACTCAATGAATGTAAGCCCCTTGTCATCTCAGCCCATGTTCCCCCCCCCAAGCTCCATCCCCTCCATGAACATGGCCTCTAGCATGGTGCCCTCAGCGGTGGCAGGGGTTCCCACTACGGGGCTCAATAATCTGGGCAACCTCAACAACCTCAACAGCCCCGCGGCGCTCAACTCTGTAGCAGTGACTGCGGCCACATGCCCCTACGCCACCACAGCCAGTCCTTACATGTACAGAGACACCTGCAACTCCAGCCTGGCCAGCCTGCGGCTCAAGGCCAAGCAGCACACCAACTTTGCTTACCCAGCAGTGCAGAACCCCGTGTCCAACCTGAGCCCCTGCCAATATGCTGTGGACCGGCCGGTATGAAGAAGAAGCTCCGACGATGACCCCTGACCCAACCAGCTGTAAGTCCACTATTACCCCACTTCACATCTCTTCAGATCTCGGCAGATCATGTTTTGATGGTACACAATGAAAAAAAACTTAAAAACTGACACAACACAACAAATAGACATGCCTGGATGGACTACTGCTCTTCAAAGGAATTCTCTCCAGTTTGTGAGACTTTGTTGCTGAACTGACCAACTGCTTCAAAGGATTTCTAAAGATTACCGATTGTAATTTTTTTCCTTCTTTTGAACTGCATGATTAGAGTAAATGTAGAAACCAAGGGTAAATAAAACATGGATGCTTCAACTGGAGGTGGTCAACATCATGGCCCAAAAACATCAAACCTGATATTTGCAGCTATTGCAGGAAAAGAGACCTGTGGGTGAAATGCAGCAGAAATGGAGGATGTATATAATGGACTTTTTTCTGTTTTGTATGTGACAAAAATATATGAAAACGTACTTTAAAGATGAGAAAAGCATGTTCTTCAAAAGCAAAAGCCCTAAATTGATGTACTATGAGCACATCCATTAGGAACTTTAAACTTTGTTGTGAATTCCTCTCCTTATGGAAGGTCATAGGTCAAAGTTCAGCTTGGATGGGCAAGAGGAGGGCAGTCCTGGAAAGTGAACACAACCTCATATGAAAGAGGACAAGGTCCATATGAAAAATGCATTCGTGTGTATAGTCAGAATTCTGACTTTATTCACAGAATTCTGACACTCTAATCAGAACTCAAATACATTTTTCATATGTGGCCCTAATCCTCTTCCATAACTTCAAGTGGTTAAAAACAAAAATAACAGTTTACTCACACATATACCAGAATTTCAGCAAGGTTTTTCAAGTAAAACACTAAAAAGCCATTCAGTATATAGATTTGTGTGGTGTTATACAAAGGGAGCCAATGACTGTAAAAAATGTATGTAAGAGTGCAGTTGTCATAACAAAAAAACAAGCTTTTTTCCCTGGTGTAGCCTGCTTTGTCTCATTAAAGAAACAATTAAATGATCTGTTTTTATGAACTACAAATGGAAATTAAGAGAAACAATACATGTCCTTTTGTATCTCTCATCTATGGCCTATGGCATTAGTTGTGTGACACAGGCCAAAACATTATCTTCTCACAACAATGAGTGCGCCGCCATGGAAACCCTGATCACTTCCATAGCAACACTTACGCAATGATGAAAGAGAGTAGTAGGCTGGAGGGAGAGAGGTGGGGAGATATAGATGTTCCCGATGGCTTCTCACCGATATGTTTGACCTATACTCTGAGTGGTAACCGCAGACTATCCAGTAACACAGCAGGAATTCAGAGGCCGAGGCTGAATCAGCGCCAGGATTTCATAAGGGCCTCAAGGAGCAAGGGTTCCCAGCGGAGTCACAAATGAGGGGTTAGCAGCCCATCAATCCTCATCAACCTCTGCAACTGTTTATTGCTCTGATGTTTGCTGTTGTTGTTTTTTCTTTATGATTTCTTGGTAAATTCTACAAAAAATTTACACATTTTAAATCATTCTCTTGAAAAATAATTCTCTTAAATATCTTGTATGATATGGAAGTGTCAGAACATTTAGACCGAACTTCTGCTGCTAATACTAGGAATACTAGAAGTATGGAAGCCTATAAGAGACTACATTAAAATGATAATGTAAACTTAATAATGAAAATATAATTCCATAATAGCATTATAATTGTCCACATATTTGTATGTGTTATTTGAGTAAAAATTAAAATGCAATAATCCAATTAGCATTGTCATTTTCACATACCGTATGGGCATTCTATGACCATATTAAAATGAAAATACACAAGCTGTTTGACATTTAATTTTCAGAGTCATACCCCGACAATATTCAAAGTAAAATCTTATTAGAAAATGAAAATGCAGTATAAACGATTTTCAGAAGTGGAAACACATCGGCAGATGCATGCTGCAAGCTCATTGAAGACTTTGTGGCTGTGTGGGCGGAGTCAGATATTCTGTTAGAAAAAATTAAAAAGATATGTCCAGTCAAGCTTTGTAATCAAGGAGGAGCGTTGCCCATGAGATAGTAACCTCAGTCAGACCCACTTATTACTGTGATTAGTGAGGACAATGCATTCATTGTGAATTGTCTCCTATTAAATAGTATTATAGTATTTTAATATCCTACTGTTGCAATACATTGTGAATTGTCCCCATAAATAATACACATACATTTGAATATTTCTATATGCATATTTGCATGATACATCAAATTCATTGATATTGATTTAATTCGTAACATATTTTTAGTCAGTAGTTGAAATTTGATGATTACACAGTCTCTGATGACAAAATGTGCTTAAAACGGAAAGATAAACACGGAATTTGGGGATAATTCAAATGGATTTCATAGGTCCCTAATTACTTCATCAATATACCTATTCAATAGGCATGAACATGTAACCATGTAGAATACATATATTGTGTATATAGAGTAGTGACATTGCTGTTGCTGCTCGACATTTAGTTATATTTAAAATCTTCAACTGTTTTAAATGTATTCTAGTTAATGTACTGCTGATCTTGATTGTTTGATGATTCATGTGTTTATGGTTATTGGACAGGAGAGCAGAGTATAAGAGGAGAGGAGACAGCACGAGAGCAACGGAGAATAGTAGGGGGACATGGTTTTGGAGGCAGCATCATCAAGTCTGTCATATAGAAAATAATCAGTAGATCTCGTCAATCTTTGTCATTTTAAGGAACTTACATTTTTATGTAGCTCTCATGATAATGAGTAAAATCCATAGGAATTTGTTTATTAAAATGTCATTTTCATTTGCAATTTCTTTTGCAAACATAAAATTAATCCCACAATAATCCAGAGTCACCAGAGACTGATGCATACAAATTCACCAGAATGCAGGAAACGAAGGGTTTGATCCGCAAATGTTCCTTGGGGAGAACCCCTAGACTTCCTTTCCTTAATATGTGCACCTCCTAATATTGAAACAAAACCTTCACCCATACAGACTATTTTGTGGAGTGAGGTGAAGCGGTCACAGTGTATGCTCTTCATTGCCACACCACACCAAAGAATCAATATTCCACTGGAGGGGAGATGTGCACCGGTCCCTGATGTTTACTCACAGTGCAAAACTACAGCTACGAGGAGAGAGCACAAATTGTGGTCTGGAAAAAATACAGAAACAGAGAAGTTCTAACGACTACCTCAGAGAATAGAGAAAAGATACAATAACAGAACACGAATTAGAGGTCGGAATATTTGAAGGAACATAAATGGTTCTACAGAGCACCAGGTATGTTAAAATTGGTTTAATTTGACCTAATATTTCAGGAATTAGTGTTTTTTTAGTTATGTTTTTCTTGTTTTGTTTTCTTTACAAAAAATAATCCAAATACCTTGCAAGAATAAGTCAAATATTGGATGATATGGAATATATAGTATATATGAATTTAAGATTATAAAAATAATGTATTATAATAACAATACATGCAAAACATAAACATAAATGTAAAAATAATATATAGGATAATGCTATCACTTGATGGTGCAGCTCCCCCTAAAATTAAACCATTAATTACGTTACACACTCAAGTGAGCTTTGGAGGTGTTGGTTGTTATATTTTTCCACTTTGGACTGAGCCAGGCTAGATGTTTCCCTTGCTCCAAGTCTTTACACTATGCTATTCTTACCACATCCTAGATAGAAAAAGAAGACCACAAGAGGTGCATGTTAGAGGTTAGGGGTTAGAGGTGTTATAAGAGTTATAAAAGTGTTTTCGGAAGAAATGAGTTTTCAGAAGCTTGTTGAAGTTAGAGAGGGACGCCCCTACTCTGATGGCATGTGGTAGCTCGTTCCACCATTGTGGTGTTACAGATGAGAACAGGGACTGCGATTGCTTTGTGTGAAGGGATGGCAGAGCCAGACAGTGTTCTCTGGAGGAGCGCAGTGGCAGAGAAGGAACATAAACTTGAATTATGAAGTTTAAGTAGATGGGTACAGACCCAGTAGTCACTATGTATGCAGCATTAGTGACTTGAATTTGATTATGGAGTCCACGGGGAGCCAGTGGAGGTTGCTAAGTAAAGAAGTGACATGAGTACATGGGCTGATCAAAAACCAGACGCTGAACCGTGTTCTGAACCATATGTAAATGTTTCACCGCACAAGCTGGAAGACCTGCTAGGAGGGCATTGCAATAGTCGAGGCGAGAGATAACCATGGCCTGTACCAGAAGCTGGGTGGCATACTGAGTGAGGTAGGGCCTGATTTTCCTTATGTTGTATAGAGCAAAGCGGCATGACCAAGAGACAGCAACAACATGGTCTGAAAAGGAAAGCTGGTCATCAATCATGACACCCAAGTTTCTCACCACCCTGGTTGGAATGATGGTAGAGGAGTCAATTTATAGTTTGATGTTATGGTGGATAGATTGTTTGGCTGGAATGACCAAGAGTTCAGTCTTAGAGAGATTTAGTTGAAGGTGGCAAGCCTTCATCCATGCAGATGTGTCCGAGAGACTGTCCGTGATCCGCTCCAAGACGGTGGGGTCGTCTGGCGGGAAAGGATAGGTAGAGTTGCATAGCGTCTGTGTAGCAGTGAAAGCGAATGATCCACCCCAGTGAGGTGGTGTAAATTGAGAAGAGAAGAGGCCCTAGCCTTGGGCAGTGTGAGGAAGATAATTGTCCTTGCCACAACACATTGTAGGTCAAGCAGGATAAGAACCGAGGATTGGGCTGCAGCTTTAGCTGACCTTAGGGCTTCTGTTACAGACAAAAGAGCTGTTTCAGTAGAGTGGGTGACTGCATACACAGACTTTCCCAGGTTGCTGACGTACTGTGGTAAGCGTGTCGACTAATTTCCGGTGCTTGTGTGTTGGTACCTTGTTGTGCTGCTCTCGTTAAATACCAGTTACATTTCTTAGATTACAGCAACCAACTGTCCGCTAAACACTTATTCTTACAGTAATTTTGCCTAAGCACTCACACTTCTTTCCATCTTTTAGTGACTGCTGTTCAATCTCATAGTTGTTCAAAAGTTTTGGTAGCTGATGCTACAGTACTTTAGCTTAGCCGTTAGCAACTTTAGCTTAGCAGCTAGCGATGGCTTCACCTTCTCTCTCTCCTACTTTTTCCTGCTCAGTGTCAGTTGTTCAGTTACTCCTCTGCCTCCTTTAGCACTAATGGTACATGTAATAAGTGTAGTTTATATTTAGATATGGAGGCGAGGCTCAGTGATTTAGAAGTCCGGCTCCGCACCTTGGTAGATCAGTCTTTAGCTACTGTAGCTAGCCAGTCCCCGGTAGTCGGTGCAGAACGGCCTGAGTTACCAACTCTGATCATTGGCATTGAGTTACCAACTCTGATCATTGGCCATAGTTAAGTGCATCCCTGGGGCCAGAGCGGGCGACATTGAGTCTTATTTGAAACTGCTGGCTAAGGATAAACGTAAATACAGTAAGATTGGCGGTAATGACTCCCAGTTATGCCAATCGGAGGTCACTAAGATTAATGTTGAGTCGGTGTGTACATATGCAAAAACAATGTCGGACACCGTAGTTTTCTCTGGACCCCTGCCAAATCTGACCAGTGATGACATGTATAGCCGCATGTCGTCCGCTGCTGGTTGTCGAGGTGGTGTCCAGCAAACGATGTGGGCTTTGTAGATCATTGGCAGACTTTATGGGGAAGACCTGGTCTGATTCGGAGAGACAGCATCCATCCCACTTGGGAAGGAGCAGCTCTCGTATCTAGAAATCTGGCCAAGTTTATTAGCGGACCAAATCCATGACAACCCAGAGTTGAGACCAGGAGGCAGAGTCGCAGTCTAACACACTTCTCTTCCCTTCTAATTCAGCAGTTACCCACCCAAAACCCTATGCAGAGTCGCAGTCTAACACACTTCTCTGCTCCTCCATTTCAGGAGTTACTTAATGAAAATCCTATAGTGACGGTGTCTGCCCCCTGACCATCAAAATTATTTAAATCAAAGGTAAACAGAAGAGGAGCTGTGCATAAAAACCTCATAAAAATTAAAACCACAAGAGCAATAGTGCAAACTAATAGGAAAATTAAATGTGGACTCTATTTTGTCTTACTGAAACCTGGCTGGGTGATGGAGAATATGTTAGCCTAAATGAATCCACCCCTCCCAGTCATATTAATACTCACATTCCTCGAGGCACAGGCCGAGGAGGTGGAGTTGCAGCTATCTTCGACTCTAGCCTACTAATCAGCTCTAAACCTAAACTAAATTATAACTCATTTGAAAGCCTTGTTCTTAGTCTTTCACACCCAAGTTGGAAATCACTGCAACCAATTCTTTTCGTTATAGTGTACCAAGCACCTGGTCCATACTCTAAATTCTTATCTGAATTTGCAGAGTTTTGGTCAACTTTAGTCCTTAAAACGGACAAAGTTATTATTGTAGGGGATTTTAATATTCATGTGGATGTTGAGAATGACAGCTTTAGTACTGCATTATAGCATCAGACAAAGGACTTGTCTCTGTACTGGTTTTATTAGATCTTAGTGCTGCGTTTGATACCATTGACCATCAGATCCTATTGCAGAGACTGGAATATTTCATTGGCATTAAAGGAACCGCTCTAAGCTGGTTTAAGTCCTATTTATCAGATCGATTTCAGTTTGTACATGTTAACGATGAGTCCTCCATGTACGCTAAAGTTAGTCATGGAGTTCCTCAAGGATCTGTCCTCGGACCAATCCTCTTCACTTTATATATGCTTCCTCTAGGCAATATTATCAGGAAATATTCCATAAACTTTCATTGTTATGCAGATGATACTCAGTTATATCTATCGATCAAGCCAGATGAAACTCATCAGTTAGCTAAACTTCAAACGTGCCTTCAGGATGTTAAAACCGGGATGACCTGTAATTTTCTAATGTTGAACTCAGATAAAACTGAAGTTATTGTTCTGGGGCCCAAGCACCTCTGTGATGCATTATCTAAAGATATAGTTTCCCTTGATGGCGTCGCCCTGGCCTCCAGCACCACTGTGAAGAATCTTGGAGTTATCTTTGATCAGGACGCCTTTTTTCACCTACGTAATATTGCGAAAATCAGGAACATCCTGTCTAAAAATGATGCAGAAAAACTAATCCATGCATTTGTTACTTCTAGGCTGGATTACTGCAATTCCTTATTATCAGGCTGCTCGAAAAAAATCCATTAAGACTCTTTAGCTGATCCACAATGCTGCAGCACGTGTTCTGACAGGAACCAGGAAAAGAGATCATATTTTTCCTGCTTTAGCTTCTTTGCATTGGCCTCCAGTAAAATCCAGAATAGAATTTAAAATCATTCTTCTTACCTACAAAGCTCTTAATGGTCAGGCACCATCTTATCTTCAAGAGCTCATAGTACCTTACTACCCCACCAGAGCACTGCGCTCCCAGAATGCAGGGTTACTTGTGGTTCCTAGAGTCTCCAAAAGTAGACTTGGAGCCAGAGCATTCAGCTATCAAGCTCCTCTCCTGTGGAACCAGGTTCCAGTTTAGGTTCAGGAGGCAGACACCATCTCCACATTTAAGAGTAGGCTTAAGACTTTCCTCTTTGATAAAGCTTATAGTTAGGGCTGGCTCAGGTGAGTCCTGAACCATCCCTTAGTTATGCTGCTATAGGGCTAGACTGCCAGGGGATTTCCCATGATGCACTGAGCTCCTCTCTCCTCTTCTTTCTCTCCCTCTGTATGCAACCTCATCCCATTATTGCATGTTACTAACTCGACTTCTTCCCTTTCCCGTAGTCTTGTGCTTTCTCATCCCTCTCCTCTCTCCTCCTATCACTTCCTGCAGGTGTTACAGTTTCTGGCTCTGGAGCTGTGGAGTCTGGATCTGTGGCTGCAAGTCACCTGCTGCCCCCGTGTTCCTGCTCGACACCCTCTATCTCCAACTAATTTTACTAGTCCTATTATTATTATAATTATTACGATAACATTACAATTATTATCATTAACACTATTGTAAATATCTGTACCATTATTCATTCAGGCAATAGCAACATCACCTTTACTGTCTGTACCTCTGTGTGTATATTGTGTAGGCTGCCTCCCTCCCCTCCTTCTCTCTGTTCCTCTCTCTCTCTCTCTCTCTCTCTCTCTCTCCTTCACCCCCAACCGGTCGAGGCAGATGGCCGCTCACCCTGAGCCATGGTTCTGCTTGAGGTTTCTGCCTCTTAAAAGGAAGTTTTTCCTTGCCTCTGTCGCCTAGTGCTTGCTCTTGGTGGGAACTGTTGGGTTTCTGTAAATATCATCACAGAGTACAGTCTAGACCTGCTCTTTTATGAAAAGCGCTGAGAGATAACTGTTGTTGTGATTTGGCGCTATATAAATAAAATTGAATTGAATTGAAGTGAATTTCAGTACTCATGAGGGCTGCTATTGTTTTCAGCGGTTTTAGTAGCTGAATGAGCTCCTCTGCCAGTTTCAGCTCACTGTCAGTCAGTATGGCAATGTTCTTGTCCTTGACAGACCTCTTCACAGTGCTGTCCATTAAGGCAGAGTAGATGGCAGGCTGCTGCTCCACATACAGCTCAAGCATGTCGTGTATGGTATTCCATCTAGTTGAGACATCATGGATAAGCTTATGTCTTGGTATTTCTAGCATCTCAAGCTTGGTTGACAAAACATGGTGAGCTGTGGTACTTTTGTGGAAAAACATTACCACTTTTCTGACCTTCCCAAGAAGGCGGGGCACTGCATTGAGTGAGACTGCCCTCTTAGCTGCAAGGTTTAGAACGTGGGCAAAACATCCAATCTTTGGCCCAAGTCCATCAGCTTCTTTGATAGCATTTACAATGTTCTGTGTGTTGTCTGTGGTGACTGGGATTGTTATGTTGGGCCTAGCCAGTTTCCACTCATTCACTGCAGTTGTCAGTTCATCAGCTAAGTGTGTGCTTGTATGGCTCTCATAAAGGGGACTTGTTTGTAACACTGCACTTTTCATCTCCCAGTTCAAAATATAATGAACACTCATGGTCAGATAACTCTGGTAACGGTCAGATAACGCCCTGGAGGTCCAAAGATCACTGGTAAGAGCTGTGTTAGAAGTTTTGGCCAGTTGGTTCTCAATTCCCACACGTGTCTGTTCATAGAGCTCAGGAATTACTCTGTTAGTGAAGTGCGTTCAGGAAGGCAAATTGTAACGCGGCTCAAGCTTTTTCACCAAATGGCAAAATCCTGCATCGGCAACAACTGAAAATGCTTTTGCTTTTAAATGCTCTTTAGCTAAGAACACCCCAACAGCTTTAGTTATTTCTTTGTGTTTTTCTGAATTTGTCTGAAATGTCTTTTGAAAGGCAGTGGCAAGGAGAGTTTGTTGTTTCTTTCCTCGTTTTGGCCAGGGATATTTTTGGGTGATGCCGGCGTAGATGCGCCATCATGTTAGATGTATTACCATTAGTATACTTTACATGTGTCAAGCAATGCTTACAGACGGTCTCTGTTTTAGTGACGACCTTCGTTCCATCGCTATTGTAGTCAACGCTAAATCCAAAATGCAAAGGTGACTTAAAAGACAATGGTGCATCCTCATACGTTAACTTTTCGCCTCCACACGCTATCTCCTCCACACATATTCTTGCGTTTCATTAGCACGGGTATGATTTTCCTCTCTCCAGTTTTTTCCAGTAACGTTACGTGACTCGTCATCGATATATTGACAGTTCATTGGACATGCACTCTTCGGGGAAGGGGAAGGGCAAGGGGAACCTGTACTGATACTGACTATTGTAACAGCCAGCCTACAGAGGGCGAGGTTTAGCCGGTGTTGCTTAAAGCACTCTTGAGAATGGCAGTCTGTACAGTCCAGTCAATACAGAACCGAAAATTGCAGATTACATGTAAAAACCGAGCCGTGGTTTGTTTATTGAACAATTCGGTTTTCTGCAGTTCGGTTTTGCACCCCTACTGATAACCGTGATAATTTTGGTCACTATAATCGTGATATGAAATTTTCATACCGGGGTTCATACCGTTTCATCCCTAATTCAATATATTTTCTTTATTCTTCTGCTTGTTGATAATTTGGTTTGGTCTGCTTGAATTGGCGTTGCTGTCCTGAGGCTGTTGGGGACTTGTTACTGCAGAGCCTCAGGACCTTTTTAGTAAGAGGCCGAGCTCTGCTCTGCACAGGTTATTTGGTGTTTTTCTCTGCACCTGCAGGATGCTCTTACAGAACTCGGTATGGAAAGGTAGGATTGTTTTGTCCCATTTGTCAAATTCATTATTTATTTTTGGCCCCCAAATTTTGCCACCATACTGTATAGAATTATTGGTTCTAGTACAAACTGGAAAGTTTTAAGCCAGATTTCAATTGGAATATAGATTTTAATGTTTCTTTTTATTGCATAGAAAGCTCTCCTTGCTTTGTCCCTCAGATCTTTCACAGCCATGTTGAAGTTCCCTGTGTATGTAATGTTGGGGCCAAGGTAAGTGTAGTTTTTTGTATGTTGTAATTTAGCGGTGTCTAAATAGAAATTGTGTGTAACCTGATTTCTGTATTGTTTCTGAAAGATCATTATCTTAGTCTTTGCTGTGTTTACTGTCAGGGCACAGGTCTGACAGAATCTCTGCAGGAGGTTAAGGTGCTGCTGCAAACCTTCTTTAGTAGGTGAGAGCAACACTAAGTCATCTGCATACAGCAGACCTCTGATCTCTGTGGCGTTCAGGAGGAGGCCAAGTGTCGTGGAACTCTCTAATTGGTTTGCTAATTCTTTGATATATAGATTGAAGAGAATTGGACTGAGATTGCATCCCTGCCTCACTCCCCGGCCCTGGGAAAAGAACGCTGTTTGTTTGTTTCCAATCTTTATGGCACATTCACTTTTTGTGTACATGTTCTTAATCAAATCATATGTTTTTCCTCCAATGCCACTTTCAAATAGCCTATAGAAAAGGCCCTCGTGCTAGATGGAATCAAAGGCTTTGTCAACAAAACAGGCATATACCTTTCTTTTCTTAATGTTTAATTCTTGATCAATTAGAGTCTGGAGGGTAAATATATGGTCCGTTGTGTGGCAATTTGGCATTTATGCAGAATATTGTGGTCATCAAGAAAGTTGACAAGTTGTTTATTAATGATGTTGCAGAATATTTTTCCCAGGTTACTGGATACACATATTCCTCTGTAGTTATTTGGGTCATATTTATCTCCGGATTTATGAATTGGGGTTATTAAACCTTTGTTCCAGATGTCTGGAAAAGTTCCAGTTGCTAGAATAGTATTGAATGTTGTGGTAATCTGGGTCCCTATGCTTTTCATTTGATAATTAACTTAAAGTTTTCCTTAGGTTTTTGCATTCAGCGTCAAACCATTTGTTACTGTTCATTTGTTGAGGTTTTGGTTTGGAGTTTTTCAAATTAGACAATAAAGCCAAATGATGAAATATTTAATTGATTTTGTCTACAGCAGAATTTACACCAGAATTATTCTGGGGAAATGTTTCAGTTAGAAATAAATGAGTTAAATCATGTATGTTTTGATTTTCCAGTGCCTTTTGGTACGTCCCCATGCTGTCTGGGGTCCATCTGTATGAGTATGTGCAGTTCACAGGCACTAGGGGCCCCAGACTAAGACTGAGCCCTTTTCAGATAGATAGTGATTTTGCTGTAGTCTGACAGGGGTGTGAGGGGGCTGACTGTGAAAGCTCTGAGAGACATTGGATCTAGATCTGTAATGAAATAAACCGTACTATTGCCAATAGCTGAGCTGTAAGTGTAGCGACCCAGAGAGTCCCCTCGTAGCCTGCCGTTGACTATGTACAGTGAGGAAAATAAGTATTTGAACACCCTGCTATTTTGCAAGTTCTCCCACTTAGAAATCATGGAGGGGTCTGAAATTGTCATCGTAGGTGCATGTCCACTGTGAGAGACATAATCTAAACAAAAATGATGATTGATTGACTGATATGATTTTTTAACTATTTATTTGTATGATACAGCTGCAAATAAGTATTTGAACACCTGTCTATCAGCTAGAATTCTGACTCTCAAAGACCTGTTAGTCTGCCTTCAAAATGTCCACCTCCACTCCATTTATTATCCTAAATTAGATGCACCTGTTTGAGGTCGTCAGCTGCATAAAGACACCTGTCCACCCCATACAATCAGTAAGAATCCAACTACTAACATGGCCAAGACCAAAGAGCTGTCCAAAGACACTAGAGACAAAATTGTACACCTCCACAAGGCTGGAAAGGGCTACGGGGAAATTGCCAAGCAGCTTGGTGAAAAAAGGTCCACTGTTGGAGCAATCATTAGAAAATGGAAGAAGCTAAACATGACTGTCAATCTCCCTCGGACTGGGGCTCCATGCAAGATCTCACCTCGTGGGGTCTCAATGATCCTAAGAAAGGTGAGAAATCATCCCAGAACTACACGGGAGGAGCTGGTCAATGACCTGAAAAGAGCTGGGACCACCGTTTCCAAGGTTACTGTTGGTAATACACTAAGACGTCATGGTTTGAAATCATGCATGGCACGGAAGGTTCCCCTGCTTAAACCAGCACATGTCAAGGCCCGTCTTAAGTTTGCCAGTGACCATTTGGATGATCCAGAGGAGTCATGGGAGAAAGTCATGTGGTCAGATGAGACCAAAATAGAACTTTTTGGTCATAATTCCACTAACCGTGTTTGGAGGAAGAAGAATGATGAGTACCATCCCAAGAACACCATCCCTACTGTGAAGCATGGGGGTGCATCATGCTTTGGGGTTGTTTTTCTGCACATGGGACAGGGCGACTGCACTGTATTAAGGAGAGGATGACAGGGGCCATGTATTGCGAGATTTTGGGGAACAACCTCCTTCCCTCAGTTAGAGCATTGAAGATGGGTCGAGGCCGGGTCTTCCAACATGACAATGACCCGAAGCACACAGCCAGGATAACCAAGGAGTGGCTCTATAAGAAGCATATCAAGGTTCTGGCGTGGCCTAGCCAGTCTCCAGACCTAAACCCAATAGAGAATCTTTGGAGGGAGCTCAAACTCTGTGTTTCTCTGCGACAGCCCAGAAACCTGACTGATCTAGAGAAGATCTGTGTGGAGGAGTGGGCCAAAATCCCTCCTGCAGTGTGTGCAAACCTGGTGAAAAACTACAGGTGTTCAAATACTTATTTGCAGCTGTATCATACAAATAAATAGTTTAAAAAAATCATATCAGTCAATCAATCATCATTTTTTTTTAGATTATGTCTCTCACAGTGGACATGCACCTACGATGACAATTTCAGACCCCTCCATGATTTCTAAGTGGCAGAACTTGCAAAATAGCAGGGGGTTCAAATACTTATTTTCCTCACTGTATAGACCCAGCATACGGCAGAGCTGTAAAAGCTGCATACGGCATGTATTAGTAAGCTTGTCAAAACTCTTTCTAGCAGGACGTTCAGGGAGGGAGAAGCAGGTGCTTCCAGGTAAGTGTTTGTCTCCCTGGGTGTTCATAGTGGCAGCTCTTTCCCCTGTTCGATCGTTCAAGTCCCCACAGAGTAATACATTTCCCATGGTTTTATAATGGATAACTTCCTCCTTAAGAATAGAGAAAATATCTGTGTTGTAGTAGGGGGACTCTGAAGGAGGTGGCAGGTGGCACACATGTAGACATGTTGATCAGCACAAATCATCTGTTTGTTAATTTTCAACCATATATAAGCTTCTTCTTTTTTAATTACTGTGATGGACTGGCTCAGTTCTGATTTAAACCATATAATCATGCCTCCCGAATCTCTGCCTTGGATTATTGTGGGATTTTTTGTTGATGGTATAATAATGTCAGTGTAGCAGTGAGGACGACCAGTGGAAACATCTTCTCTGCACCATGTCTCCTGTAAAACTATGATGTCAGAACTCTCTATTAAAATCCGGATTTCTGCTCTTTAAACCAAAAGATGATGATCTCAGACCTTGAATGTTCCAACATGTGTAAACGATTTCATCTCCAAGCGTAATCTGTTCAAAAATTAGACAAACACCTTAAAAAACAAATAATAGTAAGCTAGATATTAAAAAGTAATACTAGTAACAAATGAAAAGAAAAAAAAAAGTGTAAAAAGAGGAAAATAGCATTGTAGCTAAATGAATGAAAAAACTTTGAGTGTTTCATGTGTGAAATACTGTTAAGAATTGTCCTTAAATTACTATTAATTTAAAATTATATCCCAACATGCTAAAATATGAATTATTATGATGTCTTTAAGAGGTCTCTGCTCTCCATGTAGCTATATGAGGTGAGAGCAGAGCAGGTTTAGCATGTGTAATATCTCTTCACCAGAGGGGGGCGGGGCTGTGGCTCTTCTCACAGCTGCAGCATAGTTCAGTCCAATAGGCTGCTGCTCCTGAAGTCTTGGTTCTGCCGCTGGGATGAGGGGGGTATAGGACCTCCAGGCTGGGGGGCTTTCTGGCTAGGTATCAGAGGCCAGTGTTGTGTTGGCTGTGAAGTGGGCTGTGGGTTGTGATGTTGGTGACGCAGTGGATTTGGTGACCTGGCTGTCCTCTCTGACAGCCGGGGATGGATGCATGGTGGAGGTCTGGATGGTCTTGAAGGTCTAGGAGGTCCTGGAGGTCTGCGTGGGGTCTGCGTTGTGTGGTTACCCCTTGGAGTGGTAGTAAGGCTCCTTCCAAGAGCAACATCGTTCAGGGTCCTAGCAAGGGTGGGGACTGTATTTCTGTGTAGGTGTATGTTATCATACAGGCAGTCCAGGTGCAGGGTCGGGTCGTGGGCCAAGAACACATTGGGTCTGAGGGCACAGTCCCTGGAGAGGCTGATATTCACTCTGTCAATGGTGTGGGAGTGGTGAGTCTTTCCTGAGCAGTAGTGTGGATATGACTATCTTGCTGGTAGGGAAATTGGTGGAGGCTTGCTCAATGACTCTCCTCAGAGAGTCCACCAGTCTGTCCTGCTGGGACCTGAAGTCGTTGGTGCCTGTATGAATGATGATGTGGCTAGGCGAGCCTAGCTCAGGCACTGTTAACAGCTCCAGGGCTCTCCTGGTGTTGGGGCACCAGATCTTCTCCGTTCTGTGCCTTGGGAATAAAGGCTTTTCATCCAGGAACTTTCCATTAGAGTCCATGAGGAGGATAATGTCAGCCATTCTGCCTGTGTGTGTTTGTTCAGACTCAGCAGTCGGGTCTCTATGTGGAGCTGTGGTGTTGGTTTCAGGTCTGGAGCTCCTGGCTGGAGGCTGGGTAATGGCCGTTGCTTGGACAGGTGCAGGGGTGTGACTGGCGTCTTGGCTTGGGATGTTTGTATGGAGGCAGCTGGATGGTACTCCCCCCTCACACCCAGCCTGGTGCAGATTCTAATCCCCCCCGATTAGAGTCTGCACCAGGCTGGGTGTGAGGGGGGGAGTCCTCGAGGAAAGGGCTGTGTCGTTCAGCAGGTGTAGTGGGAGTTTGGCTAGATGTGGTTTGGATCTGAGAGGCGGGCACAGGGGGTTGTGTGGAATTCAGTCTGGCTTGTAGACTGAGCCTGTCCCTGTCCTGTAGCTCTTCTCTCAGTGTAGCCAACTCAGTTCTGCAGTTGTCTCTGTCCTTCCTAAGTTCCTTCACCTCCTCACTGAGATGATCCAGCTGTCTTCTCTGACGAGCTAGTTCTTGTTGAAACTCTCTCAGCTGCGAGTTGACACTGTCCTGTTCTTTCTTGGCCTGGAAGTCACTGACAGTAGGAGAGGTAGGCTGCTGTTGGTCCAGCTGCTCTCTGATCTGTACCAGTTCTATTTCCATCTGGGAGAAGTGTTCTCTCATGATGTCCAGGGCCTTACACACACACACACGACGATCCGTAACCCCACTTTCTATTTTTTTTGTTGTGTCCTGTGATTCTTTTGTCCATCATTCTTTTCTTTACCTTTACTTTTTACCCCTTGCTATAATTTTTCTTCTTACCTTCTCATCTTTCTCCTTATTCACTTTTTCTCCCTATGCCTCCTTGTGCCCTGAAGGCCCGGTTTAGCCTGTGGTCCTGCTCTTCCTCCAACTGTAATACATTAGGAGGATTAACATTCCTACAGTAAGCCGCTGCAGTGCAGACCAAACCTACCAAGCTTTTCTGTCCCCTTCCCAAGCGCCTCCAGCTTGTGCTGTCTTACATGTAATATCCTGTTTGCCTTAGAACTCCCCCATCCTAATAATGGACTCCAAAGTGCATGTGTAGTGGGTACTATACAAAGTATGAAGTAATGTACTCTTGAATCTTATGTTATGTGCAATGTTATGTGTATTCATGCTTTCTGCTGCTTATTGTTTTTATTTTGATGTCACTGTTGTTTCTAACTCAATTAATGTCTTCCCCTATTCAAGGGATTTTGGAGGCACCTCTGGGATGACCGCGACGTGGGCTAGCTTTTATCAAAAGTAAACCCAATTGTCTCTCAGCTCCTCAAATTACCCAGGTCGGTGACATCTGGTGGTCAAGTATCTCAGTACATCCTGCCTGCAATCTGAGGTAAATTAAAGTAACCAGAAGAGATAACACCACTACTTGGAGCTAATGCTATCACTGACTACTACAACCCTCATCCCCTTGTGGAACATAGAGTCATTGGAGCTACAGAAACTGCGGTTGGAGGTGATACAAGCATGTGGCCATGGGATGGCTTGAGGACTTTGTGACTTTTTGCCTATTGCTATCACTTATTTCACTGATAAGCATCCCCCTGCACAGAGTTAGAGGAACTGGATGATAAAAGAATGGCTGAGCTTCTGTGCTTCAAAGATAAATTTCACGAGTGTCAGTGAGGCACCTCCAACTGAGTATGAGTCCAAGACAGCCAGCAAAGTCAAGCAAAGAAAACTATGAGAAACAGACAAATGAAGGAAAGTGAGGCCCTGTAACTTATATGCAGAATCAAAGTGAGGGTGAAAAATCAGAAAATAGAGCATAGATAGTGACCACTTACACCACATTACCTTTTCATGCCTGGCACACCAGATGGTACAGAACATGGTTTAAGAAAGGGATTCCCAGATGTGGAGATAGTGAACGCTGTGATAAGACAGAGAGCAAAAATTACTGACAACCCTGTAAAAATGAAAAAGAAGAAAATAACTGTTCAGCAGTGTTATGGCAGAAAATTGTGTCCTCTTACATTTAATCTTTTATGTATGATCTTTTAATATTATTATTATTACTTTATTACTGTCCTCGTTATGGCTTATAGATATGTATTGTGTTTTATCCTTAACCTTTCCTCTCCTATACTCCTTATGTTAGTCCGTCCACATTTACGCGGGTTTAGGTCAGAGCTGTGAGATTGTTTTGGTGTTTTCCTCTCTTGTTGTTGCTCTCCTCTCCTGGAATGTTCATTCAAGGCTGAGAGAGGATCTCTGTTCCCCAAAACATAGAAACCTAGACTGTGTAAATGATGATGCATCCCTTTGCTTGGGGCCAGATGCCCGATGCCGCTCTAGGCGGCAGGTCTCTGGACCAGCTTTATATGTGTTTTAGTACTTCTCTGTTTATTCTCTTTTGTTAAATAAATTCTTCAGAGACAATGGTTATTTGTAACTCAATTCTTTGCCCAACCCTTCACCAGGAATATAATTTCCACGACAAGCAGCAATAAAATGTAACCAAAAATTCTGTCTGAGCTCAATAGGATACGGTCCAACATGGCTCTTCTAAACCACCTAAAAGCAGAAAGCTTTTTTTAAATTATACAGAAGCAGAGTTCATATAGAAGTGATCACCTTAACAGTATCCAAATCAAGAAGAGGGGTGTTCTGTCCTCTTCACATTCCTTCCATCCCCAATTACTACACTGACAAAGATGTTCCAAGTTGAATTTCTTTAATGTAGCAACTGGCAGTAGGGTAAAACTGACAGAAAGGAAAACAAACATACAGTCAAAAGTGTCCAAATTAGCACTGTGGTACGCACAAGATAAACATTAAGCAGATCACAAATTAATTCAATTTTATCAGATAAATTCCAAATGTATCAAAAGGATAAGCTACTGGTAGGCATAATGTGGCTGCGTATAATGTATATAATATTTTCTCACTACAAGTTAGCTAGAACATGTGGCCAACATACATATATCAGTATGTAACCTATACCCAAACTGTTCACATATCTCTGATCTGTGAAAATATGCATTACACATCAACAAATGATAAACTCTTAAGTTACTTTTACATAACGATCTCAACTCCTGCAGTACCTGTGTATAGCAACTACTGTATGACTATGTTAAGTCCAGCACTGGCACTGCACGTTGGCATTGGATATAAATCGCGTACGAATTGTTCAACATGAACGTATACTGGGCAATATCTGACAGGATTGTGGGGACACAGAAAATATCAAAACACTGTTCCAGTGATTATTTGTGGCAGCAGGACAGTGTGTGTGGGACCGAGTAAAAATAAACTACAGTGTTTGTAATAAAGAAACATGTCACCCAGTGCAGTATCACTCTTTTGTGTGTTTCAATAGTTTTTGGATAACAGTGGAGTTCTATGACTCAGAGAAATAAGCTAAATCAGGCTTGGATACACACCAACACTATAATACAATACTTGTTAGCAAGATACATTCATAGTTGGTTTGGATCTGCACGAGATACGGAACATTGCCAACATTGTCCATGTTTAATTGCATGTTTTTAAGTCTCAATAACTTTGTGGCAATGTCATAAACACATAAATCATAACATATGGCATCTAATTTATGTGAGAAACAAACAGAAAAGAACACACACACACACACACACACACACACACACACCCCAGCTCTAGCTCCAGCTCTTGTCTAAAATCTATCCCAGACAGCTCTAATTGGCCGATATTTATCCAGGATCCCAGGAGAGCAGAGTGCACCCAGGGCTGTTTTCACATGGGATTAACCCAGGTCCAAATCCCTACACACTTCACAGAGAAAACCCCAACACTCTCACTGCATCATCTGGCAAAGATTGGCCCCTGTCGGCCTGTTTACCTAATCTGACCATTCAGATTTTACTCAGTGTTACTGAGCTGCTGGTCTTCTGGCAGGCGATGGGTTTAAACGTGCTACACACATTATTTCAAACATAACAGATGTGACAGTACATCAGTTTTACTACAAATATCATGACAGCCTGTAGTGACCTGCATTTTACATAGCATCACTGTGGCTTTTTGTCCATTAAAATTAAAATAGAGACTCCTAAAATTGAACATCCATATCTGCACTTGGAAGTTGAAAATCTGATTGGGATGGTCATTTTTATCCCTGAACTCAGGGAAAATATTCCCATGCTTTGTTTCTTAGAAACTGATTTTCCATTCAGTCATTGCTGCACTGCCATTGTGGTCAGGAGCTTTTAAAATTAATTTAGATTAGTTATTATCACACAGGAGATTGGACCCAAATGCTGACAGAGAACACAGAGAGTTAACTCTAGTGATTTTAATGAAAATATCAAGCACAACAGGGGCAAAACGTACAGGCTGGTTATTTGCCCAACAGAGATAAAACAAATGGGAAAACAGTCATGGAAGCAAACAAATCCAGAAAGAAGCCAAATGCAAAGTCCAATCTAAGAAACACAAGGAAACTGACAAGAAGAATAGGACTCAGACTCACCAAAAAAGGGGAGTGATTGATGAGGCACAGGTGAAAAACAATCATGGAAAAGTAAAAATCAAACTCACAGAAAAACACATGAGCAGGAAGGGAAGTGGGCAAAGAGGAGAGGAAAATGCCAAAGTAAAATAGGAAACAGAATGAATGATTAAATCACTCAAGGAACACACAACACAGAGACAAGACAACGCAGAGACAGAAATTGAAATACACCAACAGACAAGAGGAAGGGCTTACCAAAATAACAGAAAAATCCAAACACCAAAAAACCCAAAACCATGACAGAGAGCTGGACAGGGGCAGAGCAGGATGCCTCAGGCGGATGGCCTGAAGGCTGAACTGGGTGGGAGCTGGAGACATCAGGCGGGCGGCTTGGAAGGAGGACAGAAGGGCTGAACAGGACGGTAGGATGACCAGGAGGCCGGCAGGGAGCTGATGGTGAAGATGGAGCCCCTGTATGGCTGGTAGCGAATGTGGAAACCCTCTGGAGGCCTGGAAGTAGGCTGCCAGCAAGGGCAGTTTTAGACAACTCAGGAGCAGGGAATAATTGCAGTTCAGTGCATCTCAGCAGGGACAGGACTTGGCAGCTGCTCAACAAACATAACTGTAGACAGTGTTTCCTTGTGGTTATACGGCGTATAACTGTGTATCACATAGACTACACCACTGCATGTAACAGAGTTTTCTAAGCAGCTGGTTCTGCTAAGTGAAAGCACACATGGTTGCGGGATTATGTCGCAAACATTGGTGTAGTATGAATGAGTGAATGCGGCATATTGGCAGATATTCTTTCTGCATTTGTTGCGGGATCTCTGTATGAAAGCGGCTATGGGTTCCATACTTCTGTGTCTAGACATACAATACAAAAGTATAGTAGGCTAGTGTCCATCAGTGCTACACTCAAAAATGTAGTGATTTTGAAAATAATTCATCAAGCTCAAAACACAGTTCAATTTCTCTGCAGTATGTGGTTGAGACCAAGTTCACGATTATCCTCTTCATGGGAGAAAGGAGTTATGACAACTGTGGTCTCCATTATTAGAGAAAACAGGAAGTCCTACAACACCATCTGTAATTGCACATTTAGTGTAATAAGTGTGACTTACTGAATGTTTTTGCATTTTTTTATTTATTATTTTTATTTACGATTGCCAAGTCACATTTCTCTACACAAGTTCACTTTTTCAAAACTCTTAATCAGTTCCAGGGGTGTAGTCTACATGATATGCAGGTATACGCCGAATAGCCTACCCACTAGGACAGGTCAAGGATTTTCGTATACCCACTTAAATTAGTGAGGATATGTAACAAAATCCTTTTGTGACAGAACTTTCAAACTTTCATTCAGAAATTCACCCCGTCTGTGTTGCGAAGCACTGACTCTTGGGGCTTCTGTGGCCTGTGACCTGGATGTGACATCACCTACCAAGGAACAAAAGCACAGTTGCCTGGCGGTCACTCGGCGCAAGTTTGAAATTAACTGATGTGAATCACTGAAGGAGATATGAAACGAAAGCAAACAGAAATTACACTCTTTCAGTGTTTTTGTTAGCTTGCCCCTGAAGTTACTGCTGCTTCAGGTGACACTGCAGCTGCAGCAGATGATATGAACGTTAAAGGTTCAGTGTGTAAGATTTAGTGGCATCTAGTGGCGAGGGTTGTGAATTGCAACCATCTATCCAGTCTACCACTGCCCCCTAACCTTTCAAAGAGGTTAGAACAGCTACGGTGTCTAACAACAGCACAAAAGCTGTCAGACAGCAGAGAGTGTCCAGTCAAGAAATGAGGGTTCTTTAGGTATATTTATTAAGAAATTATATTTAGTTAATTATTTAGTAAAACCATGTTACTGTGGCTTGGCCACTGACAGACAACATGGAAAATGAGTGCGAAACACTCACTCTTTCTGCACCACAGTCCATTATAAACCACACATTAATTAAAGTTTATACAAACACTGAGAAGGGAAACACATTTATTCTCTCTGTGAGTATGGACCCTCGCCAAAACTGCCCGCCTACAATAATATCTGCCCCGCTGCCAGATTACGGTGCTTTGATAGCGGCACAAAATATAAATAAATAAATACTTAGCTGTGCTGAAATAGATCTCTGTCTCATGACAGCAACAGTTACTCACATAATCACTCAATCACTTCCTCTTTAGTGGTTTTGCCTACAAAATAAAAGAGCAACAACAAGCTTGTTTACTGAAATGCAGTATAGGATTTTACTTTGAAAAACTCTGAACAACATTAAAAGAGTCTGTAGCCTGCTTGTCACACCTCTGAAAGAGCCATCAGAAAACGTGATTCCACTTCCGGCTGACATGTGCGGTGAGTAGCAGCATTTCGCTCGTGCTCCCACAGTTTTCATTCTAAACTTTATTTTCTGGCCCATCAACGGCTTGATTACCCAGTTAATCAGTCAGCTTATTACTTTGAAACTTCCTGGGCAAAAATGGCCTCGAAATCTAGACAAAACACTAAGAAAGACGAAGCTAAGAAAGACGAAACACAGGCTAGCGGGAACTTAGCCGATATTGCTTCTCTAACGACGCTGCTGGAAGAACACAGGGCAGCACTTTCTTCGAAATTTAAATCAGCATTCTCCGCCTTGGAATCGAGACTGGACATTCTACATACCACGGTAAATGACCACGAGCAGAGACTTTGCTCACTTGAAGCAAATGCAGACACGAGCGGCCTGAGCGTCGGAACCCTAGAGTGGAAGTTTGCGGCTTTAGCTGACGATCACGCTAAACTCAAAGTCAAAGTTGTGGATCTAGAAGGGAGGAGCCGCAGAAACAACATACGAATCTTTGGCTTACCTGAGAATATCGAGGGCCCTCGTCCAACCGCTTTCTTCTTGGAACTCTTAGTGGAGGTCTTTGGTGCAAGCCTATTTCCCTCGCCTCCGGATTTAGATTGTGCCCATCGTGCCCTCACAGTGAAACCAAAGTCCGGGGAGAGACCTAGGTCTGTGATTATCCACTTCCACAAGTTCCAAACCAAGGATTCGATGATTCGCGAAGCCCGCAAACTAAGAGGAAAGCTTCAATACCGTGGTAATCCGATCTTCATCAATGAAGACTACAGTCCCGAAGTTTTGGAGTTGCGTGCCGAATACCGAGCAGTGATGAAGGAGCTGTACCAGCTTGGTCTGAGACCATCTCTTCATTTTCCATCTAAACTTTTCATGACGACATCGGATGGTAAGAAGAAGCGATTGTCGTCAGTTAATGAGGCTGGTGAGTTTATCAAAATCCACCGGCGTGAGTTGACAGAAGCTACGTGGGCATTTGACCTTTTTCTTTTTCACTTTCCTTTTCTGACTAATGCTACTCGCGTCTACTTAACCGACGCAGTGTTTCGGACTTAATTTTTAATACTTGTTTATTTTTTTGCATTTATATTATCAGCTATATAATATCTGGACATCGGAGTTTGTAGCCATTTCTGATCTACAAGATGTGTCGTTTGTTTATCCCTGCACTTCGTTAAGCCACAGGATATTATTATATTTTTATTTTTTTGGGTGCAGGGACTTGCCCTTTTTTTCCCTCTCTCTCTCTCTCTCTCTCTCTCTCTCTCTTTTCATCATTCTTTCATCACTGCTCCTGGGTGATCATAGGACTGACAAGATCGTAATTTTGTACATCTGCTGCCTAGGAGAACTTTTATGCAGACTGTTAATTGTCATATACAACGTTTTTTTGTGTTATTGATCGTTTGATTTTGATCAGTTTTGTTCTTCATTCTCGGGCCAAAATACATATTTTTTGTGGAGCCGGGGTCTTTTGTACGATTTGATAGTAAATTCTGTAATTTTGAAAAATTACATTGAGATACTGATGTTTAGCAGGTTCTCTGCGTGGTTATGGGCTGATATGTTAGGAATGGGATTTAGGATCTTGAAATGGGTTTTTGTTTCTTTTTCTGTTTTGAATGCTATGGCTTTCCAATTTTCTTTATTGTGCTTTATTTTATTTTCCTGGAAGTGTTTCCTTTTTTCTTTACCTTTTTGCGTTTTGCTCAGATTTGAAACTGTCTTGAGGCTGATTGATAATGGCTAAGACTAAAGAGAGTTCCAGTACTCATTTCATATCATGGAATGTTAAAGGGGTAAACAATAATATTAAAATAAGCCGCATTATGTCTCATCTCCAACATCTTAGGGGGGATGTGTTCTTTCTTCAAGAAACCCATCTTAAGACAAGTGATGTTCAACGGCTTAAAAGAGCATGGGTGGGCCATTTATATCACTCAAATTTTAGTGCTTGAGCAAGAGGTGCTGCTATCCTTATTCACAGAAGTATCCCTTTCGAGCTGGCTAATGTTTTGTCCGTTCCTAATGGGCGTTATGTCCTAATTACTGGCAAACTCAGGGATGTGCCTATCGTTATGGCAAGTATATATGCCCCTAACTGGGATGATGACAAGTTTATATCAAATTTCTTTTCATCCATTCCTGATATTGATAGAAGACATGTTATAATAGGGGGTGATTTCAACTTTGTTCAAGACACTGTTTTAGATCGATCCTCAAGCAGACCTTGTGTATTAACTAACTCAGCCAAAACTTTGAATACCTTTGCTGGGTGATTGGGCCTGTCCGATCCCTGGAGATCAAAATTTCCCACAAATAGGACTTACTCATTTTTCTCCCACGTTCATCAGTCATACTCACGAATAGATTTTTTCCTATTAGACAATAGACTACTTTCAAACCTATCGAGCTGTGAATATCACAGCATTGTCATTTCTGATCACGCACCCACCTCTGTTGACGTTAGTCTTTCCCGGTCCACACATTCTCCCAAACAGTGGCGCTTCCCCTCTCTCTTTCTGGCTTGAGAGCATTTCAAAGAATTTTTGGCTGAGCAAATAGCCCTATTTTTTGAGGTCAACGATATGCCGATTATTAACAGAGGGACTCTTTGGGAAACATCTAAGGCATATTTAAGAGGTATGATAATTTCTTATTTTTCTGGTAATAACAAGGCTGACAAACTTAAACTAGATACAATCCTTAAGGACCTACAAAGTTTAGATCATCAGTATGCTATTGATCCAAATAAAGATCTGTATAAAGAACGCCTTCGTTTAAAAACGGAATTTGATCTTTTGACCACGAATAAGGCTGAAGTGCAGTTGCTCAAATCTAAGCAATGTTTTTTTGAACTAGGTGATAAGGCAGGTAAATTATTAGCTCATCAAGCCAGAGCATCAGCAGCATCAAGGCTGATTAATGGAATAAGGTCACCACAGGGAGACGTGGTTCATGATCCACATAAAATTAATAACATTTTCCTAGAGTTTTACTCGGGCCTTTATACTTCTGAACTTTCCTCATGTTCTGATTGTGGGGAATGGCCCTTGGATAAGATCTCTTTTCCTAACATTGATAGTAACATGGCTAAGACCCTTGGTGACCCAATATCAGCTAAGGAGGTGATGGAAGCTATCAAACTTTTACAGAACGGCAAGTCACCAGGCCCTGACGGGTTTACTACAGAGTTTTATAAGGCATTTTCTACATCCCTAGCACCTGCATTACAGAATATGTTTAACGAGTCTTTTTCTAAAGGCTGCCTGCCTCCCACCCTGTCGTTAGTGTCAATCACTTTGATTGCCAAAAAAGACAAAGACCCCCTATTGTGTAGCAGCTATAGACCCATCTCACTTTTGAGCGTTGCGTTTACAACAAGTCTTGCCCCAAATAATTTCAGATGACCAAACAGGTTTTATGATTGGAAGACATTCTTTCTTTAATACAAGGAAACTTTTCAATATCCTCAATACGCCTAGTTCAGATGTGCCAGAAGTGGTTCTGGCACTAGATGCGGAAAAGGCGTTTGATAGAGTCGAGTGGGGATACCTTTTTCGTATAATGGAAAGCTTTGGTTTTGATGATTGCTTTATTTCCTGGATCAAACTATTGTATGTCTCCCCACAGGCATCTATTTTAACTAATGGTGTGGTCTCACCACCTTTTTTGCTTCAGAGGGGCACTAGGAAGGGCTGCCCTTTGTCGCCTCTGCTTTTTGCCATCGCCATTGAGCCCTTAGCTATCTGGCTTCGTGAGGATGTAAATTTTAAAGGTATAAATCGGCTAGGTAGAGAGTATAAATTATCCCTATATGCAGACGATCTTCTACTCTTTATTTCTGATCCAGAGACTTCTGTTCCTGTTATTCTTAACATTTTAAACCATATTGGTAAAATTTCAGGGCATAAGATTAATTTTCATAAGAGTGAATTGTTCACTGTAAATTCCTTGGCAAATAACCCTACGCATTCACTTCTTCCATTTAGCTGATGGATTTAAGTATTTGGGTATCACGGTGACCAAATCTTTAACTGGAATATATGTTTCTAATTTTGTCCCCTTACTTAAAAAGGTTGAGTCTGACATGGAACGTTGGCCTCTTTCTCTTGCTGGGCGTATAAGCCTGATCAAGATGACTGTTCTTCCCAAGTTTTTGTATTTATTTCAACATATTCCAATTTTTCTCAAGAAAAAGTTTTTTATGGATTTGGACAAACAAATAATTTCCTTTTTATGGGGAAATGGGACAGCTCGAATTAGGAAATCAATTTTGGAGCTCCCTAAAAACAAGGGAGGCTAGGGAGTAATAGTGCAAATTTTTTGCAGTATTACTGGGCCTGCAATATCCAGAAAATTGTATATTGGAGGAACAATCCGAATTCTGAACCCCCTTGCTGGGCCTACCTGGAACAGTCCTCAGCACGCCTCTCTCTGCACTCAGTTATATGCTCACAACTACCATTGCCTACCAACATTAGTTCAAATTTAGTAGTATCTCACTCAGTTAAGATATGGACCCAATTTAGAAAACAGACAGGGTTGCATAGGTTTTCTACACTCTCTCCGATAATTAAAAACCACAGTTTTGCACCATCTAATATGGATGAGGCGTTTCGAATATGGTTTGATAAAGGCATAAGGACCATTGATGATCTCTATGAGGGGGGAGTTTTCTCCTCCTTTAATAACCTTTCCAAAAGATTTGACTTGCCTAACTCCCACTTATTTCGTTTCTTTCAAGTCAGGCACTTTGTGCAAAAACTATTCCCTCACTTTCCGAATCGCCCCCCTGAATCACCATTAGATGACTTTTTAAAGCTTGATCCACATTCAAAACACTGTATTTCTGTCATTTATAATTTGATTCACAATAATAATCCAGTCTGTACAGGTAGGGCCAGAGCGGCGTGGGAGGGAGACCTGGGATTTGAAATCTCTGATGAGCATTGGGAGCGTATTCTTGCTCTTACACACACATCATCTATAAGTGCAAGACACAGCCTGATACAGTGTAAGATTCTGCATAGGGTCTACTATACTAATGCTAAACTTGCCAAAATATACCCCTCTGTCAGCGATGCATGTAATAGGTGCAAGCAATCACCAGCAGATCTCATTCATATGTTTTGGGGATGCCCTAAACTATATGATTACTGGACTAAGATATTCAAAATTCTGAAGGAAGCCTTTGCCATAGATCTTGACATAAATCCACTTCTGGTCATTTTCGGGATGACTGTTGATGGTAACCTTTCAGTAACGATTCAAAAGGCTCTAGCCTTTACTACCTTATTAGCAAGACGTCTCATACTTTTGAAGTGGAAACATGCTTCACCACCTTCTTTTGATACATGGCTGAAAGAAGTCTTTACTTGCATTAAATTGGAGAAAATTAGACTGTCACAGACTGGATCTATAAGGACCTTTGACAAACTGTGGCGCCCCTTTTTAGACTATTTATTAGCTAACTCTCAAGACAATTAAGCTGAGCACCCTCTGAGGATTTATTTATTTTATTTTAAAAATGCTTTAAGATATCAATATTGTATTTTATTTATTTATTGTGTTTTTCCTTTTCTTTGTTTCTTCCCTTATTTATTTATTCATTTATTTATTTTTATTTTATTTTATTTTTTTCTTGCTGGAGGCTATAGGTTGGTCATTCGAGGGAGGGTTTATTGGGGTATTATCAGTGTGGAAGGATTATTTCATAAAATCACTGTTACTATGTGTTGATTTGATGTTCCAAGCAGTAAAACCAATAAAAAAAAAAGAAAACGTGATTCCCTAAATGTCCTCTGCCTGGAGATACTGGGGAAATGAAAAAGCGTCCGTAGGTTCATGGATGTGCATCAAACAAAAACAGAGCAGCACATGCCGTGATCTGAGAAACATAGGCTGCAGAATCCATTTGTTAAAGAGAGAAAAAAAGTTGCCTCATGGTGGGATCAAACCACCAACCTGTGGGCTGTGAGTGTAACACCTTCCCAACTGAGCTAACCAAGCAACATATCAACATGTGTCAATATAATGCATTATATTCTCATCCACCATCTAATGGTTGCAAACATTGCTCTGATGCAAAACTTATTTGCACCCTGCAGTATATTATTACTACTTCTTCTTCTTCTAACATACATATTAAAGTAGAACAAGAAGAACATAGTGACGAAACGCGCTCTGTAGCGCTGTTTGTCCATTTTCAGCTACTGTAGAAACATGACGATGCAACGTGGCGACGTCCATGGAAGGCGGTGCCCGCGGTTATGGAGATATAAATGTTGCATGACTACTATGTTTTAATAAATTTATGAGAATTAATACCAAAAATATAAATTCATAAATCTCTCGGAGGGATTTCCTGAGTATGGCTAATAATTAGACAATTATTCACTAGTGATCAGCTAGTTAACAATCGCTCAATTATCTTAAATCAGTCAGTCAGTCTCATATTGAAGGGGTAAATTGGCAGGGACTTGGGGATAGGCAATACAAACACAATTCCTTTGATTACAGTGAATTTATTAACTAATTAAGGTGAATATAAAAATGCGGTTAAAATATACATCCAAGAAATAAACAATGGCTAAACAATGAGAATGTGGGTTTCTATTGTGGGGAGCATTTGACTCATACGGGAAGATAATGAACACACGCTATGATTTTTAAGAGTTAAAGATAATCTATGGGACATCACTGATCACGCTAGCTGCCCGATTCCTGACTTTCTGCTAGGGAATTCTCCGGGGTTCTCCGTGTCTGGAATGAAGAAAAACCCTCTAGGGTTGACCGTCCTCAGTCTGGCAATTAGGCTGTTCTTTCAGGTGTCCTTTGTTACTGCTGGTGGGCCACATGGCTGGGTCCGCTGTTGATGGGATTAGCTTGACGAATAACAATTTAAAAAGAACTTGGTCGTTCTTCAATTAAACTAGTGTAACTTAATGGACTGATAACGTTTAACAAAACAAAACCAAAGAAAAGAAAACACAAGTAAAATTGCTGGAAACGAGGGAAAAATCGATGTCGCGGCGCTTCACATGTGTGGCTTGAAAACGAACAAAGGGTTTTGTTGCGCTGGGTCGGACTGCTTAGGGCGTTGCCGGGAAAGGGGGCACGCTGGCCACGCGTGCCAAAGCACAGTTGGAGAGCACAGGAACAAGAGCGTGTGTTGCTGTTTTGTCTGTTGGGGCGTGGTTCCCCGAGGGCAGTCCTTTGTTCCCCTGAGGGAGGCTTGTCTTCGGTTTGCCTGAGAGACTGTCTTCTGTCAGAAAGTATTGTGAACAAATTGGTTACAAATAAAATGAATAAAGTCAGGTGACCTTGCTGAAAATTAAAACACTGCAAAATTAACTTATTTAGATTCTTTTCAAAAACAAATAACAACAACAACAATATGGTAACATAACTACTAAAATGGAGTGGGGAGACCTAGTTGAGTAACTAAAAGATTATTTAATTAAACAAGGTAATATCTGAGTCTTGAGGAGACAGTACTCTTTTGTTTACACAAAGGAGTACAGGGCTGTCCTCCTGTGTCCTGGAGTTTCTTACCAATTTACAACTGGGTGTGAAGAGGAGAATATCCTTTGATGTGAGGTAATTAAACAAATAGGGAGGTCAGTTGCCATGGTTACGTGTGTGGGGGGCAGTTTAGGGTTTCCTGCCCTCTCTTAAGAAGAGTTTTAATAGGCTGTTCAGGAGAACGCTAATCTCTGGACAGTGTTTGTCATTTTAACAGTCAGGCACCGAGGCTTATCACGGCTGCTGCCAAAGGTGGCCAGTTTTACGATCAGACTGCCCAGAAACAGCACTTAGAACCTTTCACCTTTTCCTTTGGGGTCTCTTCAGCCGTCTGTTGAGAGTTGCAATCTTACCCCTTACCTTACCCTTCTCTCAGAGAGAGAGAGAGGAGGAATTTTGAGTCTCCAAATTATTTAATATAAAATGCACAAATCCACACTGTTTGTTCATACATAAATGTCTCATTTTAAGGTAATGAAAACATAATGGTTTATTATATAAGGTCTTTACACACCACTGAAAACATATTTATGGATTTTATATTGCATTACTGTGGATAAATCCTCAGAAATATTACACATTGAACCTTTAACGTTAAACTGAAATAAACAGGATGAGGCTGATGCTATCGTAACATTACCTCGTAGGTGAAACTTTTTTGCTCACTAGCCAACGTGGCTAGTGGTTTTCCAAAGTTACTAGCCACACAGCATTTTCACTAGCCACATTTTTGTTGTTGGGAAATTACATTTTATGATTTTATGATTATATATATTATATTTGATTATTTAGTTGACTATTGCGTGGTAAAATTGGCGTGTTAAAATTTACTACCATTATAATTAACTCTGATAAGGTTGTTTCATAATTAAAGTGTTGCATGGGTGTAGAAGATTACTGAAAAAATAAAAACTAAACTGAAAAAAAAATTAAACACTTTTAATATTTATTTATAACAGCTGTAGGCAAAATACTGTAAAAAAGAGTAGAAAAATCATCTGCATTAGAAACAAACAGCAAAGATGAACAAATTATTTTTGTCTAAGAAAAAATCCACAATTAAGGCAACAGCATTAAAGTTTTATGTAGGCCTATTTCATATTTGTGCACTTTTAGAATGTTGATTTTGCATTTCCTCAGAGCTCTGACGGGATTTATGTTTATCATCATGAAGCTCTGGTAGCTTTGAGTAACTGGAGATAGGCCTATGTACTGAAACAAGTTTACAGGCCTTTTTTCAAGATTATTATGAAATTTTTATATTCTCGTTTGAAAAAAGTCTGGATGGAAGGAGAGAGAGAGACGTGCCTGACGTGTAGATTCTCCTGCTTGATTATTAAAAAGGCTGTACTATCGCCACTGGTGAAGTTGACAATTAACGGCAGAACAAACAGCCCTCCTGACGGTCCACTAGTTAAATCTCACTAGCGCAGCAAGACAATAGGCTTCACTAATAGACCAATGAGCAAACACTGTGTGTAGGTAGTACTCATGGTGGTTGTAGTGTCGTAGTATCACATTACAATTTGTTTGTTATTTCAGATGCCTTTTGACAAGACCTCAAAAACACGCCAAAGTGGCTAGTGGAGTGATTGTGTTAAACATCACGGCTGAAATCCACCCGCATTTGATGGGTTGGCAGGAAGGTTATTATAGTTTTGGATTTTTCATTAGCTTTTATTTCGTTTTGACTTTTTGTTTTAATTAGTTTTTAATGTGGGTTTGCTAGTTTAGTTTAGTTTTTATATTTTGAAAATGCTTAGTTTTAGTTTAGTTTCTATTAGTTTCGGTGTTAGATTTAGGATGCCAGGATCATTTCAGTTTAGTTCAGTCCAGTTTAGTTTTTTCACAAAACATTAAAATACAGTACAATCATTAGAAATAATCCAGATTTGTGAAAAGGCACACCTTTTTTAAAGCTATCTGAAGCTTGTACATAGGGCCCAAACACTAACACATTGTCTAAATAAATACTCCAAATAAATGAAGCACATGTAATCTACAGTATAATTTCTAACCTGTATACAGAAAACCGTAAGAGCAAACTACACTAATTCTACTACCCAGTGGTCCCAAGAAATTCATTACATCAGACTGTAGCTCTATCATTCTTGGTAAAATAGGTGAAATACAATAAATGGAGTTGAAATACAACTGATGGACAGCTAAGAAATTGGAATATAGTGTAAGCCCTCCTTGGAGTCCCCCCTTGGAGCCACAAACAACTGGTCCCTCACACCCTGAAGGTAAGTATGACTGGAAAGCAGTTATATTAAAATCTATATCTTTATTAATCAAAAAATAGGTATTAAAACAATGTGAGCACAAAGAGACAGGTTAGCTGAGATATCAATGACCCCATAAAACACACTCTAAACTGACATGCAGTAAATATAATGACCAGCAGACACGTTAGCCCAGCGCAAGGGGAGCTCACAATCAATGGCAAGGGGCAAGTTTTTCCCACACGCAGGATGAGCACTAAGCCAGACCATCAGAACAGAACAAAACAAGGAAAAGAAACCCACCTAGACAGTGACTAACTAGTTACCTGCAACCCAAACTAAACAAAACACAACTCTATACAGTTGTTGCATTCATATTATTTTGTACACATGTATGTCGCCCTGACCCCGTTCTGCCGTTCTGGCCCAAATGTCTGGCCAGACCAACTGCCCCGCAACGTCAGTTCCACGGGCTTCATATCCACTCAAAATGTAGGCTTATTAGGTCCTATGAAATAAATAAACATAAACTAAGGACATTTACTCTTTAATTTTAGTTTAATGTAGTTAGTTTTGCAAACCTACAATACAGTTTTAGTTAGCTATCGTTTTATGTAAAGCCGTGGTTTTTAACAACAATGTTTTTTTCACATTCGTCTTCGTTAATGATAATAACCCTGGTTGGCGGGTGTTAATTTCAAGCCCAGGTTGTCAGTTACTTAACTGTAACAGCAGAAGATTGTTGGCAATTGATTGATTGATCATATCAAGTTATTTGGCCCTTTTCCACTGCATGGTACCTTGTACTTTTTTTCATATCACCTCCGTTGAGGTTTCAAGTGAGCTGAGGCAATACCAAAAGGTAATGTGAAAACACCGCAGACTATTCGGGGAAGGAGCTAGACTCTCAGCACAAGTCGTTCAAGTCGTTTATACCAAGGCTGTTTCTCAATCTGTGTTCTTTTCTGTACTTGTGTTCTTGTGGACTTGTGAAACGTCATAAGTTGCAGCCAAAGTACTGTTCCAATTCAAAAGTCCACCCCCACCACCAGCCTGAACTGTTTGATACAAGGCAGGATGGATCCATGCTTTCATGTTGTTTATGCCAAATTCTGACCCTACCATCTGAATGTCGCAGCTAAAATCGAGACTCATCAGACCAGGCAAGGTTTTTCCAATTTTCCATTGTCCCAATTTTGGTGAGCCTGTGCGAACTGTAGCCTCAGTTTCCTGTTCTTAGCTGACAGGAGTGGCACCCGGTGTGTTCTTCTGCTGCTGTAGCCCATCTGCGTCAAGGTTCCACGTGATGTGCGTTCAGAATATAGACTGTATATAAAAATGGGCGGAGCTGGTTGTCGCCATCTTGGCACGCATTACCGTGCGTCACTCCCGGATGACCATATTGGGCAAAGAGGCGGGTTGTGGGTGGAGCTGAGGTGATGTATTGCTGAAACCACTCCCGCCTGGCTCGACATGACCAAGTTAGCTCATGCTAAGGAGCTAATGCTATATGCTACTCTGCGTTAGCAGAGGTAGCTTCTAAACCCCCGGTGCTGTACGGTGGAGGTTACAGCCCAGCTACCTGTCTGCAGGCATAACGCTCATTATATGCTGGTAAAAAAGGTGGATGCAAATCTCTGCAGGTAGCCTACAACATATGTTCTGCCAATTTATGCATCCACCTTTAAGCTCCTTATCATAAATTTTGCTGATCAAACGCAGTTATCACCTCAGATTGTTTGCTGAATCTCAAGGAATGCTACATCTACTAAGTGTAATAACTTATTGATGACAATATGTCAATATGTACTTCGAATCAATCATCCCCACTGATGAACCCCACAAAGAATATATCCCCCCTCGGCTCTGTGCCTTTAAACCCTTCGTGTCCCTCCGGTTCAGGTCCAGCCACTTATAATAGTATGGGACTAGTATCTAACTGAACAGTGATTCCGTTACAGTACGTAGCCAAATCTAACATTGCCGTTAGTAAAGTTTACCGTTAACATAACGTCAGCTAACAGAGCTGAGCCAGAGATGTTTGGCTGAGCCTTTACTTTACAACTTCACACACGCCTTTTCTTCAAAGCATTACCACCCTAATGTCTAACACTAAGGTTAATCTAATACATTTTGGCTTCTCTCTTCTTTCTGACTTGTCTTTGACTCATTAAAAGCTGCAGTTTGAACACACTAAATCCCGTTAACTTAGCATCGTTAGCAGCTTAGCGGTGCTCGTATGTGGCTAATTAGCGTAACGAGCTAAGCTAACAAGCTATATGCCGACAGCGATACCTGTTAAATATTGTTAACGCGTAAATAAAATACAGGAATTTCACTCTCCAATTAACACAGACTTCCTGGAGGTTCTCTCTCCAATAAATCACACAGCCTGCCATTATTCATCCAGTATGTGCATGTAGAAATGTCCAACAGGCTGAGCCTCAGAGCTCCATGTAGTAGCTGAGTGAGGCCTGTCACTGCTAGCCGGCAGTCACTCAGCTAGCAGTGACAGGGGCCATAGACGCTTGTCACTCAAAGCGGCCAGGCCCCAAATAATGCAGACCTTTAAGGCTTAATATAATTTAAACAGGTGAGTTATAAAAAATCACCCCCCTCAGTTGTCATGAAGGGCAAAATTAGCAATATACATTAAAACCATCTTTTGTACCAGGCTGTAAACATGTTTTTCTGCTGTAAAGTTGGGCATTTTAACATGGGGGTCAATGGAGATTGCCTCCCTTTTGGAACCAGCCTCAAGTGGCCACTCGATGAATTGCAGGTTTTGGTCTTCCAGGAAAGCTTCAGCCCGGACACCGGAAAATTGCTGCTTGGTTCAGAAATGGTGTTCTGCATACCTTGGTTGTAACGAGTGGTGATTTGAGTTACTGTTGCCTTTCTGTCATCTCGAACCACTCTGCCCTTTCTCCTCTGACCTCTGACATCAAAAAGGTATTTTTGTCCACACAACTGCTGCTCACTGGATATTTTCTCTTTTTCGGTCCCCTATCTGAGGGGTGTCTCCCCCTTAAAAAACAATCAAATAATATAATGATATATACTTAGAATAATTGTGTAAATTGTAAAACAATACAAACACAAACAGGGCAGTTAAAGTGCGTTTTAAGTTTAGAAACATTTTGAGTCCCCCCTCTTGCCTCACAGTGGTCTAGTCCACTGCCTGCTCTCCTTCACAGCAGTCCGGTGGGAGAAAACCAGTTCAAATCCATCAGTAGTTGAGAAGCTCCATTAATGTTAAGCAGGCTAGCAGAGCTGTTTTATGCACTTTAAACATTGGATGAACTGATTCTTTTGTCTTTAATACAGATGATGCTGAGTCATTAATAAATTAATCATGACAAAAAGTTATGATAACCGATTATTTTTCTATGAGCCCACTCTGTTATTATAACATTACCTAGCTAATTTTTTGGTAGCTTGTTTAACAGCGTATTGGACTGGAACTCATCTTCTACAGCTAAAGATGCACAGATTGATCAGCTGGGGACTGAAATAGGCTGTTTATTTTCGCTTACTCTGCTCCAACCGGTGTCCAGGGCCAAGTAGTGTCAAATATCCAATTTACTGCCGGTGTCGTGCCGAAAAGTGATCACCTGCCGAAAACTGATGTTTGGTAGGCCTATGTGTAATATCTTTTGGATATTTGGAAAACGGGCTGTAGCCTGATTAACATGACTTACTGCCAACTTAGATATAAAATGAAGACAATTTTGCAATTATCCATATGACTCTGCATTATTTTAAATGATTGAAGCCTGTTGTTATTGACTGAAAGGTTATTTCTGCCCTGAAATTAGTTGATTTCATTCAGAAGAGTTATATTTGACAGATTATAGCTCACCTAGTACTTTTTACCTCTTAAAATACCTTTAAATGGCCAATGCAACCCAAAAAATGCAGTAGGCTATTTCACTTGCCAGAAAGTGATTGAAGAGACTGGACAATACAGCTCCAGCAGACGGCAATCACTTTTCGGCAGATGATCACTTTTCGGCACGACACCGGTTGCATTGAACGTTACAAACACACTGCGTCATGTTTCACATGTGTGCACAGACAGTAACCTCATGTCACAGCTGCACACACACAGGCTAAAACATGTCTTAGGTGTGTAGAAGTTATTCACGAGTGAAGAAGACGCTCACTACATCTGCAGAGAAACACACAGAAAGAGACGCTGTGGATATTGTAAAGCAGGGAACAGGTAAAGACACAGTGAACACAGCTGTTGGTGACGATGTCATTCAGACCACGGTGGTCTCTATCGGTAATTAACAACAAGCCTCCTCCACACGCGGCTCATCTGCTGCTGTGAAAACGGAATCACGAGTGTGAAAAACCAAACGCGAGTTCTTTTAAATAAAACTGTTGACAAATAAAGTCAGGTGTAGGTGTGTGCTTGTGTGGGAAAAGCAAGGTGTGCAGATTACTGTAGTTTGTGATTAAGCAAAAAAATAAATTGGAGAATTAAGTAGAATTAAAATGGTGTGCAATTTATTTCAATTCAATTTCAATTCAATTCAATTTTATTTATATAGCGCCAAAACACAACAACAGTTATCTCACAGCGCTTTTCATAAAAGAGCAGGTCTAGACCATACTCTATGATGCTATTTACAGAAGCCCAACAGTTCCCACCAAGAGCAAGCACTAGGCGACAGAGGCAAGGAAAAACTTCCTTTTAAGAGGCAGAAACCTCGAGCAGAACCATGGCTCAGGGTGGGCGGCCATCTGCCTCGACCGGTTGGGGTGAAGGAGAGAGAGAGAGAGAGAGAGAGAGAGAGAAGCCTACACAATATACACACAGAGGGGTACAGACAGTAAAGGTTGCTATGGACTAAATGAATAATGATACAGATATTTATAGTAGTGTTAATGGTAACAGTCGTAATGTTAATGATTATAATAACAATAGGACTAGTAACAATAGTCGTTCAGCAGAGGGTGTCGAGCAGGAACACGGGGGCAGCAGGTGACCCGCAGCCACAGATCCAGACTCCACAGCTCCAGAGCCAGAAAACCTGCAGGAAGTGATAGGAGGAGAGAGGAGAGGGACGAGAAAGCACAAGACTACCAGAAAGGGGAGAAGTTGTGTTAGTAACATGTAATAATGGGATAAGGTTGCATACAGAGGGAGAGAAAGTAGAGGAGAGAGGAGCTCAGTGCATCATAGGAAATCCCCCGGCAGTCTAGGCCTATAGCAGCATAACTAAGGGATGGTTCAGGACTAACCTGGGCCAGCCCTAACTATAAGCTTTATCAAAGAGGAAAGTCTTAAGCCTACTCTTAAATGTGGAGATGGTGTCTGCCTCCTGAACCCAAACTGGAACCTTGTTCCACAGGAGAGGAGCTTGATAGCTGAATGCTCTGGCTCCATGTCTACTTTTGGAGACTCTAGGAACCACAAGTAACCCTGCATTCTGGGAGCGCAGTGCTCTGGTGGGGTAGTAAGGTACTATGAGCTCTTTAAGATAAGATGGTGCCTGACCATTAAGAGCTTTGTAGGTAAGAAGAATGATTTTAAATTCTATTCTGGATTTTACTGGAAGCCAATGCAAAGAAGCTAAAACAGGAGAAATGTGATCTATTTTCCTGGTTCCTGTCAGAACACGTGCTGCAGCATTCTGGATCAGCTGAAGAGTCTTAACTGACTTTTTTTTTTAACATTAGAAAATTACAGGTCATCCAAGTTTTAACATCCTGAAGGCACATTTGAAGTTTAGCTAACTGATGAGTTTCATCTGCCTTGATCGATAGATATAACTGAGTATCATCTGCATAACAATGAAAGTTTATGGAATGTTTCTTGATAATATTGCCTAAGGGAAGCATATATAAAGTGAAGAGGATTGGTCCGAGGACAGATCCTTGAGGAACTCCATGACTAACTTTGGCGTGCATGGAGGACTCATCGTTAACATGTACAAACTGAAATTGATCTGATAAATAGGACTTAAACCAGCTTAGAGCGGTTCCTTTAATGCCAATGAAATATTCCAGTCTCTGCAATAGGATCTGATGGTCAATGGTATCAAATGCAGCACTAAGATCTAATAAAACCAGTACAGAGACAAGTCCTTTGTCTGATGCAATAAGGAGGTCGTTAGTAATTTTCACCAGTGCTGTCTCTGTGCTATGATGAGCTCTAAATCCTGACTGAAAATCCTCAAATAAACTATTGCTCTGTAGAAAGTCACACAGCTGTTTAGCAACTGCTTTCTCCAGAACCTTAGAGAGAAATGGAAGGTTAGATATAGGTCTATAGTTGGCTAAAACATCCGGATCAAGTTTGAGCTTTTTCAGAAGAGGTTTAATTACAGCTACTTTAAAGTACTGTGGTACATAGCCTGTTGATAGAGATAGATTGATCATATCTAGTATAGAGGTGCTGACTAAGGGTAAAACATCTTTAAGCAACCTAGTCGGGATGGGGTCTAAGAGGCAGGTTGATGGTTTAGATGAAGAAATTATTGAAGTTAGTTGGTAAAGACTGAGTGAAGCAAAACAGTCTAAACATGTATCTGGTTCTACAGCTGTTTCTAAGGTTCCTGAGTTAAGAGATAAGTCGGTGCCAATTTTGTCTCTAATAGCTAGAATTTTATCATTAAAGAAGCTCATGAAGTCGTAACTACTGAGAGCTATGGGAATACTTGGCTCAATAGAGCTGTGACTCTCTGTCAGCCTGGCTACAGTGCTGAAAAGAAACTTAGGGTTGTTCCTATTTTCCTCTACTAATGACGAGTAGTACGCTGCTCTGGCATTACGGAGGGCCTTCCTATAAGTTTTAAGACTATCTTGCCAAATTAAACGAGAATTTTCCACTTTGGTGGAACGCCAATTCCTCTCAAGTTTCCGCGATATTTGCTTTAATTTGCGAGTTTCAGTATTATACCATGGAGCTAACCGTCTTTGTTTTAGTATTTTCTTTTTTAGAGGGGCTACAGAGTCCAGTGTCATTCGCAGCGAGCCTGCAGCTTTATCAACAAGATGATCGATTTGAGAGGGACTGAAATTAGTATAGGAGTCCTCCGTTACTTTGTGACTAGATAATGTATTTAGAGCTGATGGAATCGCATCCTTAAATTTAGCTACAGCACTATCAGACAGACATCTTGTATAGAAATTTTTGCCCAATGGCGTGTAGTTCAGCAATACAAACTCAAAAGTTATCAAACAGTGGTCGGATAAAGAGGGATTCTGTGGGAACACCACTAAATGTTCAATTTCAGTACCATACACCAAAACAAGATCGAGGGTGTGGTTAAAACAGTGAGTCGGTTCATGAACACAGCTCCTTCCAGTGAAGATGTTATTTTATAATCAATGTTTCATTATGACCATACAATTGAGACCAGTGAGAACATCTAACATTTATACTGGTGCTGTTGGGGATCATAATAAAAATAGATTTTTCCGATAAATAGTTACAAAAATGTTGTGTACGTTGTCAATTATAGTTCTTGGAAAGAAAGAAAATCGGAATCTGCCAAAATTAGAATCGGCAGGTCAGACCTTTTAAAAAATTAGTAACTGGAATCAGCCAGGAAAATCATCTGTGCAGATCTTACTGTTTCCTGCTATATATATGTATATGTGTGTGTGTGTGTGTGTGTGTGTGTGTGTGTGCGCGTGTATGTAACACAGAAGTTAGACAGAAGTTATTTAGGATAATACTACCGCGTGGTGAACCTATTAACTTAAGTCATATTTAAACAACTATTGCTTTGTGTTGTTGGCCAGAAAAATAATAGCAAGACTTCCCTCTGTTTACATGTATCCTATAAAAATACAATTTTGGCTGTATTATTTGTGTCCCCTTCAAAAATTGGTCTTGAGAATTTTTATGTTTATTGTCCCCCCCCTACTGTGAGATGAAATTTACGCCCATGGCCTCCGGTCAGGACAAACAAGACCAGGGGCGAGTTCAGCGCCAACAAAATGTAGCAAAATGTTTTTTTCAACGGAAACGGTGGTGCCTTGAACACCCTATTGTGTACACAAGCGCACTGAATTTTCCTGCCTTCTTAAAGCCATTGTGTTTACAGACTTGTCGCAGCTGATTGGGCAATACTGAGACACGCCCACCAAATGGAGAAAACATACCTCGAAGCCCGCTGCAGAACATTGCGCAACGTTGCAAGGAAACATGTTGTTCAGTCAGAAAACGTTGCATTACATTAAATCTACATGAATGGAATCAGCATTAAAATCTGATAAAAATTGCTGAAAAGGTTTGACAGCTTGCCCCAAAGTGAGGTTTAAAAAGCATTTTTCCAGACCGGTTATACTCCTATTACGCATGCGTCACCACTTACGCGCATGTGCTGTAGAAGTAAAACAGACCCTTACATCAGTGGAACCACACGATTGATTGAAATATGATTCCCGCTTTGGCTGTTAAAAGCAGACGATTGGCTTTCTAGCAGGAAGAGCGGGATAACCGCCTTTCCCCATGGAGCTGTATTGCGGATGTGATTGAGTGGCGTGTCTCCTCTAAAATGTCTCTGATGACCATAATGTAAACATTATTATAACATTATTATAAAATAAACATGGCTGACTGTGACAAACTCATGTTTCTTTGGCAAGTTTATGCATAGTTAAACCCTCAGCAGTGCACTTGGTGTTAATTAAAAGGATGGCTATTTTATTAAAAATAAGTGATATCTAGTTGCAAGCAGTTGTAAGCGGGGGCCAAGCCTCCCAGCGCAAGCCGTCCCCTCGGCGCGCGAGTCGACCAGGGCGCCCCGCCGTGGCTCATGGGACCCGCGGCGTATAAACGGCCAGAGTTTGAAATGAAAGGGAGTTGCGGTTATGGAGATGAATGGGAGCGTTATTTGATATTCAATTAATAGCGCCACATAGAGGCTGACTGACACCAAATTTTGCACAGCTGATTAGGGGGTAATTTGGTATCAATCGGACTTGTGGTTATGGAGATATGAAATGCATGTAAGTCAATGGGATTCATTTTGATGTCTTTAATCTGCAATAACACCGCCACCTATGGGTATATTTGGGTGACCTTTGGTGCCTGTAGTAAGAGGAGGATGTGGAATAATATGGCACTGCTTTCATGTCAATGTGACTTGTGGTTATAGAGGAACAATTTTTTTGGAATAAATAGCACCACCTAGGGGCGAGTTGCACCAAATTTTGCACAGGTCCTCAGGGGCTGTCCCACATTACTGCTCCAAATTTGGTGTTGATTGGCCATTCGAAAGCGAAGATATGACATAATTTCCTGTTGATAGCGTGTTTCGCAAACATTTGTTAGCCTATAATTGCACCATTTTTTGTCGGATTAAAATTTTCTCTACAAACTTTCATCAGCTTGGTCCAGAGATTATCCATGCCAAGTTTGGTGTCGATCGGAGTAATTAAAAATAGGTTTTTCAGTTTTTGTGATGTAGCGAAAAAGAAGTTTAGGCGGAAATGGGCGTGGCCTATACCACAAGATTCAGCTCGATCCCCCAAATGTTTTCTGAATTTTTAACATTTTCCTGAATAACTATTGGGTAGAGAAGTTGAGTTTCAGAGACTGTTTACTGTAACCAGCTACCTAATAACATTGAAAAAATATCAATATCAATTTACATGCAGAACAAGTTTTACTATTTGATACTAGTATGTATTATTTTAATTTAATACTTTACTTTGCCTTTTAGTTTATGGTTTACCATTTACAATGTGTGCTTCCAGCAGCTTTTAGTTTTTATGCTCCATATATCTGGAACAAACTCCCAGAAAACTGCAGGTCTGCTGAAACTCTCAGTTCCCCTTCATGGGAACTCGAACTGCGTCGGTGACGACACTATGGGAATGCCTCTGAGCGTGGCAGGGCTGAAATCATGAATGAAACTACTCCAATCCTATTGGCGTTGCTAGAACGGTAGCGTGGGACGTGGCATATATAAGCACGCCGGCACACCGGACACATTAGCTTTTTTCTATTCAGCAGGCACTCTGGCATGTTTGAGACTACTCAGAAGAAAGCTACCACAAGACGAAATTAGGAGAAGCAGAGGAGATGGCTGGTGAGCAGTTCAGGCAGTGTGTCTTTCCATGCCCGCGCTACATCACGGCTGGGGACACTCATACCCTGTGTGTTTCCTGTCTGGGGATGCCACATGCCCAGGCAGCTCTTGAGGGGGCTGCTTGCGGCCATTGCGAGGCCCTGCTCCTGAGAGTGCTGAGGTCCCGTGCGGCTCTTTTCTCCGGAGACGGCCGGATGCGGTCTCCCCGTGTCGCTGAGGCGGCGCAGCGGCTTCGGTTAATCTCTGAAGGCATCGGGACTGCCGAGGCTTTTTACCGTTCCTCGTCTGCTGGCTCCGACTCCCCTCTTCCCCGTTCGGGAGCCCGTTTTTCGGCTTCTCCCGCTCGAGGTGTGAGCCCGGAGAGGCTGCAGCTGTCCGGCTCTGAGGAGCTTACGTCATCAGTCAGCGCCAAGCTATGACGAGCACTTGGAGGTGGTGACAAGAGCAGTGGGCAAGCTCCAGCTTGATTGGCCGCAGGCCGTGCCAGACACACAGGCTGCCAGTAAGCTGGATGAGCGCTTCCTGCAGCACCGCGTGCCGCCTCCATGCTGGTCTCTGCCCTTTTTCCCGGACTTGCATGACGAGTTGTGCAAATCCTGGGGTAAGCCCTTCTCAGCACATTTGACTAGTCCCCTGCTCCGGGTTTATAGCGACGTCGCGGGGGTCAAGGGCTCTGGTTATGGGATGATGCCCCGGGTTGAGGATGCTTTGGCCAGCTATCTCTCGCCCGGTCTTGCGTCGTCCCTTAGAGAGCCGGCGCTGCCTAACAAGCCATGTCGCATGAAATCCGCTCTGGTGAGCAAGGCGTACACGGCGGCAGGCCGGGCTGGTGCGAACCTGCACATGATGGCGGTTTTGCAGGCATACCAGGCCAACCTGCTGAAGGACATGGACTCGGGAGGAGGCCCCTCTGAGGAGGACATTGCTGAGCTCCGCAGAGCCACAGACTTGTCTCTCCGAGTCACGAAAGAGACGGCCCGCGCCATTGGCCGCTCCATGTCGGCGCTGGTGGCCACGGAGCGGCACCTGTGGCTCAACCTATCGGGCATCCAGGAGAGGGAGAAGACCTTCCTGCTCGATGCACCGGTCGCGACCTCTGGCCTGTTTGGCGAGGCGGTGGACGCCGTCGTCAGCAGGTTTCAGCATGCCAGGACGCAAGGGGAGGCATTCCAGCAGTATCTCCCGCGCCGGTCTGGGTCCAGGATGGCGCGCTGCAGAGAGACGGTCCCAGCCGTCGTCCAGCTCCTACCGCTAGAGGTCCCACTTAGCGCACCTGGGACTCGAGGCGGCGCTCTCGCCCACAGCCCCCCGAGACAACGGATCTGAGGACTGTTCTTCAGTCTCACTGGGGCCAGGGGAAGAGGTCTTGAGATGCCGCCCCCGAGAGAAGGCGACCGAGGTCCCCTCCCTCGTGGCAGCAGGCGCTGTTATCCCGCTGTGTCAACGTTCGGGACGCGCTAGCCTCCAGCGAGCAAGCGCCGTTCTGCCTGCCCTGAGGGGCCGCAGTCCGGAGGCGCACTGGCTCACACACCACGGGTTTTCGGCAGGTTTTCCCTGGTGGACCTCCGCTTCAGGGTGCCGCCAGAGACCTACGCATAACACCGGCCAGTTCTGGGTCCGCCCCCCCAGATTCAACGGGGTGGTCTGGACTGCGGTGCACTCAGAGCAGAGCCAGGTGTTGGGACAAGAAGTTCGCTCTCTGTTGGAGAAAGGGGCCATACAACTCATTTCCCCACCAGTCAGGGAGTCCGGGTTCTACAGTCGATACTTCAAAGTTCCCAAGAAGGACGAAGGATTGCGTCCGATTTTGGATCTGCGGTCCCTGAACCAGTCTCTGAGGAGATTCAGGTTTAGGATGCTCACCATCCCCGCCATCATCAGTCACATCCAATCCGAGGATTGGTTTTTCACGATAGATCTACATGACGCATATTTCCACATCTCAATCCGTCCCTCTCACAGGAAGTTCCTGAGGTTCGCCTTCGGGGGCACGGCTTACCAGTATCGGGTTCTTCCGTTCGGCCTAGCACTCTCTCCTCGCACGTTCACCAAATGCTTGGATACAGCTCTGGCCCCGCTGAGGCTCCAGGGCATCTGCATATTAAACTACATCGACGACTGGCTCATCCTGACTCAGTCTCATGGCGGCAGTGTCCAGCGTAATCCCATCTGGCCTGCTGCACATGAGAGCCCTGCAGTGGTGGCTAAAATCCAAGGGATTCTCCCCGAGGGGAAATTTGTTCCGTCTGATAAGGGTTACAAGCAGGTCCCTTTGTTCCCTGTCAGTATGGAGGAAGCCTTGGTTCTTGTCCCACTCTCCGCGGTCGCCACGTCCTTGACAGGACCGACAACACGGCGGTGGCCTATTTGAATCACCAGGGGGGTCTGCACTCGTGCCCATTATGCAAACTGGCACATCAGATCCTCCTGTGGTCCCAGCAGAGACTGCTGTCCCTCAGAGCGACATATGTCCCTGGGACCCAGAATCAGGGAGCAGACCTGCTGTCGAGGGGAATGGAGACTCCACCCCCAGGTGGTGGAGTTATTATGCGAAGAGTTCGGCCCCATAGACGTGGACTTGTTTGCGTCTCGAGAGACTACGCGCTGTCCCCTGTGGTTCTCCCTCTCGCCCCCAGCCTCGCTAGGGCTGGATGCCATGGTGCAGACTTGGCCGAGGCTGCGCCTGTATGCTTTTCCCCCAGTCGCTCTGCTCCCGGGGGTTCTGGAGCGGGTCCGTCAGGACAGTGTCAGTCTACTGCTGGTAGCCCCCATTTACACAATAATATCCGCCATGGCAGGTCCCCCTGAGGAGGGACCTGCTGTGTCAGGCGGAGGGCCAGGTCTTTCACCCTTGCCCCGCCCTGTGGAGACTGTGGGTCTGGCCCCTGAGGGGGCCCAGTTCCTGGAGGCGGGCCTGACGACGGGGACAGTCAAGACACTGCTCAGCTCCAGAGCCCCGTCGAAGGACGTACGGTCTGAAGTGGAATGTGTTTGCCACCTGGTGTAGAGAACGGGCGGTGGACATAGTTAGCTGCCCGGTGATTATGGTACTGGAGTTCCTCCAGGACCGTTTCTCTGCTGGCCTTTCCCCATCCACACTCAAGGTGTATGTGGCTGCCGTGGCGGCGTTCCACACCCCTCTGAGGGATGGGCCTCTGGGGAGGCTTCCACTGGTCGTGCGCTTCCTCCGTGGAGCCCGGAGGATGAGACCCGTGACTCGTTCCAGGGTTCCCACTTGGGACCTGGCGGTGGTTCTCGAAGCGCTGGCTGAATGCCCCTTCGAACCCCTGGAGTCGGCTGAGGCCAAGCACCTGACCTTCCTTCTGTACCCAGCACCCGTGCGCTCTCCTCCTAGTCGTGCCGTCAGGTTGCTGCACGCTGGGGGGGCAGGCGGAGGCTTTGGCGTGGAATAGTGGGTATTCTCGTTCCCATAATATCGTCACCGACGCAGTTCGAGTTCCCTCGAAGGGGAACATCTCGGCTTACGTATGTAACCCTCGTTCCCCGAGAAGGGGAACGAGACACTGCGTCGGTCCACCACACCTCGCCCCGCCTGGAGTGCCTTGCTTCATAGAAAGAGCTAATGTGTCCAGTGTGCCGGTGTGCTTATATACGCCTCCAGTTACGCCGTCACACGCTACCGTTCTAGCAACGGCAATAGGATTGGAGTAGTTTCATTCATGATTTTAGCCCTGCCACGCCCAGAGGCGTTCCCATAGTGTCGTCACCGACGCAGTGTCTTGTTCCCCTTCTCGGGGAACAAGGGTTACATACGTAACCCGAGATGTTCTTTTAAATCAAGCCTGAAGAGTTATCTTTTTACCGCTGCCTTTAACTAGTAGATTGATGACTTATTGATTGATTGATAACTGCACTTTTACTGTCCTGTTTTCTTTTTCTTTGTTTTAGATTTTCAGTGAACACTATTTAAAAAGCTTAGAGTGCTCTTTGATTATTTGGGTTAGAGTCCCTGTTTTCTCTGCTGTTAACTTATTGACAGGGCCCGCTGTCAACCGCTTTTAATGTGGACAATCTGGATTTACAGCGACGACTGTATCTAAAGAAGGTTAGAGTCCCCTTAGGGTTAGAGTCCCTAAGCATAAAAAAAGGGGGGTAGATTGGGAGATGGGGAATCAAAGGAGTAAAATAAGCAAAAGTGAGAGACCTGCCTGTTTTTATTAGGGCCGAGCACGACCGTGCGAGGTCCCTATTGAATTTGCTCGGATTATTAGGGCCCGAGCACGACCGTGTGAGGTCCCTATTGAATTTGCTCAGATTATATATATATATATTTATTTATTTATTTATTTATTTATTTTTCTTTTTTCTGCAAAGTAGGCTCAACTGACATGGCCTAAACATTCTCGAAAACTCACCAAAATTTGCAAACATGTCAGAACCGGTGAAAAATTTCGTATTCTACGCACAAAAAAGCCTCAAGAACCCATAGCCTAAAGTCAACAGGAAGTCGGCCATTTTGAATTTTATGGCCATTTTTGGATGATTTACACACTTCGTACTTTAATGAACTCCTCCTAGGGATTTAGTCGGATCGACGTCAAATTTCTGCTGTGCCTTCTAAAGGCAATGACGATGAAAAGTTGTGCTATTTGCGCGTTTTTGTCAATGGCCGTGTCCGTGGCGTCGATGATTCGCTATGAAACAGGAAGTTGTTGTAACTTCAGTGTACATGCTCACATCTGGACCAAACTGTACATCTAGGATGAGAGTCCCGCCCTGAACACATGTACATGCCGACATTCACCCACAGTCATAGCGCCACCTGCTGGCAACAGAAAGTGACCTTTAACGAAGCAGCCCCCGCCGCATGTTTCACCTACGTGCACGAATTTTCTGTGGTACGTGTATCTTGTCCAGACGCACAAAAAAGTCTCTTGGAGCGATGCCCTAAAACCAACAGGAAGTCGGCCATTTTGAATTTTACGTCAAATTTTGGATGATTTACACACTTTGTACTTTAACAAACTCCTCCTAGGGATTTAGTCCGACCGACCTCAAATTTCTGCTGTGCCTTCTAAAGGCATTGAAGATGAAAAGTTGTGCTATTTGCAAGTTTTCGTCAATGGGCGTGTCCGTGGCATGGCGTCAAAGATCAACTCTTCGCCATGACACGGAAGTTGTCGTATCTTCAGTGTACATGCTCACATCTGGACCAAAGTGTACATGTAGGATGAGAGTCCCGCCCTGAACACATGTACATGCTGACATTCACCCACAGTCATAGCGCCACCTGCTGGCAACAGGAAGTGACTTTTAACGAAGCAGCCCCCGCCGCACGTTTCACCTGCGTGCACGAATTTTCTGTGGTACGTGTATCTTGTCCAGACGCACAAAAAAGTCTCTTGGAGCCATAGCCTAAACCCAACAGGAAGTCGGCCATTTTGAATTTTACGTCAAATTTTGGATGATTTACACACTTCGTACTTTAACGAACTCCTCCTAGGGATTTAGTCCGACCGACCTCAAATTTCTGCTGTGCCTTCTAAAGGCATTGAAGATGAAAAGTTGTGCTATTTGCAAGTTTTCGTCAATGGGCGTGTCCGTGGCGTGGCGTCAAAGATCAACTCTTCGCCATGACACGGAAGTTGTCGTAGCTTCAGTGTACATGCTCACATCTGGACCAAACTGTACATGTAGGATGAGAGTCCCGCCCTGAACACATGTACATGCTGACATTCACCCACAGTCATAGCGCCACCTGCTGGCAACAGGAAGTGACTTTTAACGAAGCAGCCCCCGCCGCACGTTTCACCTGCGTGCACGAATTTTCTGTGGTACGTGTATCTTGTCCAGACGCACAAAAAAGTCTCTTGGAGCCATAGCCTAAACCCAACAGGAAGTCGGCCATTTTGAATTTTACGTCAAATTTTGGATGATTTACACACTTCGTACTTTAACGAACTCCTCCTAGGGATTTAGTCCGACCGACCTCAAATTTGTGCTGTGCCTTCTAAAGGCATTGAAGATGAAAAGTTGTGCTATTTGCAAGTTTTCGTCAATGGGCGTGTCCGTGGCGTGGCGTCAAAGATCAACTCTTCGCCATGACACGGAAGTTGTCGTAACTTCAGTGTACATGCTCACATCTGCACCAAACTGTACATGTAGGATGAGAGTCCCGCCCTGAACACATGTACATGCTGACATTCACCCACAGTCATAGCGCCACCTGCTGGCAACAGGATGTGACTTTTAACGAAGCAGCCCCGCCGCACGTTTCACCTACGTGCACGAATTTTCTGTGGTACGTGTATCTTGTCCAGACGCACAAAAAGTCTCTTGGAGCCATAGCCTAAACCCAACAGGAAGTCGGCCATTTTGAATTTTACGTCAAATTTTGGATGATTTACACACTTCGTACTTTAACGAACTCCTCCTAGGGATTTAGTCCGACCGACCTCAAATTTGTGCTGTGCCTTCTAAAGGCATTGAAGATGAAAAGTTGTGCTATTTGCAATTTTCGTCAATGGGCGTGTCCGTGGCGTGGCGTCAAAGATCAAGTCTTCGCCATGACACGGAAGTTGTCGTAACTTCAGTGTATGCTCACATCTGCACCAAACTGTACATGTAGGATGAGAGTCCCGCCCTGAACACATGTACATGCTGACATTCACCCACAGTCATAGCGCCACCTGCTGGCAACAGGAAGTGACTTTTAACGAAGCAGCCCCCGCCGCACGTTTCACCTACGTGCACGAATTTTCTGTGGTACGTTATCTTGTCCAGACGCACAAAAAAGTCTCTTGGAGCGATGCCCTAAAACCAACAGGAAGTCGGCCATTTTGAATTTTACGTCAATTTTGGATGATTTACACACTTCGTACTTTAACGAACTCCTCCTAGGGATTTAGTCCGACCGACTTCAAATTTGTGCTGTGCCTTCTAAAGGCATTGAAGATGAAAAGTTGTGCTATTTGCGAGTTTTCGTCAATGGGTGTGACCGTGGCGTGGCGTCAAGATCAAGTCTTCGCCATGACACAGGAAGTTGTTGTAACTTCAGTGTACATGCTCACATCTGACCAAACTTTACGTGCTTGATAACTCTCCCACCCCTATGGAGGACCGATCCTGACACAGTCAGAAATAAATACAGAAATAAATAAATGCTCAATAAATAAATAAGCTCCAATTAAATACACAAAAAAATAAAGTAAATAAATAAATGTGGTAGTAATTAAATTATACAAGGAGACATAAATGTATATATTTTAATTAGTGCCTTTACTTATTCACCTTTGTTATAATTACCTTATTTGTTTATTCAACTTTTTTATTACTAATTTTTTTAATGTATTTATTTATGTGTGTGTTTTAATATTTTTGTCTGTTTTATTCTTCCTTTGTATTTATTTACCTTATTTATTTTCACCCATGGTATTTATTTCTGCCTGTCTTTTTTAAATTTTTGTATGCATTTCTGCCTCATTATGCAAATGAGGAGGGGCTGTGTCTCAAGGGGTCATCTTCTCTGCTATTGGTGGACCAGTCAGACAGGAGAGCTCCTACTCTGCCTGCAGACATCAACGATCTTGCCCCTCACACAGTCAGATGGCTTCCTTCAGTGCGCTGAGGTGTTTAACAACTCTGAAGACAATACTACCAGCAATGTCTTCCTTCTCTTTTCACGTAGACGCTCCGACAGACAGTGCTTTCAGTTTGCTGCATGCATGGACACAGAACTGCGGTATAGGGAGAAGCACACGGTCAGCTGGCTGCAGCTAAATCTGGAGTGCACTCGTATTCAATTCTGTATGGTAAATTCAGTTTTAACGGAGCAGAGCGAGCTGACAGGCAGAGTTAGAGACTTTTTCTGTCCGTTTCTCTCTTTACAAAGACGCATGTTGCAGTCAGAGTCTTCTCTGAAGAGGGCAATGAAGTCTCAGTAGTACCCGATGCGAGCACCACATACAACACAATTTATCAAATTACACAACGGGATAATATATACTCACAGGAAGTATAAAACCTGTTACATGCGTAACACAGTAATGTCAGGGAAATTACTTTACTTAGATTTAAGTACTGCAGTTGTACATTTGAAATACCTTCCTACCTTTCTGATAGGAAGCCTTCTTGAGGTGGTATAAAACATTTCTTCTTATATTCTGATTTGAGTTGTGGACAACTATGACCACATGAATTAAAAAAATTAAACATTTCACTGCCCAAGTCAGCTATAACACAAGTCTTGTTCATTAGACTACATGCTGTACAGTATTTGTGGACAGATTTTGTCCCAGGATTTCTTATGCATTTCTTCTTCTTCGTTGCATGGTTTAGAATAATAAGGTGAGAAATGGGTCTATTCTGAGTTCATCCTGCACTGCAGCAGCTAATAAAGTCCATTTAATCCCAAAAACGCTTTTCTTTTAGGCAGGCTGGAGCAGAAACACAGTAACGATGAAATGTGTGCTGTTCTCACATTCTTCCTCTGTATGTACACATAAACAACAAGGCAGGGAAATATAAAAGGAATTTATTTTATTGTTTGGGTACATTATTGTTCAGTGTACATGTTCACATCTGAAACCAACTTTACGTGCTTGATAACTCTCCCACCCCGCAGACATCTACACACCAATACCGATTTATATTCATAGCGGCAAGTGCTATGTAGCTCCACATAGGGGACACAGGAAGTGACATATAGCACCTTCATGAGGCGTCGGAACCGCGTAGGAAATTCACAGCCACACCGGCAGAGCTCCAGAATATGCAACTCGGCCGGCTCACGCGCGGACGCGCTACAAGTGCGAGGGCCCGCCCAACGCTGCTTGCAGCTTTAATTATTTTTATTTTCTATGTAATTTTAAAACTTTTTTATTTTTTCCTGTTGCTTTTGTTTTATATAAAGCACTTTGAATTACCTTGTTGTTGAAATGTGCTATACAAATAAATTTGCCTTGCCTTGCATGTTTGCTGCCATTGTTGTGTGACGTTATTCAGCTGCTACTCGTGAAGTGGGGGTACATATTTACTTACACAGGATAGCACTGGCCACCACAGACTCATAAAACATCCTCAGCATCGTCCTGCAGATGTTGAAGGTCCTCAACCAGGCTTTGGCCCTTCTTGTAGAGGGCTTGAGTGTTCATGGCCCAGTCCAGTTTATTGTCCATGTGCACTCCCAATTATTTGTAATCCCCCATAATGTCCACGCTGACCCCCTTGATGGAGGGGTCATTGGTGCCTTGGTTATCCTTAGATCCACAAGCAGCTCCTTAGTCTATGTCATGTTGAGCTGTAGATGGTTCTGCTCACACCACAAAGTCCCCACCACAGCTCTGTCAGTCTCATCACCCACACTGATACATCCAACCACAGGAGAGTCATTAGAAAACGTCTCGGGCTACGTATGCAACCCTTGTTCCAAGAGAAGGGGAACGAGACACAGCGTCGGTGACGACACTATGGGAACGCCTCCCATAGGGAACTATGAATGAAACTACTCCAATCCTATTGGTTTTACTAGAATGGTAGTGTGTGACGGCGTAACTGGAGGGGTATATAAGCACGCCGGCACATAGGACACATTAGCCCTTTCTATGAAGCAAGGCACTCCAGGCGGGGTGAGGTGTGGCGGACTGACGCAGTGTCTCATTCCCCTTCTCGGGGAACAAGGGTTACATACGTAAGCCGAGACGTTCCCTTGAAGGGGAATGAGATACCCACTTAGGCCGCGCAGAAACCCCGTCTGCCCCCAGCGTGCAGAACCTGACGGCACGACTAGGAGGAGAGCGCATGGGTGCCGGGTGCAGAAGGAAGGTCCAGACTGTAAAACCGGATAAAAGTGTGAGTGATGGCCCAGCCAGCCGCGTCACACAAATCCTGGAGTGACGTCCCTGCGAGGAGGGCCCTAGAAGCCGCCATGCCTCGAGTAGAGTGCGCCCTTACGGCCATAGGTGAAAGCAAACCGCGCACCTGATAGGCCAGGGAAATAGTCAGAACGATCCAGTTGCTGATGTTGTGTTTAGAAGCGGGGAGCCCAGCCTTGGGGGACCCGCAACACACCAGCAACTGGTCTGCTTTCCTCCACTGGGAAGACCCCAGAGTGTAAATACTCAGTGCTCTGACAGGGCAGAGCAGATGAAGTCTCCCGTCCTCCGCCGTCACATGAGGTGGGGGATGAAACGCCTGCAGCACCGTGGACCCTGCCAATCTGGCTAGAACCTTAGGGACATAACCTGGACAAGTGTGCAGGATGGCCCTGACCCTCCCCGGGCAAACTCAAGGCATCGGGGAGAAACCGAAAGTGCCTGGAGATCCCCCATCTTCAGGAAGGTAGCAGGTAACTGGGTCCACCGCCCGTTCTCTGCACCAGGTGGTGGACACATTCCACTTTAGGCCGTACATCCTTCTCGTGGACGGGGCTCTGGAGCTGAGCAGCGTCTCGACTGCTCCTGTTGTCAGGCCCGCCTCTAGGAACTGCGCCCCCTCAGGGGCCAGACCCATAGCTGCCACAGGGTGGGGTGCAGGTGAAAGATCCGGTCTCTCCTCAGAGGGACCTGCCAGGGCGGGCCCTCGAGCAATATTAAACCCGAGAACCACACTCGTGCCGGCCAAAACAGGGCTACTAGTAGTAGACTGACGCCATCCTGGCGGACCCACTCCAGAACCCCCGGGAGCAGAGCGACTGGGGGAAAGGCATACAGGCACAGCCTCGGCCACGTCTGCACCATGGCATCCAGCCCTAGCGGGGCTGGGGGCGAGAGGGAGAACCACAGGGGACAGTGCGCCGTCTCTCGGGACGCAAACAAGTCCACGTATATGGGGCCGAACTCTTCGCATAATAACTCCACCACCTGGGGGTGGAGTCTCCATTCCCCGGGCCTCAGCCCCTGTCTCGACAGCAGGTCTGCTCCTTGATTCTGGGTCCCAGGGATGTACATCGCTCTGAGGGACAGCAGTCTCTGCTGGGACCACAGGAGGATCTAATGTGCCTGTTTGTATAAAGGGCGCAAGCGCAGACCCCCCTGGTGATTCAAACATGCCACCACTGCCGTATTGTCGGTTCTGACAAGGATGTGGCGACCGCGGAGGGCGGGCAGAAAACTCCTCAGAGCTCTGAAAACCGCCAACATTTCCAGGCAATTTATGTGCCAAGAGAAATGACGCTCCTCCCAGGAGCCTCTCGCGAAGCGGCCGTCCATGACCGCGCCCCATCCTGTGAGTGAGGCGTCTGTCGAAATAATTGTTCAGCGACAGATCGTTCCCAACACGGGACCTTGGCACAAGAACCAAGATTTCCTCCATACAGACAGGGAACGAAGGCACCCGCTCGTAACCCGTATCAGATGGAGCGGATTTCCCCTCGGGGAGAATCCCTTGGATTTTAGCCACCACTGCAGGGCTCTCATGTGCAGTAGCCCGGAAGGTATTATACTGGACGCTGCTGCCATGAGACCCAACACCCTCTGAAAGTGTTGTACAGTGACTAACTGTACTCCGGTCACTGTGGACAAAATGGACTCGATGCATGCGGGAGACAGGTGGGTCTGCATCGTCGTCGAGTCCCACACCACCCCTAGGAACGTAGTCCTTTGGGCGGGCGTCAGCACGCTCTTCTTCGCGTTGAGCCGCAGCCCCAAACGCTGAAGGTGGGCGAGGACGACATCTCGATGCCGAACCGCTAACTCTCGAGACTGGGCCAGGACGAGCCAGTCGTCAATGTAGTTCAGTATGTGGATGCCCTGGAGCCTTAACGGAGCCAGAGCAGCATCCATGCATTTGGTGAACGTGCGGGGAGATAGTGCTAGGCTGAACGGAAGAACCCGATACTGGTAAGCCGTGCCCCGAAGGCGAACCTCAGGAACTTCCTGTGAGCGGGATGGATGGAGATGTGGAAATAAGCGTCTTGCAGATCTATTGTGACAAACCAATCCTCGGACTAGATGTGACTGATGATTGCGAGGATGGTAAGCATCCTGAACCTGAATCTCCTCAGAGATTGGTTCAGGGACCGCAGATCCAAAATCGGACGCAATCCTCCATCCTTCTTGGGAACCAGGAAGTATCGACTGTAGAAGCCGGCTTCTCTGACTGGCGGGGAAATGACTTCTATGGCCCCTTTCTTTAGCAGAGAGTGGACTTCCTGTCATAACACCTGGCTCCGTTCTGCGTGTACTGCACTCCCGACCATCCAGGAGAATCTAGGGGAGCGAACCCAGAACTGCAGCCTGTAGCCATCTACTGCTGTGCGCAGGACCCACGGGGAAATGTTCGCGAGGCTTTGCCAAGTTTCCGCAAAATTCGCCAAGGGGACCAGCCCCTTGGAAAAAGGCCTCAGCCGTTCCGGCACCCTTGGCGATCTCGCGTTGCGATCCCCAGGATCGGAGCTGCCGCGAAGCCTCAGCGACCGCGGGGCCTGTGCCACGGGGGGAGCGCATCCAACCATCCTCTAGAACAAGAGCCGCTCGAGACCTCAGCACCCTCAGGGCAGGGCCTCGCAATGGTAGCAGGCAGCCCCCTCGAGAGCTGCCTGGGCGTGCAACATCCCCATAGTGTCGTCACCAACGGGCCCCAGTGTTGCTGACCACGTTGTCTGACACACAGTGTTGCAGGCGCACATACTGTGGTCTGCCTGCCTCACTCCCTGGCCCTGGAAGAAGAAAGCTGTTTGTTTGTTTGTTTGTTTCCAATCTGTATAGCACATTTGCTTTTTTATACATGTTTTTAATCAAATCATATGTTTTTCCTTCATTGCCTTTTTCAAGTAGCCTCTAGAAAAGGCCCTCGTCTTTTTTTGAAGTCAACGAAACAGGCTTTCTTTTCTTTATGTTTAATTCTTGATCAATTGAAGTCTGGAGGGTAAATATATGATCTGTTGTGCGGCAATTTGGCATTTATGCAAAATATTGTGGTTATCAAGGAAATTGACAAGACGTTCAGAGACACATATTCTCGGTAGTTATTTGGATGTATTTTATCTCTGGATTTATGAATTGGGGTTATTAAACCTTTGTTCCAGATGTCTGGAAAAGTGCTAGTTCTGTTACTGGGTAATCTAGAGGGTTTTGGTTGTGTCTGCAACATGTTGCCTTCAGAGTTAGGTAGGTAGGTAGATTTATTTTATTTAGATTTATTTGTCACATTACAACAGGTTGTAAAGTGAAATTGAGTTTGTAACTCTCTTCTGCTTCGTAGCAGACAATATAAAGTAATATAGAAGCAATTATTAAAATGGTAAACAGAAATAAACTATATTCAATAACTGTAAAGGGCGGGTTCAGTTATTCATACCATATAATCATGCCTCCTGAATCTCTAACTTGGGTGATGGAATAATAATCTCAATCTAGCTGTGAGGATGACCAGTGGAAACATCTTCTCTGCACCATGTTACAATGATGTCAGTGAGTCTTTTAATTCTCTATAAAAATTGTAATATCTGCTTTTTAAACCAAAATCTGATGATTTATTGTAAACGATTTCTTCCTTTATGATAGCTTTACGATTATGTTATATTATTGTCATCCGCCCTGATTGATGAAGATTTGTGAAGGAGATAAAGTGCCAGCATACAACGAGTGAACGCATGGCAAGTCAACACCAAATCTGGATACTTTCTGTCTGGGGATATATCCTAACTAGACCTACAGAGATTCACTTAGTGTCCATATAAGATTATTCACCAATCTGTACATATGTGAAGAGTCTATAGGGTATTGGTTCAAATCAAGACAAAGTCTGTCATTTAAACCACAGAGAGCCAGTCAGTCTGTCCATCCATCCATCCATCATCAACTGCTTATCCTGCGTACAGGGTCGCGGGGGGCTGGAGCCAATCCCAGCTGGCATCGGGCGAAAGGCGGGGTACACCCTGGACAGGTCGCCAGTCCATCGCAGGGCCTAGTCAGTCTGTAATGAAACAAAATAAAGATAATCTAGTAAGAGATGTGATTGGGTAATATAGAAAATAAACCAATGGGTCGCTGCCTTTCCCTGCTTTATGGGCTGGTCCTTGGCCCATTTAAATAATAAAATTAATAATTTAAATGATATCGGCCCACTGGGCAAATTTCCAGTATTTCAGCTCTGGTTGGGAGTAAGAACGTGATGATTGAATAAGGGCAACTTTGCTACCAATGTGTGTTTTGTGTATAATTGTCATGCAAGGATTATACCTACTTTCTAGATTGCATGAATGTTCTTATTTTGCTTTTATTGTTATGCTACTGCATCTCTACAAAAACATTCATGTCATTCATTGGTATGATCTGATCATCCAATTATTTCATTCAACCGGGCAAATAAAAAACAGAATAATGGGTCAGGCACTCACTTCTTTATCTACTTAAAGTGAGGTCTGAACACTAGTATATTTACTTGCTCTCTAATGCCATCTACTGGACATGTCCAATAACTGAAGAAAAACAAATGACTGGTGTCAATATCCATTCCATTCACATTCAGTTTAATTAGCAGATGCTTTGATCCAAAGTGACTTACAATTATTCCATAATTATTCCATTCCAACATGTCAATACAACACCAAAAAATACAGGGCAACACTTTACACTATTTTAACATTTATAAGCAGTATAAAGCATATAATAGATATATGTGCTTATAACTTGTGTTTGTAACTAGATCTAAGTGTTTATTAATGAACTATAACTCCTCCTGTGGGCACCCTGCCGTATGAACAGATGACATGACAGATGATTGACGTCATAGTAAAACACAGTTGTAATAATATAAATGTGTTTTCTTAGGAGAAGTTATAAGTGTTAACAAATACTGTATATTAATAAGCACTTAAAATGTACTTATATCTGTTTATAAGTACATTATGGTGTCTTATAAACAATTTCCTAAAAGTTTAGATGCTGCTTTTAAATGCTAAATAGTGGAACCTAAAGTAAAGTGTTACCCAATACAGTAGTTTATTGGACAGTCACAGGGGGACTGTCAACCTTTCTCCTGCTGTGGACACAGAGATCCAGACCCATTATCATTACAATCAAATTCAATTCGCTATAAAACAGGAAGTTGTTATAAATTCAGTCTACATGCTCAGTTCTACATCATGTCAGGTCGAGGAGAGGGGGTTGCAATGCTTTACAATGACAAATGGAAAGTGTCCACTGTCACTATCCCTGCCGCTAATTCATTCGAATCTAGTATATTCCTGCAATGGGGCAGTCCCTACCATATTAGCCACCCAAGTCTCTAATAATTAGGGATGAGGGGAGGGGATGAGGGGAGGAGGATTGGACTGGAAAAAGGCCTCAGCCGTTCTGGCACCCTCGGCGATCTCGCGTTGCGATCCCCAGGATCGGAGCCGCCGCGAAGCCTCAGCGACCGCGGGGCCTGTGCCACCATCCTCTAGAACAAGAGCCGCTCGAGACCTCAGCACCCTCAGGGGCAGGGCCTCGCAATGGTCGCAGCACGACCGTGCGAGGTCCCTATTGAATTTGTAAAGATTATATATATTTAGGGCCCAAGCACAACCGTGTGAGGTCCCTATAGAATTTGTAAAGATTATAAAAATTAGCCCCTCGTTCACGTTCAACCTACATGCAAGAAATTTTCTGGGGACATGTATCATATCAAGACGCACAAAAAAGCCTCAAGAACCCATACCCTAAACTCAACAGGAAGTCGGCCATTTTGAATTTTACGGCCATTTTTGGATAATTTACACACTTCGTACTTTAACGAACTCCTCCTAGGGATTTAGTCGGATCGACGTCAAATTTCTGCTGCGCCTTCTAAAAGCATTGACGATGAAAAGTTGAGCTATTTGCGAGTTTTCGTCAATGGGCGTGTCCGTGGCGTCGATGATTCGCCATGAAACAGGAAGTTGTTGTAACTTCAGTGTACATGCTCACATCTGGACCAAACTGTACATGTAGGATGAGAGTCCCGCCCTGAACACATGTACATGCCGACATTCACCCACAGTCATAGCGCCACCTGCTGGCAACAGGAAGTGACCTTTAACTAAGCAGCCCCCGCCGCACGTTTCACCTACGTGCACAAATTTTCTGTGGTACGTGTATCTTGTCCAGACGCACAAAAAAGTCTCTTTGAGCCATAGCCTAAACCCAACAGGAAGTCAGCCACTTTGAATTTTACAGCCATTTTTGGATGATTTACACGCTCCGTACTTTAACGAACTCCTCCTAGGGATTTAGTCCGATCGACTTCAAATTTGTGCTGTGCCTTCTAAAGGCATTGAAGATGAAAAGTTGTGCTATTTACGAGTTTTCGTCAATGGGCGTGTCCGTGGCGTGGCGTCAAAGATCAACTCTTCGCCATGACACAGGAAGTTGTTGTAACTTCAGTGTACATGCTCACATCTGCACCAAACTGTACATGTAGGATGAGAGTCCCACCCTGAACACATGTACATGCTGACATTCACCCACAGTCATAGCGCCACCTGCTGGCAACAGGAAGTGACTTTTAACGAAGCAGCCCCCGCCGCACGTTTCACCTACGTGCACGAATTTTCTGTGGTACGTGTATCTTGTCGAGACGCACAAAAAAGACTCTTGGAGCCATAGCCTAAAGTCAACAGGAAGTCGGCCATTTTGAATTTTACGGCCATTTTTGGATGATTTACACACTCCGTACTTTAACGAACTCCTCCTAGGGATTTAGTCCGATCGACTTCAAATTTGTGCTGTGCCTTCTAAAGGCATTGAAGATGAAAAGTTGTGCTATTTACGAGTTTTCGTCAATGGGCGTGTCCGTGGCGTGGCGTCAAAGATCAACTCTTCGCCATGACACAGGAAGTTGTTGTAACTTCAGTGTACATGCTCACATCTGCACCAAACTGTACATGTAGGATGAGAGTCCCACCCTGAACACATGTACATGCTGACATTCACCCACAGTCATAGCGCCACCTGCTGGCAACAGGAAGTGACTTTTAACGAAGCAGCCCCCGCCGCACGTTTCACCTACGTGCACGAATTTTCTGTGGTACGTGTATCTTGTCGAGACGCACAAAAAAGACTCTTGGAGCCATAGCCTAAAGTCAACAGGAAGTCGGCCATTTTGAATTTTACGGCCATTTTTGGATGATTTACACACTCCGTACTTTAACGAACTCCTCCTAGGGATTTAGTCCGACCGACTTCAAATTTGTGCTGTGCCTTCTAAAGGCATTGAATATGAAAAGCTGTGCTATTTGCGAGTTTTCGTCAATGGGCGTGTCCGTGGCGTGGCGTCAAAGATCAACTCTTCGCCATGACACAGGAAGTTGTTGTAACTTCAGTGTATATGCTCACATCTGCACCAAACTGTACATGTAGGATGAGAGTCCCGCCCTGAACACATGTACATGCTGACATTCACCCACAGTCATAGCGCCACCTGCTGGCAACAGGAAGTGACCTTTAACGAAGCAGCCCCCGCCGCACGTTTCACCTACGTGCACGAATTTTCTTTGGTACGTGTATCTTGTCCAGACGCACAAAAAGCCTCTTGGAGCGATGCCCTAAAACCAACAGGAAGTCGGCCATTTTGAATTTTACGGCCATTTTTGGATGATTTACACACTTCGTACTTTAACGAACTCCTCCTAGGGATTTAGTCCGACCGACTTCAAATTTGTGCTGTGCCTTCTAAAGGCATTGAATATGAAAAGCTGTGCTATTTGCGAGTTTTCGGCGATGGGCATGTCCGTGGCGTGGCGTCAAACTTCAGTGTACATGCTCACATCTAAACCAAACTTTACGTGCTTGATAACTCTCCCACCCCGCAGACATCTACACGCCAATACCGACTTATATTCATAGCGGCAAGTGCTATGTAGCTCCACATAGGGGACACAGGAAGTGACATATAACACCTTCATGCGGTGTCGGAACTGCGTAGCAAATTCACAGCCGCATCGGCAGAGCTCCAGAATGTCTACAATTGCGAGGGCCCACCCAACGCTGCTTGCAACTTTAATTTTGTTTTTTCTGTTGAAGTAAAAATAACTACAAAAAGTGATTTATTAATTCTTCAATGCAATGCAATTCAGTCAGTACACAAACAGTATTTTCCATTCCCAGATGGGATTACTATATAATGTGTATTTTGAAATGACCATGTCATCCAGGTAAAACTCTATTTTCCAACTGTGCAGGTAGATCTGCGAATTTTAGAATATGTTACATAACTGAAAATATCATCTGAAAATATCAAAACTGTGAAATGTCTTTCCTTGTTTTCAGAGTTTATGTTGTCCTATGTGGTGATTATATTCATACCAGGTTCACCCTGAGTGTGACTTTGTGCTCTCTATGCTGAATTTGTGTTGTACATTATTTCACATGATTCCTACCTGCTGCTGATACAAAATAGACCTGTGATTATGAAATCTTGTTGACCAAAGATTTCTACAGCACATAGAAAAATGTTTGTGTCTCCAGATCTACTGACATATATTTTTAACAGCAGTTGGGGGCACCAAGCACACATGTAACTAATAAGTGACCTGTTTTTGACCTTACACTCTTACATGTCATCTGTGTGTTTCCCACTGCTACGTGGGCAAAACGGCATCTGGTTGGAGTATTTAAGGCAGTGCCAATGTAGCTCACTACCTTCTTGTCTGGCTTCAAGGTAAGTACACAATATGACCCCGTTCATATCTTTATTTCACTTACACTCTACAGCCCAAAATTCTCATGGGACTTTATGTCCACAGATGGCACAGGTGTGGACTTTGGGTCTGCTCTACCTCATTGGTGCATCATATAGTAAGTTGACTTTAATTTTTGGATTCAGTTTTACTGAAATGGCAAAAGTAAGGGAACAGCTGGCATGTTTTCTTAATTTGATTTCAAGCTGCTAGTGATTTTCTACATGTGAGACCCTTAACATACAGGTTTCCTGTTTTGTTTCTCTCTAAGTAACTTTACCTTTGTTAAGGTCATCTTATTCCATCATGTCTGACAGTATGTGTGTATCAGCTATACGATGTTTAGTGAACACATGTACATGTACTGTGAGTGAAATATTCAGACCATGGACATTGTTAGGTCTATTTTAGGAGGGCAAAGAGAAGCAAGAATATTGATATATACAAATAATACAAATAAAATTAGTATTTACTGGCTTAAAATAATCGTTCTGGTTGTTTCTTCTGCTTCACAATTTAAATCCGCCAAGCTGACAAGCAACGTAACTACAAACACACACACACACACACACACGGAGATGAAGATTGATTCAGCATAGTGAATGATACAGTGTGAGACTGTAAGTTGTTCTTAGTTACTGTTACTTGCTAAACTTTGGCTACGTTTACTTGAGGTAAAGAAAAGGGGATATTTTAGTTGGCTATGAAAAACAGTGTAGGTAGTGTGAACGCCATTAATATTACCCATCTCTAGTAGCCTATTTCAAAACAATGTCTGCCCCCACAGAATGTTGTTTTCAGTGAAAACTAAATGTCATAGTGTCCCTGTTAATGCTATTGTGCCGGTATATCCTTCAATTCATTGACCAGATGGATATTGAAGTTATTTTAGGAGAGAGAGAAATGTGAGATTGGCAGGGCACCTGATTCTGAGGTCAGTAGTGTTCTACTACAGATTTGTAGTGGTCTACAGGTCAGTGGTGGTCTAAAGGTCAGCAGTGGTCTATATGTGTGGTGTTTTGTTTCTTACAACAGGCAATTGTTGGCAGGTCTAGGCACCAAGGCAGAGCCTAAACTAAATTATTCCATGATATTTATTATATTTGTTATATTCTGACCCACTTAACTTTCTGCATTTATTGGCTGTAATAAATTGAATATGAAGATGTTACCTTAATGGGTAGGCTATCCATAGGCATATACCCACAGATATACACACAGGAAAATATAATAAAATAAAATAATAATAATAATAATCTTTATTTGTAGAGCACTTTTCAAAAACAAGTTACAAAGTACTTTAACAAGTGTAAAGATAATAATACCCAAAAGACAATAATACAAAAACAATACAAGATAAAAGTGTGAAAACATTGAAAAGACTAAAATACACGTTTAAGATAAATATAAAATTAGTAAAATAGAATAAAATAAAAGGGATAAAATAAAGTCAAATAAGATCGGGAAAGGCTCTCCTATAAAAGTATGTTTTAAGAAGGGACTTAAAAGAGTTCACTGACTCAGCTGACCTGATTTCCTCGGGCAGGCTGTTCCAAAAGCAATCATACAAACATGCATCCATATAGTAATCATTACTCCAAATATTTTATTCCTTCCACCACCAGGATATTAAATTCAGACAGTAGCCTCTTTGAATAAGTGTGGGGCAGCTGTGGCTCAGGAGGTAGAGCGGGTTGCCTGTTAATCGGAAGGTTGGCGATTCAATCCCCCTGCATGTTGAAGGGTAAGATACTGAACCCCGAATTGCCTCTGGCGGCTCTTCTGCCAGTGTATGAATATGTGTGAATGTTCATTTCTGTTGAATGTGTGTGAAAGCGCTTTGAGTGGTCGAAAAGACTAGAAAGGTGCTATAGTACGGAGCATTTAAATAGAATCTTTATCAACAGCTTACATGATAAAGTATTGTATGGCTTGTATCTAAGCCAAACCAAAAAATCACACTCTGATTTAACCAATCTACAGTGCAGTAACAATAATTTGTGTAACTAGAATGGGTATTTACTAAAGTAAATAAGTGTGTCTGCTGTTAGCTGTGAATGCTACCGCTGCTGAAAAGTACTGCTACATCAGCAATTTTTTAAAGGCTCAGGATCTATCGACAGAAATACATGTTGAATACTTACGTTAGCAGAAGAAGTAGTATATTTTCAACCATTAGATGGTGGATGAGAATGTAAGCCATAATATTGACTTGCATCAACATGCTGTTCAGTTAGCTCAGTTGGTAAGGCACAGGACTCACAACCAAAGGGTGGAGTATTTGACATGACAACTTTTTTTTCCTCTCTCTTCAACAAATGGATTCTGCAGCGAATGTTTGTCACATTACAGCATGTGCTGCACTGTAGGGGAATCACGTTTTCTGACGGCTCTTTCAGAGGTGTGTCAAGCAGGCTACAGACTCTTTTAATGTTGTTCAGAATTTTTCAAAGTGAAAGCTCCATTACTGCATTACAGTAAACAAGCTACTCACACTTTAATTTTGCAGGCAAAACCACTAAAAAGGAAAAACTTTCTGCTGTCTCAGAAGAAACACCTTTTGTGCAGTTGTCAACCACCGTAACTGTCCTATGCTCTTTCAAAGGTTAGGGGGCAGTGGTGGACTGGATAGATGGTTGCAACACTTGCCACTAGATGCCACTAAATGTTACACTCTGAACCTTTAAATCCTATAGCGCTACCTACAGGTAAAAGAATCACATGCTACAGACTAATTCAGTTGAATATTAAAGCACAAATCAGCATTGGACGGGCCCTCACACATGAAGTGCGTCAGATAGTGTTGCTCTGAATTGTCACTGACACTGCACAAAATACTTAAGTCAATCTTCTGTATCCTCTATGTGGTGCAAAGGAGCACCACAATACTTCCTGTTGTCAGTAGCGCTACGGCTATAACTGAATTTTGGCATTTAGATATGTTGGGGCGGGACCATTATCAATAACATAAAGTTTGGTACAGATGTAAGCATGTACAATTAAGTTATAACAAATTCCTGTTTTGTGGCGAATTATTGATATTCCACTCCACGCCACGGGCACCGCCCATCGACCAAATTGCACCATTTGTACAACGTGTAATCATTGATAGGATAAGACTGCACGTGAAAATGTTTAAGTCAATCCGTCTAATTCTCTAGGAGGAGTTCATTAAAGTGCGGAGTATGTAAATCGCCAAATATGACAGTTAAATCCAATATGGCCAACTTCCTGTTGGTTGTTGACCTGCCTGGATTGGCTCCAGCCCCCCTGTAACCCTGTATGCAGGATAAGCGGTTGACGATGGATGGACACACACAAACACACATATGCTTTAATTACTTGTTTAATGAAATGTATGGGGTTGATTGTTCTTATGTAGTTTGTATGATGCTTTGCCAATCTTGTTGTTATACATTCATGCCAATAAAGCTAATTTGAATTTGATAGCATTTAGAAAGACTTAAAACATACAAATTTAAAAAAACCACAGCAAGTCAGTGGGAACTGAACTCCACACAGGTGTTTGAAGTCGAATGCAATTATCACTGCTGCCGGAAGTGGGATTCAACCTGCACTCTAAACAAGTGAGCAATAGAGGGAGACATCTGAAGAAGCCACAATTTGATCATTAGTTGATGGAAAAGTGCACTTGCTTATCATTTTAAGTTAGGAGACATCTTTAGTTTGTTATAATTAAGTTCAAACACCATACAAGTAAAAGCAATTATCACTGCAGACGAATTTGAACCCACAACCGGAATAAGAGGTGCTGTTCTAGAGAGTGATGCCTAACCAATTGAGCCTGCTTGTAATGATACAATTTGATGCTTTTTTGATACAAAAAGTGTATTTGCTTAAAAAAAAGCTTTTCAGCTCTCATTTTGGTATTTTAGTTAAAGCTTGAGTAGCTGAGCATAAAAATATACATTATGTGTCAACACTCCAAACAGGAAGGAAGATATAGAAAGTTAAAGAATTGGTAACAGGGTGGGAACTCAGGGTGCAGTTACAACAGGGAGTGAATGAGACTGTGACTTACCTATGAATTAAGGTTCAGAGCTACAAAACTAAACCTCCACTGAGCAAGATTTTGCAATTTTGAGGGAGAAAAGGCATGTGGCTACATTTTGTGCCTTTTTTGTGCTTATGAAAATAAATATATGCAACTGGCAGCAGTTTACAAAAAAATTGCGGTCTAACAAATCCTCCTCTCCGCACTCTAAATGATCACATGGCACACTGATGAAGTCTGCTAAAACCCTTCACTTTGGAAGGACATAGCTCCAAAACTAAACATTTTGAAAGATCAACATCTTTTCTGCAACTTACAGCTCAAATGGAATCTGTAGCTGCACATATGCCAGAGCATTTTGCTCTTAAAGTTGAGTAGGTTGGAAGAAAGTTGAGCATCTGCTCCCATTGAAACCCATTCCTTTTTAAATGCATAAAAATGTTAATATCAAATCAACCATTACAGATATCAGCAACACAGGTAATAGCATAAATCTGAACAGGATGTATATTTTGAAGTTGGAACGAAGTTTCTAGGACAAACGCTGCAGGAGAAGATAGATGCCAAAGACATGGTGAAATAAAGAATAATAAACAGTGTAGATATACTATACTTCTTGATTTCTGTTCTGCAATAAATGTATGGAGGAAAAATGATTCAGATTATTTTAACACTACATGAATGCACCGCTCACCCCTCCCTTTCCAAGCGCCTAGGAGAAGCTACAGTGGCCAACACGCTGTGCTCTTGTGCTAAATAATATGTGTAGGCCTCCATGTGTCGAAAATTCACCCCTTTCCTTATTTCTAACAAAACAGTTGACTACTACTACTAACTTTACATGTTCTTCTTCTTCTTGTACGTATTCAACCTAGGGAAAAAACGTGCTCTGTACAGCCGTTTGTCCATTTCGGCTACCGTAGAAACATGGCGGCGCAACATGGCAACGTCTATGTAAGAGGACCCATGGTGGATAGAAATGGCTCATTTGAAGTAATAAAAACATAATGGTTCTTTTTGTAAGGTGTTTATACACCAATGAAAACATAGTTATGGATATTATATTGCATTTCTGTCAATAGATCCTCCCAAATTTTACACACTGAACCTTTAAAACTGGGGTAGGCAACGTTGGAGAGACAGCTAGATTTTGAAAGTGTCCAACTGAAAGCCACTTCCAGGCTGAATGAAATGATTGGCTGTGCTTATTACAGTCCTGCGACAGCCACAGGTACTAGATCTCTTTTGTTTTGTGTCAGAGCCTTGATTTATTGATTGCTGTAGGGAGATGTAAGAGAACAAACAGAACAAAACCTAACTCTTCTGAAATTGATTGCTACCTTATCTTTTACATGCTTACAGCTATCATCAGGATTTTGGAGTGTTTTGTACATGTGAACGTATCCTGCTTTCATAAACCTGGATATACCGTTATTCTGCTTTCATGAACATGACTATGCCAGCTGGAATACTCCAATAGAAACTCAAATTAAATATGAGCTAGTCAATCAAACTAAAAATGTGATGATGGTCAGGATGCTGAGATACAAGTCTGACAGTGGTAATATGACATTTTTTGACTGTTTAGACTTCCTATTGTACATAATACTACTACTACTACTACTGCTAATAATAATAATACTATAAATACATTGTTTGCGTCCTTTATTTAAGGTTCATCTGTCATTTCTTTCTGTAAGGTCTGTGAATGATATTTCCAGCCTAGAAAGCTTCAAAACGTCATTAATTGAAGGGTTCATGTGTTTTGTCTGTGTTGCCAGTATGATACCAGTATGATATCAACACTGCATGAATATCATTGTGAAATTCTGTCCACATGGAAGCGTGAGGGTTTATCTTCGTGGTGTGTTCTCGATGTCCACAGCGGCTGAGGTCTGTTTTAATGAACTGGGCTGCTTTGATGACCTTCCTCCCTGGGGGGGAACTGCTCAGAGACCAGCCTCGGTCCTACCCTGGCACCCTGAGAAGATTGGCACCCGCTTCCTCCTCTTTACCCAGAAGAACCGTTACTACCAGGCAGGAGGTTTTATTTTATTTTGCTTGGTAACAGCTGACAAGAAGCTGTTGTGTCTCACCACTGATGTGTAAACCATGTGTATCCATTGTAGAAATGCAAGTAAATCAAATTAAGAATAGGTTCACATTTTTGAAAGTCTATTTTAGAATTAAAGGGTGCTTTCACACCTGTAGTTCGGTTCATTTGTTCTGGACCAAGTGAAAAAAAATTATACTGTTGCATTTTAGTTCTGGTTCGGTTCATGTTCACACTGCAGTTTTACAAACAAACCAAGATAAGTAACCATGATGTCATACAGACTTACAGGTAACTTGTTGATTGGACAGCTTTGGCGATTGTCATCCTGCATCATCAGGACCCATGTGGGGAAATCAAACTCCGGTGACTGACAGAAGTTAATGCAGCACTTTAGAGGGTGGCTTAGAGGTAGAGCAGGCTGCCCGTTTATCGGAAGGTCAGCGGCAAGATACCCCAAATTGCCCCGAATGCTTCTGATGTGTATCGCAGATTGACCGCATAGCCTGTTATGAATAATAATGTAAAAACAGAACATGTACAATAATAATAATGAAGCTTATTAGCCTATAGTATCGCTGTCAGGAATGTTTTATGAACTTCATGAACTGACAGGTTAAAAGAAGTACTACTTGCCCTCCTTTTTTAACATACAGGTGCTGGTCATATAATTAGAATATCATCAAAAAGTTGATTTATTTCAGTAATTCCATTCAAAAAGTGAAACTTGTATAATGTATACATTCATTCCACACAGACTGATATATTTCAAGTGTTCATTCCTTTTCATTTTTATGATTATAACTGACAACTAATGAAAACCCCAAAATCAGTATCTCAGAAAATTAGAATATTGTGAAAAGGTTCAATATCGAAGACACCTGGTGCCACACTCTAATCAGCTAATTAACTCAAAACACCTGCAAAGGCCTTGAAATGGTCTCTCAGTCTAGTTCTCTAGGCTACACAATCATGGGGAAGACTGCTGACTTGACAGCTGTCCAAAAGACGACCATTGACACCTTGCACAAGGAGGGCAAGACACAAAAGGTCATTGCTAAAGAAGTTGGCTGTTCACAGAGTTCTGTGTCCAAGCACATTAATAGAGAGAGAGGTGAAGGGAAGGAAAAGATGTGGTAGAAAAAAGTGTACAAGCAATAGGGATAACTGCACCCTGGAGAGGATTGTGAAACAAAACCCATTCAGAAATGTGGGGGAGATTCACAAAGAGTGGACTGCAGCTGGAGTCAGTGCTTCAAGAAGCACCACGCACAGACGTATGCAAGACATGGGTCGCATTCCTTGTGTCAAGCCACTCTTGAACAAGACACAGCCTCAGAAGCGTCTCGCCTGGGCTAAAGACAAAATGGACTGTACTGCTGCTGAGTGGTCCAAAGTTATGTTCTCTGATGAAAGTAAATTTTGCATTTCCTTTGGAAATCAAGGTCCCAGAGTCTGGAGGAAGAGAGGAGAGGCACAGAATCCACGTTGCTTGAAGTCCAGTGTAAAGTTTCCACAGTCAGTGATGGTTTGGGGTGCCATGTCATCTGCTGGTGTTGGTCCACTGTGTTTTCTGAGGTCCAAGGTCAACGCAGCCGTCTACCAGGAAGTTTTAGAGCACTTCATGCTTCCTGCTGCTGACCAACTTTATGGAGATGCAGATTTAATTTTCCAACAGGACTTGGCACCTGCACACAGTGCCAAAGCTACCAGTACCTGGTTTAAGGACCATGGTATCCCTGTTCTTAATTGGCCAGCAAACTCGTCTGACCTTAACCCTATAGAAAATCTATGGGGTATTGTGAAGAGGAAGATGCGATATGCCAGACCCAACAATGTAGAAGAGCTGAAGGCCACTATCAGAGCAACCTGGGCTCTCATAACACCTGAGCAGTGCCACAGACTGATGGACTCCATGCCACGCCGCATTGCTGCAGTAATTCTGGCAAAAGGAGCCCCAACTAAGTATTTAGTGCTGTACATGCTCATACTTTTCATGTTCATACTTTTCAGTTGGCCAACATTTCTAAAAATCCTTTTTTTGTATTGGTCTTAAGTAATATTCAAATTTTCTGAGATACTGAATTTGTGATTTTCATTAATTTTAATCATCACAATTAAATGAAATAAACATTTGAAATATATCAGTCTGTGTGTAATGAATGAATATAATATCCAAGTTTCACTTTTTGAATGGAATTACTGAAATAAATCAACTTTTTGATGATATTATAATTATATTATAATCATTACACACACACACACACACACACACACACACCATCCATCCATCATCAACCGCTTATCCTGTGTATAGGGTCACAAGAGGGCTGGAGCCAATCCCAGCTAACACCGGGCAAAAGGCGGCAGGACGGCGATGGCTGAAGAGAGATGAGCTCAGCCCTCGTCTAGCTCCTACCGCCGGAGCCAGAAGCGAAGCGTTGCTTCCCGTAGTCCCCCTCAACAAAACCGGGACGTGAGGCGGCACTCTCGCCCACAGCCCCCCGAGAGGCTGACCGAGGTCCCCTCCCTTGTGGTGGCTCAGACAACAGGCGCTGTTTTCCCGCCGTCTTGGCACTCGGGACACGCTAACCGCCAGCGAGCTCTCACCAGTCTGCCCGCCTCGAGGGGTTGCAGCTGAAAAACGATCGGGCTCACACACCGTGGGTCGCCGGTGAGTTTTCCCTGGCGGTCCTCTGCTTCAGGGTACCACCGGAGACCTACGCACAGGGTTACGAGCAGGTTCCCTGTCAGTATGGAGGAAGCCTTGGTTCCTGTCCCAGGGTCCTGTGTTGGGAGCGTCATGTCGCCGAACAATTATTTCGACAGACGCCTCACTCGCGGGGTGGGGCACGGTCATGGACAGCCGCTTTGCGAGAGGCTCCTGGCAGGATCATCATTTCTCTTGGCACATAAATTGCCTGGAAATGTTGGCGGTTTTCAGCGCTCTGAGGAGTTTTCTGCCCGCTCCCCGCGGTTGCCACGTCCTTGTCAGGACCGACAACACGGTGGTGATGGCCTATTTGAATCACCAGGGGGGTCTGCGCTCACGCCCGTGGCACATCAGATCCTCCTGTGGTCCCGGCAGAGACTGCTGTCACTCAGAGCGACATACGTCCCTGGGACCCAGAATCAGGGAGCAGACCTGCTGTCGAGTTATTATGCGAAAGGTCGGCCCCATAGACGTGGACTTGTTTGCGTCTCGAGAGACTACACACTGTCCCCTGTGGTTCTCCCTCTCTAGGGCTGGATGCCATGATGCAGACGTGGCCGAGGCTGCGCCTGTATGCCTTTCCCCCAGTCGCTCTGCTCCCGGGCGTTCTGGAGCGGGTCCGTCAGGACGGTGTCAGTCTACTGCTGGTAGCCACGTTTTGGCCGGCCATTGCTCCTCGAGGGCCTGCCATGGCAGGTCCCCTGAGGAGGGACCTGCTGTCTCACGTGGAGGGCCAGGCCTTTCACCCTTACCGCCCTGTGGAGACCTTGGTTCTGGCCCCTGAGGGGGCCCAGTTCCTGGAGGCGGGCCTGACGGCGGGAACAGTCGAGATGCTGCTCAGCTCCAGAGCCCTGTCCACGAGAAGGACGTACGGCCTGAAGTTGAATGTGTTTGACACCTGGAGACCGGGAGACTTCATCTGTATTGAGTATTTACACTCTGAGGTCCTCCCGGTGGAGGAAAGCAGACCAGTTGCTGGTGTGCTTCTAAACACACGATCAGCAACTGGATTGTTCAGACTATTTCTCTGGCCTATCGGGTGCGCGGGTTACCTTCACCTATGGCCGTAAGGGCGCACTCTACTCGAGGCATGGCGGCCTCTAGGGCCCTCCTCGTAGGGGCTTCGCTCCAGGATTTGTGTGAGGCAGCTGGCTGGGCCACTCCTCACACTTTCATCCGGTTTTACAGTCTGGACCTTCCTTCTGCACCCGGCACCCGTGCGCTCTCCTCTTAGTCGTGCCTAAGGCATTTACTGCACGCTGGGGGGGGCAGGCGGAGGCTTCGGCGTGGAATAGTGGGTATTCTCGTTCCCATAGTGTCGTCACCGACGCAGTTCGAGTTCCCTCGAAGGGGAGAACGAGAAGGGGAACGAGACACTGCGTCGGTCTGCCACACCTCGCCCCGCCTGGAGTGCCTTGCTTCATAGCAAAGAGCTAATGTGTCTGGTGTGCCGGTGTGCTTATATACGCCTCCAGTTACGCCGTCACACGCTACCGTTCTAGCAACGCCAATAGGATTGGAGTAGTTTCATTCTTGATTTCAGCCCTGCCACGCCCAGAGGCGTTCCCATAGTGTCGTCACCGACGCAGTGTCTCGAACCCTTGTTACATACGTAATCCGAGACGTTCCCACCAAGAGCAGCACTAGGCAACAGAGGCAAGGAAAAACTTCCTTTTAAGAGGCAGAAACCTTGAGCAGAACCATGGTTCAGGGTGGGCTGCCATCTGCCTTGGGGGTGAAGGGAGAGAGAGAGAGAGAGAGAGAGAGAGAGAGAGAGAGAGAGAGAGAGAATTGATTTTTCAAAAAATCATTAATCATCTTAAAAAACATACAACACTACACAATTTGTCACCATGTACAACATCATCTTATATATAAGTAAATAACACCAATTTAAAATGCTATAGCAGCGGGATCAAACATTCTTCAAAAAGTGTGCAAACTGCAGTTTCTCATCAGCAACCACACCCAACATGCTATTATGACACCATATTAGCTTAAAAGATTCAAGATCTTTCATTACTTTATAAAAATGAAAATCAAATAACATTCGAGACCTCACAAGAATTGAAAAAAACATTATACAGTCATCACTAGACAATTGCTCAATTTTATTCTTACGACTAGCATAAATTGCGATCTTTCTTTGTCCAAGTAGGAGTTTATCAGTTGACATTTGAAACGCAGCTTCCTCACATATTTATAACAAAATAAAAGTCTTCATTGAAAAGTTTTCATTAATACAAACAAGAAGTGACTGTAAAACAACAAATAGAGGCTTTAGCCTCTCACACTGCATGAAGGCATGAAACACAGTCCCCCTCAATGAACAAAAAGGGCACCCTTGACCCACAACAGGATTCAACACAGAAACAAAAGCATTAACTGCAATTTCTCCATGCAGAATTCTCTATTGTAAATCCCCAGTTTTTTTTTTATTAACAATGACTTGTATAGTGCTCGCCACTGTGGTCTTGTGGTCTTCCCCCATATGCAAAACAGAACGTCGGTGTGTATCTACCCTCCTGACCAGAGACTTTTTGTTTAAAGACTTTACACAGAGTTTATATAAAGCTTTGCCATTTGCCCGATTTGGCCCTACTAATACCAAGTTATCAAAACACTAGATTACAACATTAGATTAGGAAAAGTGTCTTTACAGATGATGTCCATAGCTGAACCATAAATTAAAGACTCCTTAACCAGTACAGTGACCAAGCACATCTTTTTCGGTGTATAGTTACAAGCGATCAAACTTTAAAAAGATTACGATAAAACACAGGGATTTTACTGAGATTCATCTGCTTTGAATCCATCCAAAACAAAGTTCTGTCCAGTCCCAGTCCATCAAAAGTCTGTAAAATGGCACAAGCCACAGATTTCCAATTAGAATCCACTGATCCTATGAGAAGACGCTGCACAAACAACTGTTCTGCTTTGTAAATGCACCAGTCTATTCCCACTGTCTTCTTTAGGTAGATACAAAACACTCTGTGGAACCCAGTGTAGATTATCCCAGAAAGAATTGACTGTATCTTTGACAGCAGTTGTACTGGAGGATCCACACAAGCCAGCCAATGCCAGAGGGAGGATGCTACCAAATTGTTGATAATAAGAATTATAAGAATTTCCATTTTTCAAGCCGGCCCTTTAATATTTCAACAACCCCTTCAAAATTCTTCTGGATGTATGTTTCATTCCCCCAAAAACTCCAAGATATTTAAAACCACTCCAATTTAAACCAACTGGAAAATTTGGCTCTCCACTTGACCATTTCCCAATCAGCATAGCTACACTTTTTTGTAACGATGGGAGACAGAACGGACCCAAACGCAACGCTGAGGGTTAGAAAAAGAGGTTTATTGAGGAGAAGGGGGTTCGAGGCGAGGGCGGGTGGAAGGAGGAGAAGAGGCTGACGAGGACACGGGGAACCGAGAAGCTGGAGGAATGGAGGGCACTTAGGCTGGAGGCTTGAGGGAGGCTGGCAGACGGATAGGAGAAGGCGCGGAGACTGGGGTCCAGGCGGGGTGCGGGAGGAGAAGCCGGAGGGCGTCGTGGAGGCGGCGAGAGGAGGAGGCAGGCGAGCGAGCCCGGCTGGCCGAGCTGGGAGGCAGAGGTGAGTGAACCTGGCAGGGGGAAACAGAGAGACAGGGTTAGTAGGCAATGGGGACGTGAAGCAAGAGGGAATTTTAGAAAGAGCCAGAACGAAGCGGCGACACCAGGTCAGGAGCTGCGACAATCGAGCGAGGGTGGAGTGGAAAGCCGGGGTAGATATACTGGTTGTGATGAGGCTGATGGCTGGCAGGTGCGGCGGCTGGGGATGGAGGTTAACGAGGTGCAGGTGTGGGTAGCCAGCCAGGCTCCGGAGCAGGGAGGGAGAGAGTACACAGAGAGAGAGAGAGAGAGAGGGCACTGGAGAAACCAGACTGTGAGGGAAAGGAGAAACAGGACACCCGCCAACAGCCGGGCTGCCACCGTGACACTTTTTAACCAGTGTACTTTCGACTTTAAAGGAAATTATTTTAAAATCATCATTTTTTACATAATATTTATATCCCTCTGCTCACTAACCAGCACAGCAACATCATCAGCATAGGCTGACAAATGAAATACATTTTCACACTCGGGAATTTTCACCCCAATTAATTTCTGTCTCAGTTTTACCAAAAGGGACTCAATTGCCAAAGTGTACAACATGGCAGACAACGCACATCCCTGTCTGACCCCTCTATGGACTTTGAAAGGAACAAGTCACCATTACCCTTAAGTATACTTTCTATGTCACAATAAAGAACTCTAATTTTGTTAATAAAATTGGGCCAAAAGCCAAAAGCTGCAAGAGTACCCCACAAATAATTGTGTTCAACTCTGTCAAAAGCTTTTTCTTGATCAATAGACACCAGACCAAATTCCATGTTGAACAAATGACTCATATCTAAAATATCTCTGATGAAAGAAATATTATTCTGAAGAAGCCTACCCGGCACACAGTAGGTCTGGTCAGGGTGGATTACCAGGCCCAAACACTCCACTCAGTCTGTTGGCTAAGGGCCCGTGTCCACCAAAGCGTTTTTTCAAAGTAGAACATTTTTCAACTCTCGGCAACCGGAAAAAAACGTTCAGCGCGGAAAAGACGCTCAAAGCCTCGTCACGCTGCTGACATTTTCATCTCATCACGCCTGGATTATTGCAACAGCCTTTTCACTTGTTTAACCCAAAAATCTACTGATCGACTCCAGACTGTCCAGAACTCAGCTGCCAGGCTTTTAACCAGAACAAAGAAATATGACCACATTACTCCTATTTTAGCTTCATTACACTGGCTCCCAGTATGTTTTAGAATTGACTTTAAAATTCTATTGATCACTTTTAAAGCTCTTCATGGCCTCTCGCCTTGTTATATTTCTGACCTTTTAGTCCCATACGCACCAGCAGGTACCTTGAGATCCTCGGGCAGAGGTCTGTTGTCTGTTCCAGAGTCTCGACTGAAAACTAAAGGGGACAGAGCGTTTGCTGTCAGGGCCCCGAGGCTCTGGAACAGCCTGCCCGAGGAAATCAGGTCGGCTGAGTCAGTGAACTCTTTTAAGTCCCTTCTTAAAACATACTTTTATAGGAGAGCTTTTCCCGATCTTATTTGACTTTATTTTATACCTTTTATTTTATTGTATTTTACTAATTATAGATTTTTATATTAAATTTTCATGCTCTTATCTTTTTTTTGTATTATTCTTTACACTTGTTAAAGCACTTTGTAACTTGTTTTTGAAAAGTGCTCTACAAATAAGGATTATTATTATTATTATTATTTTTACCAGCTTGGAAAAACGCGGCACTCCCATTGCAATGAATAGAAAATAGACGCTGGCATCAGAAAAAAATGGTCTCCATGATCTTATATTGTTCAAGTCCCCTTTTTTGGGGATCAGAGTGAGCACTGCTCTTCGACAGCTCAGAGGCAACTGCCCCCCTCCAAGGCTGTCACTAAGAACAGTTAACACATCTGCACCTACTTCCAGCCAAAAAGACTTGTAAAAGTCCACAGGTAGGCCATTTTGATGGTGCATCCATCAGCTCCACACTCTGAAAGCGGGACCTGACCAGAGCTCCCTGTGCCTTATTACCTAACAGGTCAGTCAATAACTTCATTTTAGCTTTAAAATTTTCAGTGTATGTCTGATTGCCAGTTTGTTCTGCTAAATTTTGCAATTCAATTATTTCTTCCTCTAATTTTTTCATTGAACGAGTTAGATCTCTTGTGACACTGAACGTATAGTCCTGGCACAATTGCTTTATTTGTACCTTAGTAAAATCCCACCATTGTTGCAGTGACTGAAAAGATGATTTTCTGGTTCTAAAATCATTCCAAAAGTGTCTAATCACCTCTCTAAAATGATCAGATAAGAAATTCGTATTAAAATGCCAGTAAGCACTTTTTAACTTAACAGACCTTAAAGACAAAGACCAAAAAACCAAACTACGATCTGAAAAACCATCTGGAATTATAGAGCAACTCCTAAAAAGACTAAGTTGGTGTTTAAAACCATAAAATCTGTCAAGTCTAGCCAAAGACAGCATATTATTCTAAGAATGAGTCCATGTATACTGTCTCTGGGCACTGTGAAAATTGCTCCAGATGTCAACAATTTCATTTGAATTTATTACCTCTATGAGGCATCTACGTGAAGGCATATGTGGCTCTACATGATGCCTGTCTATTGTATGTTCAGTGCAGTTAAAGTCTCCACCCAGGAGCAAAATATCCCCAGAATGACAATTACATACAGCATCCTTTAAGGTATTTATTGGCAAATTTGGGGCATAAACACAAAAAAACGATTTTCAAACTGGGCTCTGACCTTTAGAAGCCGACCCTTTACTATGTCCTCAACCTGATAGGAAATAGGAGTAAAAGATCAGGGGGAAAAAACTGCAACTCCACCACTAGTGGATGTATTGTGACTCAAAATAGACTCTCTAATAGAGTCCGTGTGTGTTTCTTGAGCAAAGAGTACATCAAATCTATTCTGCCTAATTGTTTCAAATAAAACAGCTCGCTTGCTTCATTCTCTGGAGATTTGTAACTACACTATCATCATGAGACATGGGGAATGCTTGCTTCAACATTAAACCTCTCCACTATTCAACACAACATTAAGCTTGGTCAGTATTTTTTTAAGACTGTAAACCCCCTGATCAGTAAAACTGCTCTCCCTCATGAAAGATCTTGTTTTCATAATGAACTGATCCACATAAGGGAAATAATCATCAATATGGACATTTCTAGCATGTTTTTTTTCCTTTCAAATACGATTTTAATTCGTCCACGCTATACTTGCGCCTGACAAACCCACTTAGCGGTAAGGTGCAGGTAAGAGAAATCACTCTCACTCTTGTTATCTGTTCCGCGCTAATCCAGAGCAACACCCTTCTTAACATTTACACCGGGAGGTTTCTTTTATGAGGTACTTTGAAAACACTTTCCGCTGTTTCCATAGAAGTTTCATTGTCATCCTGTGAAGCCAGAAACTGAACGCCACCAGCAACAGAATCATTACAAAACTGCGAGTTATTTTCCAGCTCAGCATTGTCCACAATATTTTCCCCAACTGATGAGGAAGAACTACGTTCTTCATTTACAGGTTTATCCTTCGGGTTTGCCTCCTTCATCCCTTTCAGTAAACCTGAGACCCCTGCACCTGCTGCTTTCCTTAAGTTGGCCTCCCTCCGCCTCGGCTGCCCCCCCCATACTGGAGGTACCGGGTGCTTCATCCCCAGCATTAGGTGCTCCAGTTCCTGCAGACTGCTCTTCTCATTAAACCTCCCACCGTTTTTACTATGTTTTGATTTAGGAAGTTGTCCACATTTACAATGTCAAATCCAAATCTTCTTTGTATCATTTAATGTCATGTCCACAAATTGCTGGAAAGACACCATGTGTTTAGAGAGAGGAAGAACAGGTGTAAAAACGCCATCAATCACAACTCCACTTACAATCAGTTAATTTGCAAAATCAACCATTCTCAAAAACAAAACAATCGAATTATTCATGCGGGGTGCTGACATAATGACATCCTTCAACCAAACTACACTCCTCCACACTGGCAGTCGATGCAATTTTTACAGCATGACGCCGCGTGAGCTACTCAAAATTCTCCATACCTGGGGCAGGCATGCTTCCAGCAAACACTGGAAACAGATGCCCTGGTAAACGCAATCCACCAAAGAAAAAAAACCCTAGGTGCTACTAACTTTAGAAAATGAAACCATAAACTTCTAAAAAAAGAAAAACCATAAAGGTATAAAAATAGAAATGATAGAAACAAAGAACACGTTACTGACACTGCACAGTCTATGCATTGCACTCCACACTCACTCCATACTCACACTTCCGCTCACAGAAAGAGAGAGAGGGAGGGGCAGCCTACACAATATATACACACAGAGGTACAGACAGTAAAGGTGATGTTGCTATAGACTGGATGAATAATGGTACAGATATTTACAATAGTGTTAATGATAATAATCGTAATGTTAATGATTATAATTACAATAATAACAATAGGACTAGTAACAATAGTTGTTGTAGCAGAGGGTGTCGAGCAGGAACACGGGGGCAGCAGGTGACTCGCAACCACAGATCCAAACTCCACAGCTCCAGAGCCAGAAACACCTGCAGGAAGTGATAGGAGAAGAGAGGAGAGAGACGAGAAAGCACAAGACTACCAGAAAGGGGAGAAGTCGAGTTAGTAACATGCAATAATGGGATAAGGTTGCATACAGAGGGAGAGAAAGTAGAGGAGAGAGGAGCTCAGTGCATCATAGGAAATCCCCCGGCAGTCTAGGCCTATAGCAGCATAACTAAGGGATGGTTCAGGACTCACCTGAGCCAGCCCTAACTATAAGCTTTATCAAAGAGGAAAGTCTTAAGCCTACTTTTAAATGTGGAGATGGTGTCTGCCTCCTGAACCCAAACTGGAACCTGGTTCCACAGGAGAGGAGCTTGATAGTTGAACGCTCTGGCTCCTAGTCTACTTTTGGAGACTCTAGGAACCACAAGTAACCCTGCATTCTGGGAGCGCAGTGCTCTGGTGGGGTAGTAAGGTACTATGAGCTCTTGAAGATAAGATGGTGCCTGACCATTAAGAGCTTTGTATGTGAGAAGAATGATTTTAAATTATATTCTGGATTTTACTGGAAGCCAATGCAGAGAAGCTAATACTTGTCAGTCTACTTTTAATATACTTATCAGATATATACTTGGCTTATACTGACAAGTATACAGAAAAGTCTAAGTATATTTGGCATATACTTGTACTTAATCTTTTGATCAAGATATACTAAAGAAAAGTATACTTTCCTTATACAGAAAGTTTAAGTACACTTGGCTTGTAGGTCTTGCGGTAGAGTAGCCTATTAAATACTTTTTACACACATTGGCTTCTTTGAGGTAATACGCCAGCATGTTTTACATACCATCTTACAAATTTACATGCTCAAGTTTATGGTAACAGGCCAGCTTTAGGGTGGAACAGCTTAGAGTAAATAGCGCGTGTGTGGACGTGAACCTGATCTTTTATGTACAGTGTTATTAACCCACACAGAAACAGATAAATATTTGGCTGATTTTAATGACAATTCTTTTATGATGTGAAAAGAGCCATTAGCCATTTCCAATTTATTATATACATATAGTACATATATGTAGTCTTTTACAAAATCCTCACAAAACATCAAGTAGCAAGTCTCTTTATATAATAGGCCTACATAAATCATTGGCTACAACATAGGATATGACTCGTCTCATGACCCTTTTAGTCCCATACATTAAGCTGACATCAAAATGTGCTTTTTCCTCACTTCTGGTTCCAGTTCAATTACCTGACACTAAATTGGCTAAATGCTGCATTTAAAACTTTAAAACACTGGTGCGCCATCACAATTCCAAATTAGCGTCAAGTCATCTTTTCCAAGAACGCCACATAAAATTTTTTATACTCTTCACCAGACTGTATGTCAGAGATAACCCCAAAGGTTCTAGTTTTTTCATTAAGACTGACACCATGTTCTTGCAGAAGTTGCTTAATCTGTGCATACAGAGGCAACACAAGTATATAGAAGCCATTCTTTATGTTTGCACTGGCATCAAACACTGTGTTGCAAGAGTCACATTAAAAGGGACAGTCTGCGTTAATGCCAAGGTATTTTAAACAGCTCTCACAATAAAAGTGAACTTCAAATTTAGATGAACTTCCAAATTCTTTGTAGAAAATGTAATGTGAAGATGGTTTCAGACCTGGAAAAATTATATTAAACATTTCCAGTAAGTGAGTAAGTGCTTTGCTGGTTAAATTATGCCGCAACAGATAGGACATCAGCATCAATACACTTTCTCCTTTTGAAAGAGGTGTACCAAGATACAAGGGCTGATCACCAGTATCTGGTGAAAAATTCCAAATTCCATTGTTGTTGAGAAGTCATGTTTAAGGCTTACTGCTAAACAAAATGCTTGTTTTTGGTCCAACAATTGGATAAACACCGACTTTTTATGAGGAAAATGCAAAAGAATACTGCAATACACCAGAGGAGAAAAAAGAGGAAAAAGAAGGATAAAGAAAGAGAAAGAAGGAAAAGAGATACAGTTTAAAGAAGGAGCTCAGAAAACAGAGTTCAGAAACAGAGTATCAAACTGAAGAGAAACAAACAAGGAGAGAACAAAAACCAACGAAGAAGAGGATAGAAGGACTCAAGCAAGTGACAGCAAACTACTGGACACTGAATTCAGTAAGTTTTTGCATTTATTACTATAAAACAAGTCCCAACTGAAGCTAATAGCTAACAAGCTAACTCAGGACTGTGGTTACCTAGCAACGGCATCATAAAAGCAGTAGTGCTGTTTTAAACAGAACATCAAAAACTGTTTCATGATGTCTACACACTCTGAAACCATTGACTACCCCCCAGCTATCAAAAGCAAAACTGCAAGAGGAAAATAGAAACAAACAATACTTCGAGAAAGACCAGAAATCCTGTTCCTTGACCACTATAAAGATGGAAGATCCTGCAATTTAATCTTCTGGACTGGTCTCTTTACCCAGCAATAAAGAGGCATTTGTAATGGATGGAAAATAAGTGTACTGGAAGAAAATGACTCTGACACCAGCAGAATAACAGTAAACCTGTTCAAAAATGGAACTTCCACGATAGGAGCCATTATTCCCCTCATATTTCAAAATCTATGTTTTGTCCCCCCCACTTTTCTCTGGTGATTTCGGAGTTGGCTAGGCAAGAAGGTTTACTATGAGTGGCTAGTCAATCAATCATTCCACATCAGACATAATTAAACGGTTGAAATGCGGACAAAAAACGTGTAAGTTAGGCCTATAGAAAACATCCGACACAACGCAAAGGAGATGCTGAAAAGTTAAGGGAGAAAAAATACGAGTTTGCTGAAGGCAGCTAAGTGCCTCAATATTACAGACTTTTCTACTGTGCTGCTGTTATTACAACCTACCTGAAGACAGCAGTGAGGGTGCCTGCAGCAGGGTGGAGAATAACTTGTTACAAGTAACTTAACGCAAATTTGCTAAAATAAATAAATAAAAATAAGTCATTGCCTTTTCACGTTCCCTTATTATTTATATTTTTACTCTTTAATCCAATATTTTCTTTGGACTAGTAATCTACTCTTAATTTCGCTACATTTTCAATTCATAATTTAACCAGTCTGTGATCTGCATTTTGATTCATTAACCGAAATGAGCTTTCATCCAGGCTGTGTGCGCTCGGTTACGCAGAAGAGCCCGGTGTAATTTGCTCCTCCTGATCCCAGTCACCCCCCACTTTCACTTGACTATTTTATGGAGGACTTGACACTTATTAAGGACTAGGTGTAAGATTTAGGTTGTAACTTATGTCTACGTTGGACGTATTTCAGCTGGTGCAACCCTTAAGTTAGAAATTACGTTCAAACTAGGCTAAGTTTGAACTTACACATAGTTGGTGCAACCCAGTGCTGGACATCATAAGAGAACACTTCTCCCAGATGGAAATAGAACCGGTACAGATCAGAGAGCAGCTGCACCTACCTCTCCTACTGTCAGTGACTTCCAGGCCAAGAAAGAACTGGACAGTGTCAACTCACAACAGAGAGTTTCAGCAAGAACTAGCTCGTCAGAGAAGACAGCTGGATCATCTCAGTGAGGAGGTGAAGGAACTTAGGAAGGACAGAGACAACTGCAGAACTGAGTTGGCTATACTGAGAGAAGAGCTACAGGACAGGGAGGCGGACCGCCTGTGCCCACCTCTCAGATCCAGACCACATCCAGCCAAACTCCCACTACATCTGCTGAAGGACAACACAGCCCTTTCCTCGAAGACCTGGTGCAGACTCTAATCCCCCCCTTACCATCCAGCTGCCTCCATACACACATCCCAAGCCAAGACACCAGTCACAACCTTGAACCTGTCCAAGGCCCGGCCTCTAGCCAGCCTCCAGCCAGCCTCCAGCCAGGAGCTCTAGACCTGAAACCACCACCACAGCTCCATTCAAACCCAACGTGTTCTTGGCCCACCACCCAACCTTCCACCTGGACTGCCTGTATGATAACATACACCTACACAGAAATACAGTCCCCACCCTTGCTAGGACCCTGAACGATGTTGCTCTTGGAAGGAGCCTTACTACCACTCCAAGGGGTAACCACACAACGCAGACCCCACGCAGACCTCCAGGACCTCCTAGACCTTCAAGACCATCTAGACTTCCACCATGCATCCATCCCCAAATCCAAATCCACTGCGTCACCAACATCACAACCCACAGCCCACTTAACAGCCAACACAACACTGGCCTCTGATACCTAGCCAGAAAGCCCCCCAGCCTGGAGGTCCTATACCCCCCTCATCCCAGCGGCAGAACCAAGACTGCAGGAGCAGCAGCCTATTGGACTGAACTATGCTGCAGCGGTGAGAAGAGCCACAGCCCCGCCCCCCTCTGGTGAACTCAAAGACATATTACACATGCTAAACCTGCTCTGCTCTTGCCTCATATAGCTACATGGTGGAAGAGCAGAGACCTCTTAAAGACATCATAATAATTCATAGTTTAGCATGTTGGATATCATTTTAAATGAATAGTAATATAAGGACAATTCTTAACAGTATTTCACACATGAAACACTCTAAAATGTCACTCAAAGTTTAATATTTTATTCATTTACCTACAATATTATTTTCCTCTTTTTACACTTTTCTCTTTTTGTTTGTTACCAGTATTATTTTTTAATATCTAGTTTGTCTAATTTATAATATAATAACGGATTACACTTGGAGATGAAATCGTTTACAATAACATGTTGGAACATTCAAGATCTGAGATCATGAGCTTTTGATTTAAAGAGCAAAAATTCAGATTTTAATAGAGAGTTAAAAGACTGACATAGTTTTACAGGAGACATGGTGCAGAGAAGATGTTTCCACTGGTCCTCATGGCTACACTGAGATTGTTATACCATCAACAAAAAAATCCCACAATAACCCAAACCCAGAGATTCAGGAGGCATGATTATATGGTGTAAATCAGAACTGAGCCAGTCCATCACAGTAATTAAAAAAGAAGCTTATATATGGTTGAAAAATAACAAACAGATGATTTGTGCTGATCAGCATGTCTACATGTGTGCCATCTATTTACCTCCAGAATCCTTCAGAATACCTTCAGAATCCCCCTACTATAACACAGATATTTTCTCTATTCTTGAGGAGGAAGTTAACAATTATAAAACCATGGGAAATGTATTACTCTGTGGGAACGCTCAAACAGGGGAAAGAGCTGCCACTATGAACACCCAGGGAGTCAAACACTTACCTGGAAGCACCTGCTTCCCCCTCCCTGAACGTCCTGCTAGAAAGAGTTTTGACAAGCTTACTAATACATGTCGTATGCAGCTTTTACAGCTCTGCTGTATGCTGGGTCTGTACATAGTCAACGGCAGGCTACGAGGGGACTCTCTAGGTCGCTACACTCACAGCTCAGCTCTTGGCAGTAGTACGGTAGATTATTTCATTACAGATCTAGAGCCAATGTCTCTCAGAGCTTTCACAGTCTGCCCCCTCTCACCCCTCTCAGACTACAGCAAAATCACTATCCATCTGAAAAGGGCTCAGTCTTAGTCTGGGGCCCCTAATGCCTGTGAACTGTTTAACAGCACATACTCATACAGATGGACCCCAGACAGCATGGGGACGTACCAAAAGGCACTGGAAAATCAAAACTTACATGATTTAACTGATTTATTTTTAACTGAAACATTTCCCCAGAATAATTCATCATTTGGCTTTATTGTCTAATTTGAAAGCCCCCAAACCAAAACCTCAACAAATGAACAATAACAAATGGTTTGACACTGAATGCAAAAACCTAAGGAAAACTTTAAGCAAATTATCAAATGGAAAGCACAGGGACCCAGATAACCACAACATACGCTGTCAATATGAGGCCACTCTGAAACAATACAAGTACACCCTAAAAACTAAGAACGAACAACACAGCAAGAACCAGCTCTGTGAAATTGGTCAGTGGTTCGCTGTCGATGGTGATAGTGCCGTCGGTCTGAGGGCCACATTCGAGGTATTCATGTTTGATGTTAAGGCGCATGCCGTTCTCGGATAGTCAATCTTTCCACGCTTGTGCCTGAGCTTGTAGGGCCGGCCTTTTCCAGGTCCAGGAAGACCATGTGCACCGTCTTGTTCTTCTCCTGGTGCTTCTCCATCAGCAACCGGGCAGCATGGATGGTGTCGGTGGTTCCACAACCCTTGACAAAGCCACATTGGTTCAGGGTGATTGTGATCTCATAGTTCATAGTGTGGCACAGTAGTCGGATTGGCCGATAATCTGTGCACTCGGTGGCGTCCCCCTTGCCCTTCCAGATGGGCACTGTGGTGCTCGTTGTCCAGGCCTGGGGGGTGTTGGGTCGGAAATAAGGACAGGCTGGGCTAGTGGAAGACCTGGTCCCTACCCTAACCAACTTATTTAACTCAGTAAAAATTACTCTATTAGCCTTCTTCTTTAGTTAAAAACTGCATAGTCAAAGACTTCACTGGAGACGGTCAAGAGTCGGTGCCAAAGAGTTTATTCCAATAAAGGACAAGTAAACCTGAGTAACATCCCTGCAGGTCTCAGGATGGAAATGAGCTGGTGTTCAGCGAACCTCGCCTTATATTCACCTTAAACTCCACCTTCCAGGTGGGCGTTACACTTGGTCTCCACCTACAGTGTTCGCTGACCACTCCCTTCTAATGGTGAATTTCTTATCCTCTCCTGCCATCTAGTGGCCGTTGTTACATACTGTTTTACCAATTTAACCCTTTCACTAATGTCAAAATTACCACTTTTAGTTATTCAGCATAATTATTGTTAAAAATATAAAGAAGGATAAATTGTAACATTACTGGACTATAAATTCACCAATATGTTTCAACTTCAGTCTCACCGTATTTTTTTAAAAGTTATACAGGCATTATTTGACACTATTAAAACTTAAACACTTACAATTGTATTTTTAAAAAAAATTAATAAGGAATAACAAACTTGATAAACGTATAACATAATTCAACATATCAAACATGAATATGCCGTGTCTCATAGCTACTTCGGCAATAAGAAATGAAGAATTCCCACACCTGCTCAAGCTTAGTTTCTTGCAGTACAAAGCCTAGCTTCTAGCTGTAACTTGCAGTACCTTGCAGCACCAGTTGACATCATTCACAATGTGTCATGATCTCATTCTTGGCCACAGTTTGCCATGATCTCATTCCTGGCGTACGTGACTTGTAGCAGGTACCTTGCTACCACTGTGTATGTTACAGTAGGCTAGGTTTTGCCTACTCTGCCTGAGCGGCTGCTCTGCTCATGTAGGCACATTGAAAAGGCACAAGTTCATGAATTACACAGAATATATTCCTTTAAGTCTTAAGAATAAAATACTAGTTGACTTAAACACTTACTAGTCAAACCTTACATTGAAAGAATGACATTAGTGGTCAACACCTTTACCCAGTGAGACCACTGCACTAATGCACTTCTGATTAATAACAGCACCTCTAGGATATTGATAACGAGTAGAATAAAATAAACAATGGATTTATTCAACAGGGGGGGTTGTCTTCGGCCGTGACCCGATTAAAGAGGGCTGCGAGGTATGCAGTTCCGCGGTCACCCATAATCTTCCACACTTCAGCTGGGATGTCGTCTGGTCCCGTGGCTTTCCCATTTTTCATTTTCTTCAGTGCGAAACGAACTTCCGCAGTGGTAATCGGCGTGACGGGCCCGGGGACAGGGTCCACAGGTGGTATGAGCAGGTGTGGGAATTCTTCATTTCTTATTGCCGAAGTAGTTTGACCAGCGTTGAAAGATGTCCTGGGGGTCTCGCAGGACCTGCCCATCCGCCCCCTTGATTTGCACAACGTGGTTGATGTCAACATCTTGTTTTGCTCTGTGTCGGGCCTTGGCGAGTCGGTAGATGTTGTTGGTTTCGAGCTGGTCGTACAGGTGCCGGTAGTGCTGGCTTTTCGCAGAGGCCACCGCCCTCTTCGCCGCCGATTTCAGCATGCGGTATTGGGCGAAGTCTTCAGGCGTCCACGATCACCACCAGGTTCTGAAGGCCAGCTTCTTTGTTTTTATTGCTTTTTGTACCTCCTCATTCCACCACCATACTTGTTTGTTGATGTATTTTCTACCAGGTTTCGTTGAACCAACGGCGTCCTCCGCAATTTTGTGTACACACCATCTCGGACCACAACTCTTCCACTGGCTGGTCAGTGTTCACTGACAGCAAGTTGAACGCGGCCACCAGCTACTCCTTATGTTAAAAATGGTATCATCATGACCTATGATTACCCTAGATTACCCTGTAACAGAACAAGAATTAACAGATGTCATCCAGTCCCTGAAAGGAAAGAAGGCTTGTGGTATTGATGGAATCCTCAACGAAATGATCAAATACTCAGACCATAAAATCAGATTGGCTATACTAAAACTATTCAATACTATTCTAGCAACTGGAACTTTTCCATACATCTGGAACAAATTTTTAATAACCCCAAAACATAAATCCGGAGATAAATATGACCCAAATAACTAAAGAGGAATATGTGTAACCAGTAACCTGAAAAATATTCTGCAACATCATTAATAAACGACTTGTCAACTTTCTTGATGACCACAATATTCTGCATAAATGCCAAATTGTTTTTTGCCAAATTGCCGCACAACGGACCATATATTTACCCTCCAGACCACCTGCCTCATCCTGAGATCTGAGGTCTGCTGTATGCAGATGACTTAGTGTTGCTTTCACCTACTAAAGAAGGTTTGCAGCAGCACCTTAATCTCCTGCAGAGATTCTGTCAGACCTGGTCCCTGACAGTAAACACAGGTAAGACTAAGATAATGATCTTTTAGAAACAATACAGAAATCAGGTTACACGCAATTTCGTTTTAGACACCACTAAATTACAACATACAAAAAACTACACTTACCTTGGCCTTAATATTACATATATGGGACAAAACAATCAGAATCTTTCCATACCGAGTTCTGTAAGATTATCCTGCAGGTGCAGAGAAAAACACCAAATAACCTGTGCAGAGCACTTACTAAAAATACAGAAAAGATCAATAAAATTTTACAATCACTTAAAATCAGCTAACCCCCAGACGTACCATCACAAAGCTCTAACATACCAGGAGCTAAAACCAGAGAAGAGTTCCCTCAGCCAGCTGGTCCTGAGGCTCTCTCTGCAGTAACAAGTCCCCAACAACCTCAGGACAGCAACGCCAACTCAAGCAGACCAAACCAAATTATCAACAAGCACAAAGAAAAATATATTGAATACTGGAAAGAAACGACCAAAACACAAAGTAAATTCCAATGTTATCTGACCCTAAAAAGAGAATTCACACTGGCACATTACCTGAGCACAATAAAATGTCCTAAACTAAGAAAAATGTTGACAACATACAGACTGAGTGAACAGCCTGGCCATAGAAAAGGGTGCCACAGACAGAGCTGGCTACCACAAGAGGAGAGACTCTGCTCCCAGTGTGACACAGGGCAGGTAGAGACAGAGCTGCACTTTCTAACCTCATGCCCTAAAGAAACACTAAGACAAAAACACTTTGTAAACATTTCCCAAATATACCCCTAATTCAAATTTATATCAGACACACAGAAACTATTTACTGGGAGAAATGCCCAAATATCAAATAATTACTGCAAAATATGTCTCCTCATGCCATGAAGTGAGGACAACCAGTGGAAACTTAGACTGATAAATAATTGTACAAATTTTCAAATTATTATTATTTTGATTGCTACTGATTATTTTATTATTTTTTAATCAATTAATTATTTATTTATTTTTTTGGTCTATTAATACACACACACACACACACACACACACACGTTTACGGTATTATCTATTTATTTTAATGTTTTATTTTAATTGTTTTTATCACGCACACACACGCTTACTGTTTTATTTATTTAAAAAGCTGTAAAAATTCGAGCAGCACAACTATCAGGACTATCAATCCAGCATATTGTCTTTTATTCTAGAAAATGTAATTTTTCTAGAAATGCTTGACGTGGATTTTAACAAAATTGATAATAATTTCATCATATCCTACAGAGCTGCAAATCCCAAAGAAAGAGTAGCTACCTGTGTGTACCTGTGTGTTCAACTTTTGTAGAGCTTAATTACCCATGCATGATATGACATGAGTCCTAATGGTGCCGAAATATCCTTACTAGTTTCTTTGTGCTGTCCTGGGTTAGTAATACAGAATACTGCATTTGTATTTGTCCATTTACTTTCATATCCTGCCAAAACAGTTCTCACAATAACACTTTTGGTACATACTGTACAACACAGACAAAGCAGATTAGTGTATAAATAACAAGTCCAGTTCCCTTTTTTTGTGCAATCATAATTATTTTGCTAGTATCTCTGCTGAATGTTGGCGCAAGGCTGCTATTCTGGCATAATTTATTTTGCAATGTCTGTCATTCTTCATTATGTGAATTTATATATAAGCAAAGTTATCCTGATAGACAAGCACTAAGTTACAACTGTGTAACTGGCTTTGAGAATTACAAATAACAGAAATAAAAGTGGTTCAAAGTTACTTACCTTCGCATTCCATCTGTTCTCCTTGGAAGTGCTTCTGTGCCGCGCAAGTATCTTAAGGTCCTAGACGTTTTGCCATTACTTCGCGTGTTGTAGGCCTACACGGTTGTAACGTTACACAACTGCTATCAACATCAAACTCGACCGAGAGGTAGCTAGCTCAAAGAGTACAAAAGCAAGCTAATAATCTCCGGCTTGCTGAATCGCAAAATGCTTTCGATACAGTCGGGCACCTCTCACAATAGTAGGCTGTGCAATCCGTTTGCGTTCGCGTGCATCTCATCTGACTGTCAGCATCTTTGATGTCAACCGTTCGCGGCTGCCAAAAAAATTGATTGAAGACCAGCAAATGATCACAGAGTGCTCTAGACTGGAGGATGAAGATGGATGGATAAAAGTTAAAGTGGAACAAAGGCAGAAAAAGAAAGATGGTCCAGCCTTTTTTCCTGCTAAAGCTTGGGGTAAGTTTGCTAGCAGTTGTCTTAATCTGTCACCTAGCATAATGGTTAGCTTCAAGCATTAGCATAATTTAGTTTGTTCTGTGAACAAATAATTTTAAATATTGGGTAATTTAACATTAAGTTGCCAACAAGCTGTTTGTACCCAGTAGTAGGTTCATATCACAGTTTGCAATGCTGTCAGAGCCGCTACGACATTTGACCAGAAAGGACACACTGTTCAACTTTGGACCAGAATGGAAAAAAACATTTTAAGCTTTAAAGGATGAGCTAGCCAGAGCTGGTACCCTAGCCTACTTTGACAAAGAAGCACCAACAAAGGTAACTGCAGATGCAAGTCCTGTAGGTGTAGGAGCAGTACTGGTGCAGGACCAGAGGGGAGAGATGGTACCTGTGTGCTATGTTTGCTGCAGCCTGAGCGGAGGTACTCTCAGACAGAGCGTGAAGCCTTAGCTCTGGTGTGGGCTTGTGAGAGGCTACATCCATATCTGTATGGCAGGAAGTTTGATCTAGTCACAGATCATAAACCATTGGAAGTTATATACAGTCAACGATCCAAACCATGTGCACGCATTGACAACCATATGACTTCAGAGTAGTGCACATACCTGGTAAACAGAACATAGCAGACCAGCTGTCACGGCTGCTAGGAAATACAGAAAAAAAGGAGGTACACAAACATGAATTAGAAGAGTATGTGAGGTTCGTGGCCATAAGTGCTACACCCAAAGCATTAACTACCTGAGAGGTGGAGGAGACCTCTGCTACTGACCCGGTACTAGTGGAGGTAGGGCAGGGCTATCACAGATGGACACTTTGAGAACTGTAAATCATTCGCACCAATTGCGAATTAACTGTGTATAGTGGGATACATAGTCCTACGAGGAAATCACATAGTGCTGCCACAAAATCTACAAGCACGAGCGCTTGTGCTAGCTCATGAAGGACATTTGGAATAGTGGGAACCAAACAACACCTCAGAACCAAGGTTTGGTGGCCTGGCATGGATAAAGCACAACCACAGAAAATGTCATTGACAGTCTTGAGTCAATCTTCAGCAGACATGGACTACCAATCACCTGCAAATCAGACAATGGACCGCAGTTCAAATCTGACTTGTTCAGGGAATACTGTGAAAATAATGGACAGTCAGACATGTGAGGATGACACCAAAATGGGCTCAAGGAAATAGAGAAGTAGAGCGCCAAAATTCATGGCAGATGAAAAGAATAAAGATTGCCCAAGCAGGAGGACTGAACTGGAAACTTGAACTAAGAAAGTATGTGACTATGTAGAGGAGCACTGAACATGCCACCACAAGAAAAAGCCCTGCTGAGCTGCTCTTGAATCGAAAAATGAGGGGAAAGTTGCCAGATATCTGTGAAAGGAAAGGCAAAATTATATGCTGATGAACAGAGGGGAGCTCATTACTCAAAGGTGGACATTGGAGACGCGGTACTCATACAGCAGGACAAAGTGGACAAGTTCACCATATGATTCAAAGCATCACCATATAAAGTTGTCGTAAAGACAGGAAATCAAGTTGTGGTCGAATCTCTGGGAGCACGTTATAGAGAAACACCACACATGTGAAAAGAGATGAGACTAACCAGCCAAATGAAATGCACAGTACACAGGAGAAAACACCAGGACCGGAGGAAAGTGTACTTATTACAGACACAAACATTCAGATACAACCCCAGGATATGGAAACATCAGAACAATAGCCAGACCTCAGAGGGTTAAAAGGGCACCTGACAGACTTCATGATTTTGTGTTGAAGTGATGTGTATTATGTTATATATGGTTGACGAGAGAAGTGGTAAGGTGGTTGCTAAGCCAAAGATAATAGGTGTTATAGAAAGGAAAACAAAAAGGTAATAACCACTTGTGTACGATACGGTACAGTGTTTGTTTAAGTGGATAAGTTTATTTCCAAGAAAAGACAGGATGTCATGAATTGGTTTAGAGATGCCATGTGTCTAGTGAAACAGGAAGTAATGGGGGGAGATAGCGGGAAGACGTGGTTGTGGGATGGCAATAGCCTGTGTTCAGACAATAAAGCAAGTAAACGCAGAAGCTCCATGTGTTGATTACATTCAGGATATACCAGCTAATTCAGTATTAAGTTAGGTACTCAACACGGCTGTTAGTACTCACTATCTAGCTACCACGTCAATATCGGATGGGTTTAAAAAGACTTATTTTGATTCAGTAACTAACAATTAGCTAACATAAAGTTAGCTAACTGTTAGTAAAGTTAGCTAACAGGTAGCTGTGGTAACACCTGCGGTAACATTGGGCAAAGCTAAAAACAGGCTGATACACATTTTTCTGTTACCATCAGTTACACTACACAAATGTAAATTTTGTGTTAGGCTCATAATATGTACGTTGTTTTGCATGTTAGAGCTTCCACGGTGACAGCAATATTGTCTCTGATGAGGACTGCACTCCAGAGCCAAGCACAGACCGGGACAGAACCGGGGTCGAAGCAAGCAGAGGTGGGGGGGGGGGGGGGGGGGAGCCAGGGTCCGAGGAAGAAGAGGCAGGGGAGGACGAGGTGCAAGCCAAGATATACAACTGTTATCCTGATCCACTAGAACAATACAGAGGTTTAATCCTAGCAGGGTGTAAGATAATGATAATGTCACCAACTGACACAGTGCTAATCCATTGTGTGGATGAATACCTGTACATTGTTTTATTCCCAGGAGGGTAGAGAAAATACAAAGGATATTTTTTCCTGTTCTAGATAATATTTTAATTATTTTTTAAATAAAACATTGAAAATGATAAATGCCTTTTCTTTACACTTGCAGCATGAACAATCAAGCAACTATATTTATGTCTATCTTATGTCTCCAATAATGACATCCAAATGTCACTTGTGAAATGTCATCTTTTCTCCTGACTGGTCTGTGGACATGGTGGTTGTAATCCAGGTCAGCCAGCATGGTCCGATCAGTGTATACTGGTAAGAAGTACAGGGTGTTAGACTCCAAATCTGCAGGTGACCTGAGGGCACAGTAGAAATAAAACACACAGTATTTTTTACTTCTGCTAAAATAAATAATGGCATGACAGCACCAATTACAGTAAAAGGTTTTCACACAATATGTTTAGCTATGTACAATGTCAAACTATATAATAAATAGCTTATACGAAACACAGATACTTGGGGACCTTTAGCCAGCGTTGTTTGTGTACACTAACATTGAAATGTCTTTCTCATAACTACAAAAACACAGCTACATCACCACATTTGTAAAATGTCTTGTTCAAATATATAACAGCATATACAGTCAAACAACACTTGCAGACACAAGATAGTATTAAACACAAACAGATTAGATACAAGGTAAAGATAAGTGTAAACATATTATAACAATAAACCTAGGTGGTGAATAACTAAACCGGCGGAGACATTGTCTTACCTGATGTTAGCATCGGCAAACACAGCTCTTGGCTGCACACAGGTCTCAGCTGCGCTGCCGTTTTCCAACTTAGAACTGCAGCTACAAATAATTCATGGCTCGCTACACCAGCCTACACTCGTAGCTACCATTAGCTGTATGCTAATTGCTATGTAGGTAGCTACCGTTGCAGCTGAAATACTGTCAATCCTCATCAAAAACTCAGATATTGAACAGTTAAATGTCTTTGATAACTGAATAGTTATAAGTCAGCTGGCTGAGGACACCACTCTGTTTATTAAAAATGTTGAGCAGGTTCCAGAGGCTACTGAAACTATAGACTCATTCTCAAAAGCATCTGGGTTACTGAACCTGAAAAAGTGTGAGCTGTTATCTATACATGACTGCCACCTCAAGGCAGCATATGGTATCCCTATTAAAACTGCAGTCAAATACTTGGGTATACATACTGTACTGTAAAGATACTAAATTGAGTGAAACATTAAATGGATGGAACAAAATGGATGAATGTAAATCAAGATTAGATAGATGGTTAAATAGAGATCTTTCTCTGGTTGGTCGCATTTATATAACCAAAATGGAAAGCCTTTCAAGATGCATTTACCCAGCCTTTTCTCTGTCTATCCCCAACAAAACCATCAATACTTTAAACTTTGATTACATCTGCAAAAGAAAACCCCATTATCTGAAAAGAGCGACTATAGTGAAACCTTAAAGACTAAATGGTTAAGATGCTTTCTAGCAAACAGTAGAAGCTTCTGGTATCGTGTCTCCAGGGAATTGTTTAAAAAGAAATTGGAGGTATTCAGTTACTTTTACGCTGTGATTTTGATGTTGCAAAACTTTCTAGAAAACTGTCTGCATTTCATTCACAAGTTCGGTTATATTGGAAATTTTGTACAAACACAATTTTACTCCCCATGATGTACCCATCTGGAAATGCATATTCATTCTCTTTAGAAATAAGTCCCTGTATTTCAGTGAATGGAAGGAAAAGAACATTTGGTGTGTCACACATTTACTGGACAACTATGGAAATGTTTTATCTTTTGAAGATTTTGGTACAAAATTAATTTTCAGTGCAATCGTAAACATTATGATATGGTTGTTCAAAGCGTCCCATCTGCCTTCCTTTTAATGGCAAGAAATGCACTACCTCATATGTTCAACCCCCCTCTTCTTCCTTCATTGATGATCGCTGGTCACCAGTTCTGTAGTAAGACTTTGCAAAACAAAGTGTTGCGTGATCTTTCTTCTTTGAAGAAACTACGCACAGATTTCTTAAAGTTACCTTTATCACCAAAAGCTAAAGAGCTTCACTTTAAAGTATTTAATGACATATATCCTTCAAGAACTCCTCTCACATAGATTTAACTTTGATCCAACTAACTGTATATTCTGTGATGAGGACATAGAGACCATGGAACATTTGTTTTTCTTCTGCCCTTACAGTAATACATTCTGGTGTGATAATGTATGATTGGCCTTATCTCCAGTCTTTCTCCAGTTTCACTAGAGATAACATCACATTTGGAATTATAATGAAGGACAAAAACTATGATCTGCTTTTAAACACTAATTATCTTGGGTAAATTTTTTATCCACAAAATGTATAAAAACACAGACTCTATTGTCTTCAAGAAAGAATTTGCATTGTACTACAAGTCCCTGTTGTTCATGAAGAAGAAAACAGCAAAAAAAACTTTAAATTAACTGAAGCCCCATAACTGGTGTTTTATTACTCTCTTTATCTTCTCCCTAAAGCTGTTTTTGTCATCTTACGTGCTCCATTTCCTTTTAGCACTAATATTTTTGTTAATGAAAAAAAAAAAAAAGTAGGTAGCTACCCTTAGCTGTGTGCTATTTGCTAAGTAGGTACATTGGCTAGCAATGAAAAGTAACAAATTCCCATCAAAATTAAAAAAGCCAGATTACCTGTCCAGCTGAAATAAAGTGTAACTTTTCAGTCCCTTGGGGTACCTCAGTGGTCACCATCGTGGAAAAGCCACGCAGATATTACCTCCAGTCTGACCGCTTTGCTCGTCAGGTCTGAGAGAGATGAGCGGGTGCGTGCATGTGGGCAGCTCCTGTAGCAGGAGGGCTGGTAGCCATGGTAGCAAGGGAGAGTGACAGTCACCCAGCCAATCAACCAGTGGCTTTGTTTATTGCAGCCCTGAGAGGACTACAGACAGACGATTTTTATACTCTTTTTCAGAGCACCTAACTTTAATATGTATTGGTGTATAAAGACAGTTTCAACAAATATGACAAAAAGTGTTTTAGAAACAACTTGCCTACCCTGCCTTTAATTTGTTTAATAAGTTGCAGGTTTTTACTAATCAATGTAGCGACCCCCTTACTCTTACTAGATCCTACACTATAAAACACATCCAACCCAACATACACGGAATTTTTCAAATTCCATGGCAGTCGTGTGTTTCTTGTAAAAAGACCACATCATGTTCATTTCTTTTAAGACTGGACATACCTAAACTATGCACATTCCAACTCCCCTTAAAGTCCGTCTAGCGGAAATCCGAACATCCGTGATCTGTATACAATCCTCCACGCTCTGCTACCAATATCTAGTCCAAACCAGTGGCTCAGGAGGTAGAGCGGGTTGGCTGTTAATCGGAAGGTCGGCTGTTCAATCCCTGGCTCCCCCTGGTTGCGTGTCGAAGTGTCCTTGGGCAAGATACTGAACCCTGAATTGCCCCTGGCGGCTATTCCGCCAGTGTATGAGTGAGTGTGACTGGTGAATGCAGATGTAGTGTAAAAGCGCTTTGAGTAGTCGAAAAGACTAGAAAGGCGCTATACAAGTACGGAGCATTTACATTTATATTAGCAGCAGTCAACACCAAGAGAAAATAAAAAAAGATAAACAAAAGAACAAGGCAGAATTGTAAGTCCCACTTAAAGCAGGAGGCTGCACATTGTGGCCAGAAACTCACTCCATAGAATCTATCAAGGCTATGACTTCCCGGGGGCATTCAAATGTCTTAACTTCATCTTTGGTATCGATCTTCAGCTTGGCAGGATACATCATCCTGAACATCACCTCTTGGTCATGCAGAATTTTCTTGCACTTCTTAAATCTGTCACGTTTCGCCTGTGTGGCTCTGGAGTAGTCCGGAAACAGCATTATATTATTATTTCAAGTCAAAGTCAGTTTGCCTTTGTTTCTTGACCCACGCAGCACCAGGTCCCTGTCAGAGGATCTTAAAAACTTTGCCAGTATGGGTCTGGGTCTGTCTCCTATCCTGGGCTGCTGGCTGGTGTGCATGTTTGATCTCACATCTCCAGCAAATCCACAAGCAGCTCCTCTAGAAACTTAACTGCATCTCCTCCTTCTTTGCCCTTGGGAATGCCCACAAAACAAATATTGTTGCGTCTCAAGCGATTTTCCATGTCTTCTATTTTCTCCTAGAGTAGCTCTACCTTTTTCTTGCTAGCTGGTGGATTAGCTTGACATTCTTTTTCGGCTGATTCCAGGTAGTCCTCGCGCTTTTCCACCTCATCTATTCTGGTGATTAAGGTGGAGAGTTTTGTCTCCACAAAGGGAGTAGTACAGTGAATTTTGGCGAGGCCTTCCATGTCGCCTGAGATTTTCGTTAATGACGCATAGATATTTCCTCTGCTATGTTATGAGACTATTGCGAGTGCAGATGTCTTTTAATATTCCCACAGCCCGATGACTTTAAGACTTTCAACATTTTAGAATTCCGCAATGTTTCTCCCCCAAACTAAACACAAATTTCCCTGTTATATATCTCTAAGAGGATAAATGTAGCAAAGCGATGCAGAGTTTTCTACTAAGCAGCCATCTACTGGCCTTACGTCACGTGACTCCTCTGTGTTAAGGATTTTCTGAGATAGTTATGAAGTAGATATAGCCAACCTGCAACAAGTGGTTCATCGCAGCATAGAAGTAGTCAATTCCTGTTGCCAGTAGGTGGCGCTATGTATAGGTGACTATGAGTGAATATTGACTTGTAGATGTGTTGAGGGCGGGGCGCTTACCAAGCATGTAAAGTTTGGTGCAGTTGTGAGCATGTACACTGAAGTTACACAACTTCCTGTTTCATGGTGAATCATCGATTTTCGATGCCATGCCATGGGCATGCCGTCTGACGAAAACTCAGCCTGGGTCTGGACATGATACACGTACCACAGAAATTTTGTACACATAGGTGAAACTTTGGCCGGGGGCTGCACTGTAGGGGCCCCTTTTACCACTCCCATGCGCAACAACCATAAATACATCTTGTTTGTGCACGTTAAAGCAGCAAATTTCATCATTCTGTACAAAAATATCAAACATTTGTGACCTTGCTGAGGTGAGGCAGACTGACAGTAAGACAAAGAAGGTTTTTGGTTCTGCAAAGACCACAACTTTGGAAGATACCCACTTTATTTGTCTAACTCAGACTGCTGAAGCCTCATATTAACTTGAGCTTAACTTTAGAATTCTTTTTTGGATTTTGTTCCCCACACATTGAAATCTTTTTGTGGCCAATCTAAACAGACAGAACAATTACAGCAGCCAATAACGCTTTTAATATAGGCATGTAAGTATTGTATTAAGACAGATTTGCAAACATGTGACTTATTACTGTATTCATTATTTCTTTTCTATTGAAACCATCAGGAGATTAAGACTCACCAAAGCATCCAGTCATCAAACTACAATGGGATCAGAAAGACTCAGTTCATTATTCCTGGTTATCTGGAAAAAGGAGATGAGGACTGGCCACAGGAGATGTGTAAGGTAAGAAGACACAGTAGTGGAAAAACAAGCAAACTCAACAAAACAAACAAACCAGAACAAACTGACTAGAGAATTGAAGATGAAAATCTACAATGGACAAAAGGGGAACAGTGAATGTGTGTATGTGTATATGCAAGCAGCGTTGGGCGGGGCCTCGCACGTGTAGCGCGTTGAGGTGTGAGGCCGCCATCTTGCAGATTCTGGAGCTCTGCTGGTGAGGGTGTGAATTTGCTATGCGCTTCAGACGCTGCACAAAGGTGTTAATCATCACTTCCTGTGTCCCGTTTGTAGCGCTACATAGCACTTCTCACTACGACTATAACTGTACATGTAGATGTGTTTTGGGGCAGGGCTGTCATCAAGCAAGTAAAGTTTGGCGCAGATGTGAGCATATGCACTGAAGTTACAACAACTTCTTCTTTCAAGGCGAATCAATTGTGGATGCCACGCCATTCCACGAAACTCACCGTTTGTACAACTTTTAATCCTCAATGGCTTTAGAGTAGACAGAGAAAATCTGAAGTCAGTCGGTCTAATTCTCTAGGAGGAGTTTTTTAAATTACGGAGTGTGTAAAAAATCCAAAAATGACCATAAAATTCAAAATGGCTGACTTCCTGTTGGGTTTAGGCATTGCTCCAAGAGGCTTTTTGATATGTCTGGACATGATACATGTGCCAAAGAAATTTCATACATAGGTGAAATGTGCCACGGGGGATGCTTCGTTAAAGGTCACTTCCTGTTGCCAGCAGGTGGCGCTATGACTTTGAGTGAATATTGGCATGTACATGTGTTCAGGGCAGGACTCTTTGGTAATGAAAATTTGGTACAGATCTGACCTTGTACAGTCAAGTTACAACAACTTCCTGTGTTGTGGCGAAGTGTGGAACTTTGCCACCGATCTACCCTCACCCTATTAACTGCAAACTCACAAGTTTTACATCATGGCTTCATCAATGTGTTAAGGGTTTTCTGGGACAGTTCTGAAGTTGATATGTCCAACCTGCTAGGAGTAGTATATTACAGCGTAAAACGTGTCATTTCCTGTTGCCAGCAGGTGGCGCTATGACTTTGAGTGAATACTGGCATATAGATGCGTTCAGGGCGGGACTATTGTCATACTTATCAAATTTGGTGCAGATGTGAGCATGTGTACTGAAGTTATAACAACTTCCTGTTTCATGGCGAATCATATACTATAGATACTTGACAACATGCCACGGGCACAGTGGTCGACTGGTAATAACCATTTGAATAACTTTTAATCGTCAATGGGTTTAGAGTACACAGTGAAAATTTGAAGTTGATCGGACTAAATCCCTAGGAGGAGTTTGTACAAAGTGTGTAAATCGCCAAAAATGAACATTACATCCAAAATGGCCGACTTCCTGCTGGGTTTAGGGCATCGCTCCAAGAGGCTTTTTTGTCAAGGAGTGAGGCGGCCGCGTTGCAGATTCTGGAGCCCTGCCGTGCGGCTGTGAATTTGCTATGCGCTTGGGACGCTGCCATAAGGTATTAATCATCACTTCCTGTGTCCCCTTTGTGGGGCTGCAGAGCACTTGTCGCTACGACAAGAAGTTAATATTGGCGTGTAGATGTGTTTGGGGCCGGACAGTTATCAAGCACACAAAGTTTGGTACAGATTTGAGCATGTATACTTAAGTTACGACGACTTCCTGTTTCACGGCGAAGCATGGAACTTCACCACCCCGCCAAGGATACGCCCTTGAATGAAAACTGACGCACATTACAACATGACATCATCAATGTGTTAATAATTTTCTGAGATAGTTTTTAAGTAGATATAGCCAACCTGCAAGAAGTGGTTCTCACAACATAAACAAAGTCACTTCTTGTTGCCAGCAGGTGGCGCTGTGACTACAGGTGAATTTTGGTTTATAGATGTGTTCAGGGCAGGACTCTTATCAAACATGTAACGTTTGGTGCAAATGTAAGCATGCAGAGTGAAGTTATAACAAAGTTTTATGGCGAATCATCAATTGTTAATGTCATGCCACGGGCACGCCGCTCCACGAAAACTCACCGTTTGTACAACTGTTAATCGTCAATGGGTTTAGACTGCACAGCAAAAATTTGAAGTTAAAGTACGGAGTGTGTAAATGGCCAAAAATTACCATTAAATCCAGAATGGCCGACTTCCTGTTGGGTTTAGGGAATGGCTCCAAGGGGCTTTTTTGTACGTCTGGACATGATACTGATGTTGTGTAAAAATTCAAGACTTGGGCCAGATAAGAAAGCTTGAACTTTTACCAACATTTTTATTATCAGCAAAAACAAACACCAATTAGAATACAAAAGTTCCACCGGAGTGTGAGATTGGTGCAAAATAGAGCCCCATTCTGTTACCAGAACAGAGACCCGAGTCGACATGAAAACCATGTAACGACTGACTTTCACCTCCTTTTGGACCTCCTTTTATAGCTCTGTTTCTTGGCTTCACATCATCTCTTGGCTCTCTTTCCTACTGCACCTGAATCTATGAAATTCCCTGACTGCCTGCTCCTCCTCTCTGTGTCCTTTGCATGCACTCCGCTTGATCATGCCATTCCTGACTTTTATGGAATAAACTGGTGTTATTTGTGCTCTGTGCTAGAAACAGGACATTCTTACTGTGATGGACTATATTGATGTATGTTTAGTCATACAATTTTCACAAAATCTGCTTCTATATTTGTGCTCCCTCCCTTTTCTCCCAAACACACGAACTTGCACACACACACACACACGTGCTACTACTGAGCCCGGGCAGTTAGATACAGAAAGGAGCACACACAGCTATAGAGTTTTAACACTGTGATCCTAACTTTACACTATAAAATAACACTTTAAAAGATGAAAATGTAGATCACCATTGCTCTAGTAATTAATTATAACAATTTAGGCTATAATGCTCCAAAATAATTCACAACAATACACATACCACAGAAATTTCGTAAACGTAGGTGAAACTTAGTCGAGGGGCTGCTTTTCGCCACTCCTGAATTTTGTGCAAAGTTTGGTGAGTTTTCGAGTATGTTTAGGTCCCCAAACTTGAGGTTACTTTGCAGGAAAAAAAATAATTATTGTCCTAATTATTGTCAATAAACAGAAGAAGTGGGACTCAGCAGATAGGAGTGTGTGTAATTGTGGACCAAAATGTGTGTGGCATGCAAGTAACTGTCGGTGCAGTGCATTTTGAATTTTTTATGCAAGTTACTGTATGAGTTGCAAGTTTGTACTGGCAGTCGTCGATTATTGCAGATTTGTGTACAGAAGTCAGAGTTGGTAATGATGGTCCAATTCCCATTTTGTGATGGTTGATTACATGGTTGATTTTGGTATTCTTGCTGTGTCATATAAATGTGATAAGGTTTCATATAGTTTTGTAATTAACTCTTTTTTTATATTAGATGTTAAAATTTATGGCTTACAATTACATATTTCTGTTAATGTCTCAGATGTTGGTTGGTAGGTTGTTTTGGAGGTGGATGAGGTGAGTAATGCCTTTTTGTTGCCATTCAGGGAAAAAGAGTGTGTTATCACAAGTTAGGATTATACCAGATGGGAGTGTGTTTACTCTGTGCAAGTGAAGGACTGATATCGTTGTTGGCTTTCCACCAGGCCGTCAGTGTTGTGGAAATAACTGTCCTTGAAACAGGGACGTTGTTTGATAGTTTTATTTAGAAAGGGCAAGTCTGAAATTTAAAGTCATAGTTCTATCCATGGGTTGCTATACTTGTGATATATTGTAGTTGATTTGCTAGAAAGTAGTTTAGTGCTTCTAAGCCACCCATGGATTTCTTCTGTTGTAGTGTTTGATTCTTGTTTCTTAGTTTTTCCCGTAGAATTGGGTGGTTAGGGAATTGAGTAATTGGAACCATTTTTTGTAGGGGTAACAGGAAGCATTGAAAAGAGGTAGTTAATTTGTGGTAGAGTTTTCATTTTTACTGCTAAGATTCGACTAATGGGGGATAGTGGAAGTTTGGTCTAGCACAGTGGCTCTCAACCTTTTATGGTCCAGCGCCTCCTTATCCATCCAGGTATCTTACCGACCCCCATCAAAAAAAAATGTAGGCTATTTGCCCTGAATATTGTTGATTATTATTTTTTATTATTATTATTATTGTTGTTGTTTTACTATTGTTATTAAAACATTTAAAGCACATAACTGAATGACAAACATCAGATTACTTTTCCAGGGAACAAAAAAGCCATGTGAATAGTAATTGTATTTAATTAATAAGTTAATGTTCCTCCCAGAAACTGTGTGAACCCAGAGACTGTCTTGGATGGACACTTAATTAGTGGGGGGCCAGGACTTTAATAGGTCCTGTGTTTTAGCAGGTTTCCTGCTCATGTTCAAAACTTTCTGCACATTCAGAATTTCTCCCACATATCTGACATGTTGAGAAAAAAATATTGTGAGACTAACGTCACCATTTAAAGACAATTTATCATATATCATAATATTTTTACTACCTGCCCTATACTGCTGTGCATTATACAGAGATGCTCACAAGTCTTTGAGCTAGAGTCCAAGTCAAGTCTCAAGTCTCTTGTGGTTATTACGAATGCTGTATCACCTGCTGTGTTCAATCCAGGTTGCTAATAAAACTGCATGGCTATAAGGAATTCTGTAACCTTTTTCATTTACAGAGCACAACCATGTAGCCTAATGTACAATGTATCTACAATTAATGACAGCTTATAAACTACTGTAAGTCAACAAACCCTGTTGACTCTCAAACCCAGTGTAAGTTATAACTAAATAAAACTGTAAAGTTACATGGTCAACAATAAAGCTGTAACCTGTTTTTAACTTACAGAGCACAACCATAATGTGCAATGCAATCACTGACAGCTTAAACTACTGTAAGTTAACACAACACCAGACTCTCAAACCAGTGTAATGTTATAACTAAATAAAACTGTAAGGTTACATGATAATAATAAACCTGTAACCTCTTTCTAGCCAACGGTAATAATTAAGGTGATGGCAGCCAGCGGGACGTAAATAATTACATTTATCGACCACCACAAGTTTGGCAAGTAAACAAACGCTCATTCATCATTTCATAACAAACGACATTCGGAGAAAACCTCCCGTAGATCGTAGCTGAAGCAAGAAGCAAGCTAACATTAGATGGCCAATGCTGAGCTAAACATGTTTACTCACCACAGGTTACTAACCTATTTGCGTTCAGCATGTCTTTGTTTGGGTATTGTTTTATGAAGTTTTAAAGCCAAAGTTTATGATGAATGGCGAAGCAGCTGCCGGTGTTAGTTCTCTCTCACGTGCGGCTAGGCACAGCAGATGATACGTGTTACGTAGGCAGGTTATAGGTAATGGAGGGAGGGAATAACGGCAAGCTCAGACGTTTCCTAAAAATAAACATTGTTCACAAGTCCAGCACCTTGAGTCCGAGTTGAGTCTGAAGTCTTTTGAGGACGAGTCTCAAGTTGAGTCTGAAGTCACTGTGTGTGTGACTTAAGTCGTATTCGAGTCCGAGTCTCTAACTCGGGTCCCCATCTCTGGCATTATGTAATTGCTTTGCTGGTAGGATCCCCTCCAGACCGTCTGACAGACACAGAACTGGATGAGACGAGGAGGTGATCATGATCAAACAAAACTAACCTGTGACCAGTCAGAAATCTCACCACAAATCCACATGTTAACTTGAGCAGCTCTGATAAAGTGCAGGTCACAGTCCCAAACAGAGAAAGGCTGCACCTCAGTTTAACGATACATTTTTATATTGAAACTCTAGCCACGCCACACGTAGCTGATCGTAACATTGAAGAGAAAAAAGAGTTACAACACACCATCTTGTCCAGTTGCAGAGGAGTAAACTGACAGGTTTTAATGTTGCAGACCACAGTTTTTTTCAAGTAGTCGCAAGTTTAAACTTGTATTGTTGTGAACCTTTGGTGTAAACTCGCCTTAAAACTTTCACCTCAACAAACGCCCCCCAACGGCCCCTCAATGCCCCCCTTTCCAAAATATTGCTTCAAATTATGATTCCTAAATATTAAATGCTGTGTCTATCCAGTGTGTGGAGAGATAGATGAGGTCATTGCTGCAAGGTTCCATGCATCATCTTTCAGCGGGAGAATGGTTGATTTGTACCCGTTTACTGTGTTAATTTATGTGTTTCTACAATGATCTGTGGGGGGTCTTGTGGGTAAAGTATAATATCAGCATAAGCTGATTTTATGTAAAACTTGTGTTAATTCCTTTGATATTATAAATTGGCAGATTGCTGCAGCAAATGGTTCAATAAAAATGACAGAGAGAGAGAGAGAGAGAGAGAGAGAGAGAGAGAGAGAGAGAGAGAGAGAGAGAGAGAGAGAGAGAGAGAGAGAGAGAGAGAGAGACAGAGGCCTCAACATTACATACACAGGGAACTTCAACATTCCAATTGAAATCTGGCTTAAAATTTTCCAATTTGTAATAGAACCAATAATTCTATATGGTAGCGGGGCCAAAACTTAATGAATTTGACAAATGGGACAAAACAATCATTAGAATATTTCCATACTGAGTTATGTAGGTCCATCCTGCAGGTGCAGAGAAAAACACCAAATAACCTGTGCAGAGCAGAGCTCGGCCAATACCCCCTCTTACTAAAAATACAGAAAAGATCACTTAAATTTTACAGTCACTTAAAATCAGTTAACCCTGAGACATATCATCACAAAGCCCTAACATACCAGGAGCTGAAACCAGAGAAGAGTCCCCTCAGCCAGCTGTTCCTGAGGCTCTCTGCAGTAACAAGTCCCCAACAGCCTCAGAACAGCAACACCAACTCAAGCAGACCAAACCAAATTATCAGCAAGCAGAAAGAAAAATATATTGAATACTGGAAAGAAACAACCAAAACACAAAGTAAATTCCAATGTTATCTGACCCTAAAGATAATTCACACTGGCACATTACCTGAGTACAATAAAATGTCCTAAACTAAGAAAAATGTTCAACATACAGACTGAGTGGACACAGCCTGGCCATAGAAAAGGGTCGCCACAGACAGAGCTGGCTACCACAAGTGGAGAGACTCTGCTCCCAGAGTGACAGGGGACAGGTAGAGACAGAGCTGCACTTTCTAACCTCATGCCCTAAATATATAACACTAAGACAAAAAACACTTTGTAAACATTTCCCAAATATACCCTGAATTCGACACACAGAAACTCCCCTATTTACTGGGAGAAATGCCCAAATGTGAAATAATTGCTGCAAAATATGTCTCCTCATGCCATGAAGTGAGGACAACCAGTGGAACCTCAGATTGATAAATAATTGTACAGATTTTCAAATTATTATTATTTTGATCGTTTGATATTTTAGTAATTGTTTTATTTTTACATTTGATAAAGATTTATTTATTTATATATTTATTTATTATTTTAAATTTTTATTAATACACACACACACATATATATGGTTGATTGTTCTTGTGTAGTTTGTATATTGCTTTGGCAATACTGTTACATGTTACATTCGGACGTCCTTGTGTGGTTCCGTGTTGAAGAGTAAAGGCCTTTGAAATAATGCCATTTGTGGTCATACAGTAGGCACAGTTTACAAAGTTTGAATCCAATGTATGAACAACTCTCCAAAGCCAAATTTGAGAAGGATGTTGAATAAGAATTCCCAATTTACTTTACTTTATTTCTACATCCAGTGATACTATTGTTTTATTTTGTTTTTGTTGGGATAGATTGATAATGTTGAATAGTGTTGAATGTTAGTATTGTCTTTGGCAATTACTATTAGTGAGTACTTTAGTGATCATTTTAGATCAGTATTAATTAGGGACAGGACGGTAATTCGAGGCGTGGGTTGGGTCTTTGTTAGGTTTTAATAAGACTGAAATTGCTGCTGTGTTCATGTGCTGAAGGATTGTGGATGTATTTTTTTCTTTTAGAGAATAGTGGTGATATTATGTGCTGGAAATGTTTGTAGTATTCAGCAGGAAATTGGTCATGTCCAGCTGATTTATTATTTGGCATTGACAGCTTTGCTAAGTTATTGGGGATTGAGTGGTGCTTTGTGTGTGGCTGCTTGTTCTTGAGAGAGTAGGGGTAAATTCAGGTTATTCAGAAAAGATTCCATTTCTGAGAGTTTTAAGCTGATGATACACGGGGCAACTTTTTGAGCAATGTTGCTGGGCAATGTTGCTAGTGGCAAGTCCGACCATGTTTTGAACGGATAGTGGTGGTGCGGGGCAGGTGGCGGAATGGTGGGGGAAGGGGAATACGGTAGTAATCTTTACTCATTACCACTGACGGCAACGTTGCCCAGCACCATTGCTCTAAAAGTTGCTCTGTGTATCATCAGCTTTAGTTTCTTGCTTGATAAGTATAGATTGCTGTGGAAGGTTTTGTTTATTTCAGTCTTGTATGATTATACCTATAGTGTTAATTATTGATGGAATAATATAATTTTCTTTTTTGCACTGAAGTTGATTAGCCAAATATTTCCCTTTTTTTTTTTTGCCATTTTCAAATTTATCATACTTAAGTTGATGTACTAAAAATCATATGATGTGTTATGTTTTCAAGCTGAATTTTAGTATTGTGGATTTGTCTTCTGTTTTTTCATTGTGGTTAGTGGAAAGGGTGTCTCTTAAATGTAAGCTTATTTATTCTAAATTATTTTCCAGTTATTTTTCTTGTCTTTTTTTGTTTGATAAATATGATCATATGATATGAAACTAGCGACTGAGACCATAAACTCATTAGAAAAATGTTTACTGAGGTGAAAAATATGGTTATTTTGACTACAGCAGCTCCAACCAGGAGACATGACACTTTTTTGTCAGCAGGATATGACAAAATATGTAATATATATATATTTACTCATCTGGCAGACTCTTATCTAATTTGTTGCTGTGTCTAGGTTATGTTGACGAAGGAGAATGTGAACTGCATTGCTGTGGAGTGGAAGAAAGGTGTGAGGACTCAGTATGCCCAGGCTGCCAGTAACGCCAGGGTGGTGTCTGCTCAGGTGGCATCTATGATCACATTCCTCATGGTAAATGGGTCAAAGACACAAGGTTTTCAAAGTAGCAAAAAAATAAAAAGCAATTACAAATCCCCAAAAAGCCTTTATGTTCTTTGGAGTTTCACCTATGCCCTTATATTAGTTATATTCAAGAATGAAACTAAAAGTAAAATTTTTATTGTGATTGATGTACCCTGCAAATGTCATTCAGTATAATGCTAAATGTATTTGAAAAAAAATAATCATGAGTATCATCATCATGAGTACAACTCAATTTTTTTTGTCTTACACTGAAAGAAATGCAAAAATCAATGAAAAGTATTTTTCACTCCATTCTTTGAGAGTTGCTTTCATCTCTCTGAGTCAATAAAACAAAGTTATTGTATTTTAATATAAAATACTAGTGTTATACTATGACAATATTTTGTTACCCTGAATGACACGTAGCTACTTCAAATGTGAAGTAGCTATTAATATAATTCATAATCCAATTTAATAATAATCAGATTTAAGTTAATTCATCCTTCGCACTGCTCCGTTGAATATAGTTTAATTCTGTTGACCAATTTTATAATTGCTTCAGTATTAATGCTTATTGTCTGGCATGTAGCAGAGGGGAGTTGAAAACTCAATTTCAGTATATAACCTTAAAATAATAAAGTTATATTGTGACAAAATAAATCTACCTACCTAATGTAATATTAACTAATCGATTAGTTATACCTTAACTGCAGTGCAATAAACCTTAACAGTGTAATAGTGCAACTTATTGTTAAGTGTTAATGTACTTTTTTGGTGCTGACCGAAGCATAAAACTATGAACACAACATTTGCTTTTCTTCTGGCTAGTCTTTATTCCCTAGCAACTGGATCTGCGTTGTCTTTTTTCTGTCAGTGTAGCCTTCTTTTATTTCCTTGGCCACCTATATAAAGTATTGACCTTAATATTATAGGTATCTTCTAGAAGATTACTTTTCATATTTGATATAGCTTTTTATAAAATAACATTAAAAGTATGTTTTCTATGTTGTACTGAAGGACAAGCATTTTTGTTACAAAAGTTACATCATATATGGGAGATTTCCTCACTTCAGCCCATAGATAGAGGGACTTCACTGGATCTTCTTTTTGATGACACACACTGTCACATCTAACACAATTATGCCATGGGTGTTCATTTATATTTTTTGGATGAATATCTACACTTTAAAAACACTGTTGCCGTTAGAATTTTAATCGGGACAGTTACACTGAAGGACATTTTAGAGCTCAATAACTCCCTTAATTTTATATTTTGCAACACAAATATTTCTGGGTCGAAAGAAGGGTAAGTTTTGGGGTAAGAGTTGAGTGAGGTAATATTATATTAATCTTTTTATGTTAAATTAATGGCCTTCAGACATCAAATGTGCACGTCTCGTCTTAGTAGGTGTAGGTCACAACTATATTTACATTTACTCTTTTGGCAGACGCTTTTCTCCAAAGCAACTTACATTTGAGGACCAACATGCCAGCATCAATAAAGCATCAATACAGGAAGATATCTACATGTGGCAGTATATACTAGTAGGAGCAGCAGGGTTTTCAGGATGAGTGAGTAGCAGGAGTGAGAGCCCAAACTAGACACTAGAGCTGAGATTCAGTTCAGGGATTTAATAACTTACTGCAACACAGGGCGAACACAGAATGGTGCAGAGCAAGTCCATAACACGCAGGTAATCCAAAATCCCACAGATACAGGTTACTCACAATCTGCAAAAACATGAAACACACTACAATGACCGGGGAATGAAGAGAAACACCAAACATTTATACACAGGGACTAACGTGCAGGGCGGGAGCAACACAGGTGACCGGGATCAGGATTTACGAGACAGGCAGGCAGAGAGACAGCAGGGGAAAACAGAGAGACTGGCAGGCATGCAGATTACTGGGGGGGAACAGACACAACACAAGTTACTGAACACTAAACATATCAGAGAAGTAAATGACAAACTAATACAGACACAAGCAGACAGATCACCAATAACTACAACCAACAGGGAAAACAGACTGAAGCTGGGATTAAACAGATCTCAGAGCAGACATGGGCAAAACAACACAGAAGTACACAGACCAGAAGTAAACACGACATGAACTAAGGCACAGGACTAGGAACTAAGATAAGAGACAAAACAGATACTAAGTAAACTTAAACATGCGGATGAATAAAATAAAAAACAAGGCTACACAGAGACTAAAGCAGAATGATAAAAATCTGATTAACAAAGAAACTGTCAGAGAACATAAATGGACACCTAGCAAACAGTCAGAACCCAAGCATGATGGTACAGAAACTAATACATGAGACAGGAACAGAACTGAACAAGAACTAAGGCAGACACCGAGATATCAACAGGACAGATCAGACCAGAACCACCACACAGAACAAGCAGACGACACACACAAACTCAACAACGGACTAAGATAGCTGAACAAGACAGATTAACATGGAATGATAATAACCAAATGGATAACAAATCAGGCAGCGCTCAAAATAAACAGACTGGACCAAAGACAACAGATAGGACTGAACCCCAAAACACAACAGACTAAATAACAGACACTGAACTGATCAAATAACTCAGAGTGCTTAACATAGCCGACAGGCAGAATGTGACAATTGAAAAAATTGAATGGGCAATTTGGGAAATGTCTTTGTTGCTGTCTGATTTCTTGTACAGTATTTTTATGAACTTTTGATAGAGCTAGGCTAGCAGTTCACCCTGCTTCAAGTATTTGTGCTGAGATATGTGACACATCTCTGTATTATGCACAGAAAGATAAAACTGATAACTACAATTTATTCTTATCTAATACAAGAGCATACAAATGTATTTCCATAAATGTTGGTTAAGTAGAATTGTACTTCCTTAAAGTTGGAGACAGATTTAAAAAAGGATGGTCAAAACTGATGGAGCACAGAATGAAATACACACATGCCCATATACAGAATTCATGTTTAATTGTAAAATTACTGCTTCCAAACAGCTGAGTATCAGTGTAATCACAGAAGCTCAAAATAGACCCAACAGGGTGGAAAGGCCAAAGACAAACACAACTGGAAAGCGAGAGGATATTCTCACACCCAGTGGACATACGGTATGTTGTATGTACGATAGTGTGGTAGACACAGAATCTTTGAATGGAACATGTTGCATGTTGCAGGGTAACTACAAGCAGACAGCTGATAAGTTCCATATTATCGGACACAGCATCGGAGCTCACGCTGCAGGAGACGTTGGAAGCAGGATCACTGGCATCACACGTATCACAGGTAAACCTGCCGCAGTACTCGCAGTTTATAATGGTCACTTACTGTTCTATTTTGGACAACTCATCTATACATGCTAACATCTGTACCAATCTTTACATGCTTGATAACAGTCCTGCCCTGAACACATCTACATACCAATATTCAGTTATAGTCACAGTGCGACTTACTGGAAACAGGAAGTAATCTCCGAATGACAATCATTATTTGATTTACCTCCAATTTTCTCAGTGTAGTCCACTCTTGATGTACAAGGTGACTTGCTGGGGGGGACTTTAATATACATATGGACAATCCACAAGGGAATTTACATCTTGCCTGGACAGTTTTGGATTGGAGCAACATATTCACTTTCCCACTTACTCCAAAGGTCATGTTTTGGACTTGGTTTGCTGCTCTGGTGTCACTCCTCATGGTTGCACTGCGGCCTCCCCATTTCTGATCACATTTCTTTCAATGTCTATGAAGATTCTCAGTCATCCAGGTCATAGTTATCCAACGAAGGTTAAAATCAAGGGCAACTGGACTTGGTTGAAGATACTGGAAGACGTTTCGTCCCTCATCCAAAGGACTTCTTCAGTTCTGACTGACTGGCAGGGAAACTCAGCTATTTAACCTCAGTGGGGTCGTTGGCCCGGGTCATCGATACTGCTGGTTCGTTAGTGTTCCTTGTTTCTGTGACGACAGTCGTTACAGTCGTTAAGACTACCTGTGACCAAGACTGAACGACCATCGTTGGTATCTTCACCTGAGGCCAATAGGTTACGTTTGTTTGGACGAAACGTCTTCCAGTATCTTCAACCAAGTCCAGTTGCCCTTGATTTTAACCTTCGTTGGATTTCTTTCAATGTCAACTTAACACTGTCCAAAATAAAACTGCCACTTTGTCAGAAATATTAAGGACATTAATTTAACACTCTCTCTAGTGAAATTGACTGCCTCCCCAGTATAAACTGTTTTTCCAACCCCGATGATCTGGTTTTTCATTACAACAATGGCTTTCAAAACATTTTAAATTCTCTGGCTCCTTTAAAAAACCGGACTGTTTCCTTCACCCATTCTGCCCCATGGTTTACATCAGAACTACGCCAGCTCAAGGTAAAAGGTCGTCGCCTGGAACGCCTTTATAAGAAAACTTTCGTAAATTTAACATCCATTTCCACTGCTATACGGATGACACCCAGCTCTACCTGTCTGCCAAACCTACCACATCCCTCCCACCCACCTCCCTCTCTGATTGCCGGAAATCAAATCCTGGTTCTCTTGCAACTTCCTCAAACTGAACAGTCTGTCTGGGGATGCTGCATGCCCAGGCAGCTCTCGGGCCTGGCGGTCGCTGAGGCGGCGCGGCAGCTTCGGTCATGGGGCTCCCAGCGCGACATCTCCGAGGGCATCGGGACTGCCGAGGCTTTTTCCCGTTCCTCGTCTGCTGGCTCCGACTCCCCTCTTCCCCGTTCGGGAGCCCGCTTTACGGCTTCTCTCGCTCGAGGTGTGAGCCTGGAGAGGCTGCGGCTGTGCGGTTCTGAGGAGCTGTATGTGCTCAGCATTATGGAGAAGGAAGACTTCCGGGAGCCGGATCAACGTCATCAGTCAGCGCCCAGCTATGACGAGCTCTTGGAGGTGGTGACATGGGCAGTGAGCAAGCTCCAACTGATTGGCCGCAGGCTGTGCCAGACGCACAGGCTGCCAGTAAGCCGGATGAGCGCTTCCTTCGGCGCCGCACGCCACCTCCACACTGGTCTCTGCGCCGGTCTCTGCCTTATTTCCCAGATTTGCACGACGAGTTGTGCAAATCCTGGGGGAAGCCTTTCTCAGCACGTCTGACTACTCCCCCGCTCCGTGTTTACAGCGACATTACGGGGGTTAAGGGTTTCGGCTATGGGACAATGCCCCGGTTTGAGGATGCTTTGGCCAGCTATCTCTCGCCTGGTCTTGTGTTGTCCCTTAAAGAGCCGGCGCTGCCTACCAAGCCATGTCGCGTGACATCTGCTCTGGTAGGCAAGGCGTACATGGCGGCGGGCCGGGCTGGTGCGAGCCTGCACACAATTGTGGTTTTGCAGGCATACCAGGCCGACCTGCTGAAGGACATGGACTCGGGAGGGGGGCCCTCTGAGGACATCGCTGAGCTCCGCAGAGCCACGGATTTGTCACTCCAAGTCACAAAGGAGACGGCCCGCGCCATTGGCCGCTCCATGTCGGCGCTGGTGGCCACGGAGCGACACCTGTGGCTCAACCTGTCGGGCATCCAGGAGAGGGAGAAGACCTTCTGCTCGACGCGACCTCTGGCCTGTTTGGCGAGGCAGTGGACGCTGTCGTCAGCAGGTTTCAGCATGCCAGGACGCAAGGGGAGGCCAGTAGTATCTCCCATGTCGGTCTGGGTCCAGGATGGTGACGGCTGCAGAGAGACGGTCCCAGCCGAAAAAGAGCGTGCTGACGCCCGCCCAACGGACTACGTTCCTAGGGGTGGTGTGGGACTCAACAACGATGCGGGCCCACCTGTCGCCTGCATGCGTCCATTTTGTCCTCAGTGACCAGAGTGAAGCTAGGCCGCACCATCACTGTGAAACACTTTCAGAGGTTGTTGGGTCTCATGGCGGCAGCGTCCAGCGTAATCCCATCTGACCTGCGGCACATGAGAGCCCTGCAGTGGTGGTTAAAATCTAAGGGATTCTCCCAGAGGGGGAAATCTGTTCAGTCTGATATGGGTTACGAGCAGGTGCCTTCGTTCCCTGTCAGTATGGAGGAAACCTTGATTCCTTGTCCCAGGGTCCCGTGTTGGGAGCGTCATGTCGCCGAACAATTATTTTGACAGATGCCTCACTCGCGGGGTGGGGCGCAGTTATGGACGGCCGCTTTGCGAGAAGCTCCTGGCAGGAGCATCATTTCTCTTGGCACATAAATTGCCTGGAAATGTTGGCAGTTTTCAAAGCTCTGAGGAGTTTTCTGCCCGCTCTCCGCGGTCGCCACGTCCTTGTCAGGACCGACAACACGGCAGTGGTGGCCTATTTGAATCACCAGGGGGGTCTGCGCTCGCGCCCATTATGCAAGCTGGCACATCAGATCCTCCTGTGGTCCCAGCAGAGACTGCTGTCTCTCAGAGCGACGTATATCCCGGGGACCCAGAATCAGGGAGCAGACCTGCTGTCGACACAGGGGCTGAGGCAGGGACCTGCTGTCTCAGGCGCAGGGCCACCCTTGCCCCGCCCTGTGGAGACTGTGGGTCTTGCCCCTGAGGGGGCTCAGTTCCTTGAGGCGGGCCTGACGGCGGGAACAGTCGAGACGCTGCTCAGCTCCAGAGCCCCGTCCACGAGAAGGACGTACGACCTGAAGTGGAATGTGTTTGCCACCCGGTGTAGAGAACAGGTGGTGGACGCAGTTACCTGCCCGGTGACTATGGTACTGGAGTTCCTCCAGGACCGTTTCTCTGCTGGCCTTTCCCCATCCACACTCAAGGTGTATGTGGCCATGACAGTGTTCCACGCCCCTCTGAGGGATGGGCCTCTGGGGAGGCTTCCACTGGTCGTGCGCTTCCTCCGTGGAGCCCGGAGGATGAGACCCGTGACTCGTTCCAGGGTTCCCACTTGGGACCTGGCAGTGGTTCTCGAAGCGCTGGCTGAGGCCCCCTTCGAACCCCTGGAGTCGGCTGAGGCCAAGCACCTGACCCTTAAGATGCCCTCACTATCATCCCCCACCTCATGTGACGGCGGAGGACGGGAGACTTCATCTGCTCTGCCTGGTCAGAGCGCTGAGTATTTACAGTCTGAGGTCCTCCCGGTGGAGGAAAGCAAACCAGTTGCTGGTGTGTTTCGGGTCCCCCAAGGCTGGGCTCCCGCTTCTACACACACGATCAGCAACTGGATCGTTCAGACTATTTCCCTGGCCTATCAGGTGCGCGGGTTACCTTCACCTATGGCTGTAAGGGTGCACTCTACTCGAGGCACTCTAGGGCCCTCCTCGCAGGGGCTTCGCTCCAGGATTTGTGTGAAGCAGCTGGCTGGGCCACTCCTCACACTTTCATCCGGTTTTACAGTCTGGACCTTCCTTCTGCACCCGGCACCCGTGCGCTCTCCTCTTAGTCGTGCCTACGGGTTACTGCATGCTGGGGGGGCAGGCGGAGGCTTCGGCGTGGCATAGTGGGTATTCTCGTTCCCATAGTGTCGTCACCCACGCAGTTCGAGTTCCCTCGAAGGGGAACGTCTCGGGTTACGTATGTAACCCTTGTTCCCCGAGAAGGGGAACGAGACACTGCGTCGATCCGCCACACCTCACCCCGCCTGGAGTGCCTTGCTTCATAGCAAAGAGCTGTGTCCGGTGTGCTGGCGTGCTTATATATGCCTCCAGTTACGCCGTCACACGCTACTGTTCTAGCAACGGCAATAGGATTGGAGTAGTTTCATTCATGATTTTAGCCCTGCCACGCCCAGAGGCGTTCCCATAGTGTCGTCACCGACGCAGTGTCTCGTTCCCCTTCTCAGGGAACCGAGACGTTCTCCTCATTGGCACCAAATCCACTTTGACTAAATTTGACAGTTTTTCTCTTACCATTGACAACTCCACAGTTTCCCCCTCCCCTCAGGTCAAGAGTCTGGGTGTGATCCCCGACAGCACACTTTCATTTCAAGCTCACATTAATAATGTCACTCAGTCTGCATACTTCCATTTACGTAACATAAATCGCCTCCGACCGTCTCTCTCACCCACTAGTACAGCCATTCTCGTTCACACACTGGTCACATCCTGCATTGATTATTGTAATTCTCTTCTCGTTGGTCTTCCTCTCAAATCCATACATAAATTAAACTCTGCTGCCCATATCATCACCAGAACCCCTTCTATTAATCACATTACTCCTGTCCTTCAGCAGCTTCATTGGCTTCCAGTTAAATACCGCATTGATTTCAAAACTCCGCTCCTGACCTTCAAGGCCATTCATAACCTCACTCCTCTGAACCTCACTGACCTCCTTCATATTAACACACCCACCCATACCCACTTCTTCTTCTTATAACCTCACTGTACCTCCTGCTCGTTTGACCACCATGGGGTCCAGAGCCTTCAGCTGCTCTGCCCCTCGTCTCTGGAACTCTCTTCCACCAGACATCCGCAACATTGACTCACTTTACATTTTTAAATCCCGCCTGAAAACACATCTTTTTAAATTGGCATATCCCACGTGATCACTCTTTCTCAATCTTTGTTTCCAGTTGTTTTAATTTTATCGATTATTGCTGTACTGTTTTATTATGTTTTGTGAGGTGACCTTGAGTGTTCAGAAAGGCGCCTATAAATAAAATGTATTATTATTGTTATTATTATTAAGGACATAATGTAGAATTTGCCGGCTTTCTCCATTGCCACATAGGGAACACAGGAAGTGACATTTCATAGCTGTGTCGGCTGACGTGCACCGCACCATACCCCGATGCGCATCAGGGTGCAAGTGCCGTTCCAACGCTGCTTGTAGCATTTATATTAAATTTGATTTTGAATTTATTAGGAACTTGACACTGATTGAGACTGACCCAACCAATACCAATATGTAAAACCACACGTCAATCTACACTAACAGATAAACATTTACTCAATCTGCCAATACCTAATCTATTGTTTTAAATACTCTTATTTTGGCAGGTGAATCTACAATATCTTAGTTTTGGATAAAGGATGCTCGTCTTTGTTGTAGTCCATTATTTGATTTACGTTTCCACATTGAAATTCCTTTGACTCCTCAGAGATTTCACACCGTTCTTTCTCTACTCAGGACTGGACCCAGCTGAACCTTACTTCCAGGACACTGATGCCTCTGTGCGTCTGGACACCAGCGACGCCACCTTTGTGGATGTCATTCACAGTGATGGACTTCCTTTCAAATCCAAACTTGGTAGATATCACTGTTGATCACAATAAATGAGATTGAAGTAAGAGATAATGTCTTCATTGCACTTTCAAAAACTCTTGTCCAAATGAGTTGTACACTTTACCTATAAGTAGTATTCGTTTAAGTATGTGACAACCCTTGATGGAAAAAAATGAACCATTTGCATGGTATTTTTTAATGTTGCCTAATTGAGTTTGGAACTCAGGAGGAATTTTGGTCAAATTTGAAAGAATCTGATGTCTCTATGCGAAAAGTGAATTTTGTTTCCATCCTTTCAGGTCTGGGGATATCACAATCTGTGGGCCACATTGACTTCTACCCCAATGGAGGAGAGCTGATGCCCGGCTGCTCCGCCAACAAAGGGAATCCTACTAACCTGGATGCCTACTGGGAGGGTGTGGAAACGCAATGATCACAATGACGATTTTGGTGTAGTCACATTTATTTTGCCAAACAAATACTGCAGCTGTTCACACTCAGTCAAGTTGGCTATTTGGCTTTCTTTGCATTGTTGTGTGTAGTTGTCAATGCTGGTTTAAAAAACACACATAGGCTACTGCCAGAATTCTGACAATTAGAACAACTAAGAACATTCTGTCATTCTCCCCCGTAGGGCTGCAACTAAAGATTATTTTCCCGATTTAACGATTAGTCTATAAAATGTCAGAAAAAGGTGAACATTTTTGTTCAGTGTTTCCCATAGCCTAAGATGACATCATTAAATGTCTTGTTTTGTCCACAACCCAAAGATATTCAGTTTACTGAGGAAAGAAACCAGAAAATATTTAAATTTAAGAAGCTGGAATTAAATAATTAGACTTTAAAAAATGACCTACAAACTGATCAATCAAAAAAATGACCTACAAACTGATCAATCAATTATTAATCAAGAAAACTGGAGGTTAATTTAATGGTCGACAACCAGTGGGCAAGTTACTCATGAATTGTAAAAAGTTACTTTTTAACTAATACTCATATTCATAACAGCAGCAAGCAGAATGTTTTTTACAAATCATATATTGTTTCTTAACGCCACTTGCTGAGATAAACTGTGACACAATAATGGTGATACCTACAGCTGTCGAAAGAACACCTTCATCTCCATTCTTCATTTAGCTTTATGGCTAACAGCTGACTCAAGTTCCAGTGCCGCTGACCTGCGTCAGGATGGTGCATTCAGTAACGCAGTAACATAGCGTTACTTGGATTAGTAACTGTAATAATATTACGGTTTTGGAAATAGTAATCCGTTACACTACTAGTTACTGGGAAAAGTAATATTACCGCTATTACAGTAACCCGTTACTGAGTAACAGTTTAGATTATTTGTTGGCAGTGTCAACTGGTATAACTAATTATTTGATTAAAGGGGCTATATATAGTTTTTCAATGAAATTACTTATTAAACAAAACACTTTTTTACTTCCTTTTTGTCAATGGGCTGTAGCTAAAAAAAAGTGTTAAAGCACTATTCTGTTTTTACAAAACACAAACTTCAACATAAACTCCAGTAAGATAAAAACCAACAAAGTTTTATGCTGAAGCACATCATGCCAAAGGAGAATCAGATGATGTCGAGTGAAAACAACATCAGATAGGCTGGTATGAGCTCATCGGCTAATGCCAGTTGCTAACGTTATCCTGTGCAAAATACAGTTGTAACGTTATGCTTTCCACATTACGTCACCAGCTAACACAAACCATACTATATACTATAGTATGTACCACCGGTATTATGTCAAAGTGTTAATTTTAGCCTGCAAGAAATTATGTGATGGTACAAAGCAAATGTAGAACGATTTGTTTAAATTAGCCTGATGCAAGGCAGGGCAGCCAGCACATCACGACATCAGCATGGATCAACTACTGTTTGATTTGCAGCGTCACGCAACTTTTCTAAATTCTTCCCTTTCCTGGAGAAAAGAAAGGTCAGGTCGCAAACAGCTTTTGAAGCATAATTGTAGCTACATATGATGATAATAATGATTATTATTATTATTATTATAACAAACATGCCTGATACTTTCACAATCAGCCCCAGGCCTACATGCATTCAGCTATTACTGATTCAGCAGTAAGATTTACAGCCTGTCTCCTAGAAAATACATTTATACACTGTACTACTAATCACTGCCTGAACTAGGTTTAGTGGCATCAGTTAACACACTCAAGATGTGGGGACGTGGCCAGGGTGGATGGCGGATGTACAAAGTGTAGGACTTTGATACTGAAGACTGACATTAGCACATGTGGGACCAAGTCCTCATTTTACAAGTCTCAAGTTGAGTCTGAAGTCCTAAACTTTGAGTTTTGAGTCATAAATAAACACATCCATATGCCAATATTCACTCAAAGTCATAGCGCCACTTGCTGACAACAGGGAATGACACATTTTACGCTGTAATGTACTACTCCTAGTAGGTTGGACATATCAACTTCAGAACTGTCCCAGAAAGGCCTAACATATTGATGAAGCCATGTTGTAAAACTTGTGAGTTTGCAGTTAATGGCTGGGGGGGTGTTCCACTCTTCGCCATGACACAGGAAGTTGTTGTAACTTGACTGTACATGCTCAGATCTGTACCAGATTTTACACATTTAATAAGAGTCCCGCCCTGAACACATGTACATGCTGACATTTACCCACAGACATGGCGCCACCTGGTGGCAACAGGAAGTGACCTTTAACCAAGCAGCCCCCACCGCATGTTTCACCTACATGTATGAAATTTCTGTGGCACATGTATCATGTCCAGACATACCAAAAAGCCTCTTGGAGCGATGCCCTGAATCCAACAGGAAGTCGGCCGTTTTGAATTTTATGGTCGTTTTTGGATGATTTACACACTCCGCTTCACACCTCGATGCACTACACGTGTGAGGGCCCGCCCAACGCTGCTTGCAACTTTAATTATTATTATTGGTATTAATCTTATTTATTTTATTACTATATGTAGCCATTTTGTTACAATTACGCTTCATGCAACAGCTGCGGTAGTCTACACTGTTTCGACCTGACCTTTCTTTTCTCCATGAGATTGTGGAATTTTGAAAGTTATGTGACGCTGCGGAGAGCCCTCAGCTGTTGTGCATGGATTATGCGTAACATTGTTCACAGCACGTCAATCATATTACACGTCCCATTGTAGTTCCCATTGGGGTGCTGGGGAGTACAGGGCCAGGGAGAGGAAACCGCAGAGCGGCAGGTTGTTCCCTTTGGCTGGAGGAAGCCAGACGCTCCTGATTTTAAACATCCATGCGATGCAGAAATATAGAAAATAATGGCAAAAAAGCATACTGTCAATATTTTAGAGAGTGCATGTCTTATTATGAGGAGCTTTGCTCCCCCATAGTTTGCACCCTGGGTGGTAGCCAAAGTTGTAATTGAGATTAAAATTGAATTAATAGTACAGTGCTATGTTGATGAGCTGCACAGTTTTTTTATATCATAATTTATATTTGGGCATGGGGAGTGTCAAGTCAGCTCGAGTCAAAAGGCTCAAGTCTAAGTGAAGTCATGAGTCATTGACGTTAAAGTCAAAGTTGAGTTGCAAGTCAAGTCTGACTCTAGTCCACACTGTCAATTTTACTTTAACCAAGACCATCATCTTTCTCTGACCTCAACCTAAGGAATCTGTCAGCAAATTAATATGCAAATTGTTTTTGGCATGCAATGTATCAACCAGCCATTACATCAAACTAAATTTCAAGTTTGTTTTTGTCCATCCTTTTCCTGTCTGTGTTGGTTGAGAAGTAACAAATTAAGAGACTAAACTATATCTGTAAACTTAAAAGCTCATTGTGTCACCTTTGATATACTATGTTCTCTCCACACTCTATGTCCAGTGTCGTCAAGTCTACAGGCATGCTTTCAAAACACAACACAATGACACATCTTATTTCCTCACCCATGCAACTTCCAATGCAGTGCCCCTGTGAAATATATTGGAGTTGTCCCAATGGAAAAATTGTCGACACCCCAGATGGAGTTATTCCTTCTGGACCAGTCTGAGTAGCAAGGCTCAAGTGGCAGTACTGGTGCCATCCCTGTGTCTAGAGGGGGTGTTTTTGGCATAGCTGAATTGGCCACCTTTGATCCTATTGATAAGAGAGAGAGAGTGGGAGTCAGGGCTGCACAGCTGAAGGCCTTGGAGCGCCTTTTGTTAGTCCTGTACTGGAAGAGAAAACAACAGAAGCCTTGACCTCTTTCTATGTCTGCCTCTCACTGACACTACCACTCTGTCTCACATTCTCACTCTGATTCTAAGATTCTTCCTATTTTTGTTTTACTGGTGCTTACTTTCAAAACTGTAACTTAAACTTGTGCTGTGCAAATCAGTGTTGATTTTCAAAGTGACAGTATGGCAATTCCTGCTTGTTTTAAATATAATTCTCCACTTCAAATGACAGCTTCTCAGTCTTCAAAACCTCCAAACGTTTTTGTCACTCTACTATCATTCTGACCCGACCCTGGCCAGAAGGTCATGAGTATAAACTTAGCTATCTGAAATTCAAGATTTAAATCTGAATTCACACCTCATCACTTATTCCTTCTTACCATACCCTGTTTTAACACCATGCTCCTCTCATTTCTTCTCCACTTCCCTGTTATCACTTGTTCCAATCTTTTGCCAGGTACAAAGAAGTTTGATGCCTGCAACCACGTCCGAGCCTACCAGTACTACAGCGAGAGTGTGGTCAAACCCCAAGGCTTTGTAGCATTCCCCTGCTCTGACAAGGACAGTTTTGCTGCTGTAAGTCTTTGGTTCAACTAAGAGCGTTAAAGTTAGTGCCTGCCCAAGCAAACAAAATGAGACATTGCACATTCTACAAACTTAAATATCAACTTTGGTTGATGCATGTTAAAGTCTTTTTAAATAATTAATTAGTTATTAGTTGACCTGGAATATTTAGCCATTATAGGATCACACATAAACAGTGTTCAATGTTTAATTTCTAAGTGGTTGTCTTAAAGGGGCTATATGTAGTTTTTCAATGAAATTACTTATTAATAATTTACTTTTTTACCGACTTTTTGTCGGTCAATAATGCAAGATGGGCACAGGACAACACAGGGGCGGCTGTGGCTTAGGAGTGAGAGCGGGTTGGCAGTTAATCGCTTGTTGAGCACTTAGGCTCAGTGTATGACTGGTGAATGCAGATGTAGTGTAAAAGCGCTTTGAGTGGTCGAAAAGACTAGAAAGGCGCTATACAAGTACGGAGCATTTACAACAACACAGTGGAAGAACTAATGTTTTTCACTACAGTAACCTTACTTACTGTGGTCTAACTTATAAACCACTATTGGCCGCTGAAAACTACATATTACCCCTTTAAACATTGATTTCTCTTTTACATTTTACTTTGACCTTATCTGTCATATGTCATTTCCATTCAAGCCGTCGCCAAGCTCATTAAGCTTATCAGTGGCATGTAAATCTCTGTGTATTAGCAGTATACCAGAGTATTCAAATCTGGAGTCTGTTGCAATATTACCGCGCTAGCGAACTGGTAGTGTTGTGTTTCATGCCACCCGGCAATGATTTGTTTGCCAGAGCTGAAGGGGCAGAGACTGTAGTGACAGCAGCAGCTCAGTGTGGCAGAGCCTTTACGTCATAATCACGTCCACAGTGTTGTGTAATCACTCTTGCTGTCAGAAGGGGGAGACAAATTAAATAAAAGTAGCAGTACCAAAATGTAAATACACTATTACAAGTTAAAGTCCTGTATTAAAAATCCTACTTTATATATAACTTTGTAATGTTGTAACTGGTTGAAGTGGAACTAATTTTTTTTTTAAATCTAGATTTATAACAATGCACCAAAATTTATATGTTGAACTCTTTATCTGCCAATTAACTAGTTGCCTAACTCGATCTGTCAGATGTGTGTAAAAGGCCTGGTCGGACCAGAAAGTGGCTCAGGGAAATTCATTTGTGTGCCGTTGTGGTGATGTAGCGACTACATGCAGGGCTAGTTGGAGAGCTACTGTGTCTGGCAAGCTAACTAGCTAACATAGCTAGCAAGCCAAGTTGCTTGCTTGCTAACTGGCTCGGTTGGTTAATTTATTTAATTAGTATGTATGTATTTTTACAGTCGACTCCTGTCTCACGACTGACTTCAAACCATGCCACCTCATACTCCAATAGAACAAGATTACATACAATTGGATGGTGCAACACAGCTAATATGAAAGCTTCTCAGCAGATAGAAAGATAGTTTGCAATTGGTCAAAAGCATGTAAAAGTTCGCCATAGTTAAGCTCTATGTGAAAGATCCACTTTAAAAAGTGACTCAAGACTATCAGATCTGGGCTGGAGAAGAAGAAGGGGCACATATCTCCACTATCTGAGCATGTGAATGGGACTGCCACCTGTTGCTGTATGACACTGATATGGCTGTGAACCATTTCTTTTGTTTTAGTAGTCGATTTGGCAAGATTGGATTTTTGTTGCAATGTATATAGGCTTCCCTCATGTCTTCCATGGGCACAGCTTGTATCTGCAGCTGTTGGTGTGTTTATCCCTGCTCTGGACACATGTCCAGATCAAAGGACGCCCGGGAGCGCAGAGTATGACCTCATATGACTATCTGTTGAGAGATTACAACACCTCCTTGTCGTTCACCTCGTAAAAGCTCCCTAGTGTTATTCCTGCAGCCATAGATGACAGCCACAAAGTCAAACTTTTCCCACACAGTAACATATTGCAAAACCAACCCCAGTCTCCATCTTCATATTAATAAGATGGCAATCTGTCATATTTTATATAAGTATAGGGAAAATGTCTTTTAGGAGTCACATTGCCCTGACTATTGACAGGAGAACTAACACTCCATAACAGGGTGAGCTCATTCTTCACACTTCACTGTGTCCTTGTCTTCACAGGGAAAGTGTTTTCCATGTGCAGACAACAAATGTCCTCTGATGGGCCACCAGGCTGACAAGTTCACTGTGACTGATGGCATTTTGATGACGAAGTACTTCCTCAACACAGGCAGTTCAAAGTCCTTTAGCCGTAAGTATACTGCCCTTCCTGTTCTGAAAGAAAATAAAAGTGTGACTTACAAAGGTTGTAGGACATGTTTTATATATATATATATATATATATATATAGAAAGAGAATTTATTATGGCATGGAGAGTTCATAGAAAGACATTTAACAGTGAGCTCAGGAAAATGAAGCCATACTGGGATATACTGGCTCATAATAAGCATAAAGAATGTTCTGTACATTTAAAAAGACTTCTGTGAGCACTTCAAAGGCCTGGCGGATATTGAACCCCAAAGGGATGACTAAAATTGCTACTGGGGCATTACATGCTGATTCCACAGAGGAGGAAATCTCAAAAGGTATAGCGAGCCTCAAGAGTGGTAAGGCTGCTGGTGTAGATAAAGTCTTGAATGAATACATTAAGAATCCAGCTTGTATCTTCTTACCAGCTTATGCTAAATTGTTCAACATGATCCTGAGTTCTGGGATAATCCTTGACCTTTTTCCAGTCTATAAGAGGAATGGTGATACAGAGTAATACAGAGCAATAACTAGTGGGGTATTATGTCTGTGATGATTCTCTGTCATCCAGGTCATTGTTATCCAAGAAAGGTTGAAATCAAGGGCATCTGTGGCCTGTACTACGAAGCGAGGTAACTGGTTTATCCAGGTATCCAGGTTGTACAAGATTTGTAAAGATAATTTTGGAAAATAGTGTACTCCACGATGTAGTTTTGCTTTAAGTAAAGGAGCCTGTTATTTATTTATTCATTTAGCTTACATTTTATCCATATATATATATATATATATATGTATATATTTATATATATTTTTATTGTGGCCAGCCTAAGGCACACCTGTGCAATCCCCATGCTGTCTGATCAGAATCTTAATATGCCACACCTGTGAGGTGGATGGATTATCTCAGCAAAGAAGAAGTGCTCACTAACACAGATTTTGACAGATTTGTGAACAATATTTGAGAGAAATAGGCCTTTTGTGTACATAGAGAAAGTCTTAGATCTTTGAGTATATATATATATATGTCAGAGGTCACACACCTCAGGAGCAACTATGGGTAAAGTGTTTTGATCAGACCTGAAAGAATCTTTGTAGTAAGTAACAAACTAAAGATCACATACTTTCAGTATACGAATATTGTGAAAATAAAATACACTTATCATTTTAATGCAGAAACTATCTTTAAATATTGTATTTTACACTGAGAATAAAGGGAATGTCCGCCAGAATAGGCCAAAAAAACATGGCATCTCACAGTTTTAGAGCCATAATTGTGAAACTAGTTTATTTTGTGCTGAGATAATGCAGGGTAGGCAGGAGAATGAAAGAGCTTAGTTCAATGTCAGCTTGCATTATGTTGTAGATTCTCAAGGTTTTCACCTACAACAATTTGTAGAAAGGTAGACTGGAAGATATTTCCTCTCTGTGTTCTTTGATAATCCTCAATCATGGAAGATTGTGCATCTATCAAGATCTTATAATGTGATGCTATGGTGAAATAGTGTTACTGCTTACTATTTCTTGCAACTTCTAGGTTACAGCTACAAAGTGACGGTAACCCTGAATGGTCCCAGCTGGCCTAACCCAGGCTTCATGTATGTAGCATTCGTTGGAGACAAAGACAGCACCAAGGAGTACAAGATATATGAGTAAGAACATTATAATATTGTCCTGTAGAACACACCATGGGGTTTTAGTCTATGTGACATTACTGACTGAGGGAAAGTTGCAGAAGAGGACCTGCCTCCTTGTGCTTTTCCTTGGTGATGTTACTCCCTGCTCCCTTAATGACAGATCTGGTCAGTAACAGATCCTTTGACTCTTCAGCCAATGGACTGGCTACCTTTCATCTCCTCTTTTACAGTATCTCTGCATGATGTGCCACGAGCGGAGGCATTTTTAAACTGCAGTTTCACTAACAGCCACCAGATGGTTCCTCCACGCTGTGTGGGAGGGAGCAGCTGAATGACAAAGGGCTCTAATATGTGGCTTACTTCGTATGTTTACAGAAACAGAGTTACTGCATAGTATGTGTATATAGTAACTAAATAAAGTACAAAGTCTTTAGAGGACACTTATTGCAAGAGGTATTATATTACTGCAAGACATCACCACCCAACTCTGTTACAGTAATGGAGCTACGACTGCACTGTCAGAGCCATTAAAGGAGACAGATTGCATTGCTACATTTTGTGAAGTGTGCTTTGAGTTTGATCTGCTGTGACATTTCTCCAGGGGTATACTGAGGCCTGGAAGGAACTATGAGCGGCTGATTGATGCTGAGGTGGACATGGGTGATGTGACAGAGGTGAAGTTTCGTTGGAACAACCACATCTTGAACCCGCTGAGACCCAAGTACGGTGCATCCAAAGTGAAGCTGCAGAGAGGAAAAGACAAGAAGATGTAAGTTTGTCTTTTCTGTAAAGACAACCGTGACAGACACCTAATGTGAGATGCAAGTGTTAAACATCCACCATTTTCTTCAAGACATTTGGTGGGTATAAGGAAACAGCTGACAGCTGAATTTATTTACAATTATGTAAGAAAATGTATTATTTGTCTTTCATTTGCTTTCAAGCTGATGCTAAATTAAGTGGATACTGTTAATTTGTAAGAGCATAGAATAGATATAAAATCAGGTGTGATGTCGGTATGATGCAAATTAGCAACAAAAGGCATTAACGAGAAACCAGTGCTTTTAAAAGGTTTCTAGGTACGTATGGAATATGCACAAATAGGCACAAGTGGAATACATATGCTATTTCGGCTGCAGTCTGAATGGAAGCTGTGTGATGTAAATTCGCGACAACTGGATTTAAGGGGTTAAGCTATGAGTAATATCAGTGGCGCTAAATGATAATAGTGCTTTGCCAGTTTAAACAGTAAATGCCAAATACTAAAACTATTTGTAATACACCCAGTCTTGTCAATCATTGGGTAGAGGACATTTTGAGCTGTGATATCTAAATAAGTTGCAGTTAAACTGATTCAGCCAATCTCCGCTATGTTTTTAATGGTGATGGTAGTATTGCTGAATTAGTTTTGAACAAAACTGAATATTACCATAGAATGCAATGGTGTCTGATTAGAGACATATGTCAATATGATACATCTAACATTATTCTATTGTATCTATACTATTGTATATGTTAAGTATTTTGGGGAGGTGAAACCTGAACTATATATAAAATAATATCAAGTCTATAGGTTTATTTAAGTCAGCAGTAGTAGAAGAATAATCCATTGCCCAAACAGTGGTGCATCGCACAGATGAGTAAGCTTAATGTAGTTCTGCAAAGATTGCACTACGTACTATATGGCTTTTATGATTATTATACGACCAATAGTTAGTTAATTCATGAGAAATGTTTACATTTATCTTATAGGTAAAATGTTTTATATCCTGAGTTTTACACATTGCTGTCAAGACACAAGAGATGTAAATTAAAATTGTAATCAATGTATTTATTTTGTTGTTGTTATGCAGGAACTAAAAAATGCAAAAAATAAGTGCAACAAGCAACATTTTTTTAAAGTGCAAATTGAAGCACAATTTTGATTAAAGTGATTCAGAATCCAGAGCAGACCCCAAGAAGTCTCACAACGTAACAACAGCTGGTAAACAAATTATAGAATAAGTACAAAATATAATTATATTGTTATTTATTATTATAAAACTATTTCACCAGTGACTGGTGTGCTTATTTCTCACTCTTAACTTTTCACAGTAATTTCTGTCCCTGCATTCCTGTTTACTTCACCTGTATATTTTATTTGTACTATATGTGTATCAGCTGTCTCCAGATCATTAAGCTGCTGTTGCCAATACCCCTCCTGTTGTGTTGTTATATATTTTATGTTATATTGGAAAATGCATGAACAAAAATACATTTTGTGGCCTCTTTATTAGGTACACCTGTATAGTCTAAAGCAATCCAATACAACACACTTTGTTTTTAGAGGTGTTGATTCAATGATGCGTTTTAGCAGTGAGGTCATAGTGAAGGAGTTTTACTGGACTGCATTGTATTCAGAGTTGTCTCGAATATTCTGGATGGACAGGAAGGAGGGGTGTAGACATTTATAAGAAGTGATGGACATAGCTTGGATGTGTTTCTACAGTTAAACTGTAGCAGTTCCCTGGGCTACAGTGCCACAGTACAAGACATGGACTAGCTTTGGTCACTAGAGGGCACCATAGGACTGCCCCTAGTGCCCTCTAGTGTTTAGGGCAGCTGGAGGGTGGGGTTGGGGGGAGATGGTGTAGTAGAGTACAAAGATTTCTCTTTATGGGATTTACTGATGGTTTGTCACCCACTTTCTTTCATATCATTACAATACATCTATCAATACAAATACAAATATAGTGATGGGAGAAATGTTTTAATTCTAGATGTATTTATTATTTTTGGAATTACTTGCGTTTATACATTTTGGCTTGTCAGCCCAAACAGATTTTAAACAATCAGAGCATAGTAGGATATGACTAGTGCTAATAGAGAAGACTAACTGTTTGCTATTTAGACACATTTGTATAGATTCAAATAGATAACTTAGACATAAACCAGAATATTCAGTCACACTCTCTTCAGTAATATACTTCTCTTTTTACATCTTCCTCTTCTTTTACAGCGTATTCTTCTGTGGAACAGAGAAGGTGGCGGAGAATAAGATCCAGTCTGTGTTTCCATGCCAAGCTTAACCAGCTAATATCCAAATTTCAATAAAGACTTTGCATTCAAACCTCTTCAGATGTCTCTTATTTGATTCTTGCTGTTGTGCAGGATGTAACAGCGTTATATAATGATAGACAATGAAGGGGGCCAGATTTGCCAACATTGGCAACTACAAGAGGGACCAGCACCAGAGCTGCCCGGCCCCTAATTAGCTTCCCAATAGCATGTTTGTATTGAGCTGAGAGATAAGGAAGTATGAAAGTAAGCATTTCAAATTTCAACTTCTGGACTGAATGCAGAAAACAGATTTTTAATTTATGCATATAATGTTTAATATATAAAGTGTTAGTCCTGCCCTCTTCCATCAGTGGCAACATTTTGATGAGCAGTGAACAAAGGTCCACTGGGAAGCACCAAACACTGATTACATTTTTGCACTCTCTGATGCTAAAACAAAAATAAAGGTTTTACATTTTATTATAATAATTGTGATAGGAATTAGACATTTAAAGTGACACATCCTACTTGGTGCAATTCTGGAGAATGTGCAATTTTACAGAGCCCACAAAGTCCTTAAATATTTTTTTTAAATCAGTGAGTACAAGATATGGTTTAAGGCTGCAACATTTGAGTAATCATTTGTTCTTTTTTTTCTTAAAAGTAGTCAAAAACAAATTATCAAAATTGCTGCAGCTCTAATATGGATCTCATGTGGACAAATTATTTTTTTGTTCTTTTTTGGCCATTTTATGCATTTCTTTTAGATGTGATAGAAGTGGAGGCAGGGAATGAAGGAGAGAGAGAGATGTAACAGAGTATTACAAAGAGATGCAGACTCAAAACCACCACAAAGAGATGCAAAAAGACCACAAGAAATGCAAAACTACCTAGCAATAACCAGAACTCTCTTAAAACATGACTTACTAGTAACATTAGTCTACAATCTGGTGCTGAATGGAGGGATGAATTGGGTATAAGTAGCAGGTCTAGATGAATCTGATTGGCTCGCAGCTGGTACCTGACTCCCGCATACCTGACTCCACTCCTGTAATTTAGATACAAACGGAAGGGAAAAGAAAAAGAGGCAGAGTGGCTAAAAGCAAGACCACCACAAAGAGACACAAGACCACGACCGCACACAGAAAGTCAGTGCAAAGTAATTTTCAGACAAACTAGGAATTAGACTGAAAATGTTTAATGTAACCTACATATTTATTTAAGTTAGCCTGTGAAAGTGCAAACACTGTCGAGTCCAAAACATCTGTGACAAAATCAGGGAGTGCATCTTTAAGTCCAAGCTTACAATCTCCATTCATTAATTATCAGTCTTTGTAGTCTTTGTTGACTGAGAATTCACATAAACCGTCTCTGGCAAATTCATTGCCATTAACAATCCCCCATCGCGGCAGTGTTATTACTGTCACAGGCTCAACAAGAGCAGCAGTACGAGGGATACTTCATATGTCCAACTGTTAGCATCCCTCGTCTTTCTCTATCTTCATAAAGCTATTCTAAGCTGTTCCTCACTGCCAATGTCTGTCAGGACAAGGAAAAAAAGGGTAACATATTACCCTTATTAATGTTGAAAGACATCAGGCTCAATTTGTGCAAACACAAATCAACAGTAAATTACATAGTGAGATCACTGCTTTCTTCTGCTCATTTGGATACAGAATGGTTCCGGACAAAATCTTGTCTAATGTGTCACATATATCTGTAATTCCAAAAGGCCTGCATGTACATGTGTATATGTGTGTGTGTTCGTCTGCAAAGCACTTATTAATCTGTCCATGGCCTTTTGCTGGCTTATGAAGTCCTGATTGTGTGTCATTGTTTTGGCTTCATTTATTTGAACACACACCCCGTAATCATGCTCGCAAATACACAGCTTTAAAAAGGCGAGCTGCCATTTTCATCATGGTACTAACAAAGTGCATTTGAAATCACTCTGACTTCCTCTGAGCTGAGCCATCAGTGCTCACACAATACCAATCAGAAGAAAAAACTCTGCTTCAAAGCTTCAAGCTTGACTACATTAATAATATTAATAAAACAGCAAATTGAATGTGTGGGAGGTGGGGGGAAGAAAGTGTCTTGAAATCCTCTAAAGACATCTGTCTTTGTCTCTGACTCTTGTTTCTCTTTTCATTATTGGCTCATTGAAAGTGAAGGCTAATGACAAAATAGCAGCCTAATTCCTGTAATTATGTGTGTTTGTCTGAGGAAATTTGCGAATGACAGCGCTTCTTTTCTGATCTTCAAGCCAGTAGCTTCGGGGGTGGCATGGATACTAACAAAGCATTTATAGACAGGTCATGATTTAAGGAGGTATAGATGAAGGTGGCAAGAGAAAAATAGCTCCCCTGGGGAATGCTTGCACAACAAACTTAACCCCTGGCCTTAAGCTACATTGTATTGTTGTCAAGAACAATTCAGCATGAACAGAGAGGTAAAAATTTAACATGAATGTTGCTGCGAAATTGAGGCAACATGGCCATGTCCAACTACAAGGATGTAACACAGCATGTTATATTATTTTTTAAGACCATGCTGAAAGCAGCATTGAGAAACAGTAAACTGCCACAGGGTTTAAGGATTTCAGTTGTCCAGTGCCTTCTTGAAGCTGTCACTTGAAGAAAGGGTAAGTCCATTTGACCTCCATAATAAAACCATTTTGAATACCACAATATGTTCTGACCTTCACAATAAATGGATTCAGCAGCAATATGAGAGTACACAAAGGAAGCTATTATAGTGAACAGTAGGGAGGCTGGATAGAGGCAGATGAGTCAGATGGGGGTCAGTGCAGTCCTTTTTCAAGCTAAAGCTGTTTTGCATGAATGCTGTGGTGCTTTTGCAATGTATTTTGTGATTCCATCAATTGTTTTAAGCTTGAGTTTTAGTTCCTTTTTAGTTTATTATATTGCTGCTCATGACACTACACAGGTTTCTTTTCTTTAATTTCTTTCATTAGTAGTTGGAGTGCAGAAATATGTTAGCTCTGTTTGGGAATGTCTCATTTACTACTCATTTACATTCCTGGATGCTTCCCATTGAAAGGCTCAAGAAGCGGCTGTGCATTTCAGAAACCAGCCAGTTAGTCATCATCTTTGAAGTCGTCAGTCTCTGTTGTCAAACTGAAACATACTGTTTGAAAACACTTCTGATAAAGCATGCGGCTTGTCCAAGTAGTTTTGTGAGTGTGAAATGGTGTCATTGTTGCCCTGGGTGGGGGATAGTTATAAAGAGTTATTTTTCCGCATCCAGCTAGAATGGGCAATAATGAGACAATTCCGTGTTCCTGTTCCAGCCTTCAGAGGCCATATGAAGGTTTGTATTTGGAATAAAATAGAAATATATCTGCACAGTGTAACAGTCAAGCTCATGTGTCAAATAGGGCTGGGCGCATTAATTAATTAACGCCAACAACACATGTTAACGCAGTTTCTGTTATTATTATTTTGAAAGTCCGTTGCTCACTGGCTCTGAATAGGCCTACACATAGGCTACAGTCAAACCATGGGTCACAGGAGGGGCGGGATGTTGATCAGCCTGCAAATCACCCACCCAGACAAGCAGTGGAGGGAGGCTTCGGCAGACTATGCTGGATGCAGCGTGTGGGAGAAGAAGATAAACAAACGCAAGACAAACGATCAAATGCCATAGCGAGTGGATAGCTACACACTGTATGCTGGTTAGTATTGGGGAAGATGATGATGATGGGAAGAAAATCACAACGTAGTCGCTTGGCCCGCGGGATGCTCTTTGCTCCAGTGATCAGCCAGGGAGACAAGCCTCCATGAGTAAACGGCGGGGCTCTATGGAGAGTAACCAATGGCCACGGCTTCTGTTTGCTTCACAGCTGTAGAATACATAACTTAAGTTAAAATTATAGGCTATATAACTGTACCTGACAGGCCTAGTTTTGCGGGGATGCTCTGCCATGTGAATTCCCTCCTGTTGATGTCCTGATGTCCTATTTAGAAAACAGTAATAGATTCTGGAAACTCACAAATAGCGAGGATCAGTCTCTCTTCCAATGATTTGTGCTGCGCGTCGCGTACAAAAAGTTCAAGACAATTCAACCACTTCACCTCACTCTAACAGGGACACTTACTACTGAACATAGATTTTTTTGCACCCTGATAAAAGAAATTTTTTCTGCTGATACCTGAAAACAGATTTATATATGTTAACCTGTTGCTCAGAAGGTGCCTGTTACGATGTTCTGATTGTGGCTCTGGACTCTGATGGTAACTTCTTGTAACAAGCTAGATAAAAGGCAGTGGCAAACAGCTTTGGTCTTATGTTTGATTTGATTATGTTAATGTTTAAATTGAGATTTACAAGAAATATTTAATTGCTGCTGTGGAAAGGGAATACTGCTGGTAAAAAGCACCTTATTTGTTTAAAGTGTTTGCAAACGCTTTTGTGTATATAGCAGTAGATTTCAATTAAAAGAGTGCAATACACTACTTTTGAATTTATTATTCAATTTTCATATAACTATGTGATTATTCACAATATTGTTGCCCAGCACTATTCACAAAGTAAAGTCATGACCCTTCAGGATGGCTCTTTGGAGGGGTACTCATGTTTACTCTTCTCCTACTGCTGCTGATGCTAGCGACCTGCAACTCACTTATCAACTGTGTATCAGCTGTACAGTGGTTGGAGGTGATCACAAAGCAGTTACCTGGTCCACACATACAAGTTTGACTGTTACCCTAGTGCTGTAAGGTGTCTAGCAGAGGAATGGCCACAGGATGGCCCAGTGGTAGAGTCCATTTAATGGTGTTAAGATAGTGGAAATCCTACAAAACTCCAAATGTTTTTTTATCTTGACTTTAAATAATTTAAAAATAATTTTCATTACATTTTATATTTCTTCTTTCTTCAATACTTTGACATGAAAAATACAGCATGTTAAGGTTAGGGAAAGGGTTTGCTTTAATGTTTCAGAGGGAAGGTTTTTTCACACATAAGGATTTCAATGCAGCTGTATGTGGAAGTACTAATTTTCAAATTTTAATGCAAATATGAATGCATAATCCCTGTGCATGTTCACTTTTCACAGACATGTTCTCTATGTTTGTTGTTTACTTACACTGATTTAAGTTAGTTAAAGTATAGCTCTATGCTGTGTTGAGGAACCTCTTGTCTGTTCCCGCCGTGACGCACAAGCATGTCTGACAAGCATGAGCACCATTAAACAGACGTGGAGAAGAGCATACACCATATTCAACACAGCAAATTTAGTTTGGAGTCTAACACTTCCTCAGTCTGCTTTATTCAGTCAACACCAGCATCAATGTGTGTGTGTGTGTGTGTGTGTGTGTGTGTGTGTGTGGGGTGAGGGTGTGTGTGTTCATGTTAAGTGTTCAGGCGTACCTTTACACCTGAACACTTAAGAAGGTTAGACAAATATTCAATTCAAACAAACAAATTCTAATGAACTTACATTCTGTCTGTTTTCAACCAAGTGAAGCTTTAACAAGCACAAAGTGTGTCAAGCCCCCTGTTATCGTCCCATGATTTCATTGGTTAGCCATGTAGCTCTGAACCCTGCCATTAACTGGGAGAGATCGTGTATGTGGGAGGGCACCCATGCCAGCAACTAAAGGGCCACTTGGAGAGTTTGGGTCCCTCCAGATTGCCGTAGCAACTACTATAACTATTTGAGGGAAATCGGCCACACCTATCCAACCCTCTCACCCTTTCTCCACAGTCCCCTTCCCCTTTCCCTACACACACACACACACACACACACACACACACACACACACACACACACGCAAACACACACACACCGCATCCAAGCTAAAAACAACCTTGCCCTGTAAAAGGTTGAGTGGCTCTTTACCACCACTTCTGTAAGAATAATACACTCACTGCGTAAATGTATTCTGGTTACTGATAAAGTGCCTGTGTGTAGTTTCATATTCCATTGGGTGAATCACTGGTGGGGGTGTTTGAGGGGAACTAAAAGAAAAACTGAGTTTAATGGGAAATTGTTCCTGTATGGGAGTTTTTGTAACCTACAAAGTACAGCAGAGAGAACCAAAAAGAGTTGTTTTTTTTCTCTAGAGGCCTTGCAGTTATGTCACAAACCTACTTACAACCATGTGTGGCACTATTATAAGTAACTGCTACAATGGAGAACTAGCTGTGTGTAAAGTATATGTAATTTAACAACCCGCTGGAAAAACAGAAGACATGTATCTGTAATCATACGTGGTAGATTGTCTTGTAGTCCAAAATACACTACGGGCACAATTATTAGGCAAATTGTATTTCTCAGGAATAATTTTATTATTGAACAAACAGAATGCTCTCAGTCAATCCAAAATATAATTGAACCTCAAACCTGAATATTTAACTAAGAAAACGTGAGTTTTGTCTTGTGGGGCAAGTTGAGCCAAGAGTCGACTTTGTTTTTGAAAGCCATATTTTGAAAACAGTTTATTTTAGATCCAAATTGATTAGGATACAGCACATCCTAAAATGTAAGTACATACTTTAGTTGAAGAAATTGCTGTTATGCCCACACTTTAAAGACACCACAAGTAAAAACTCCCCTACCAGTATCATAGTTATTAGTTCTATTATATACCAACACATCTATATACCGTTGAGAAGACATGTTTACCACTTGGCGGCAGTGTTGCCTCACAAAGTATCCCTCACTTGTCCAGACTTCAGCCGATAATCCAGTTACAGTTTAGTTGACTAGTTTTTCTCTAAGGCGCCTGATGTTACAGTTTTTTTTCTCATTGCTGAAACTTCATTCTTGAAGCACTATTTCTGAAACCATTAACTCTTGTAGCCAATGCATTTACCAAGTGTGCCAAACTAAATGCATGTTCTCTGCTTTAAAAAAACAGTGGTCTCTATTTTGCTGAGATCTGGAGTTGGTCCCCAGGTACTGTACAGTGGCTGCTCACTGCTCCCAATACTTGAGTTGATGGATAAGTTAAAGGTTCAGTGTGTAAGATTTAGTGGCATCTAGCAGTGAGGTTGCGAACTGCAACCAACTGTCCAGTCTACCACTGCCCCCTACCCTTTCAAAGAGCATAGGACAGCTACGGTGGCTGACACAGCACAAAAGGTATCTCTTGTGAGACAGCAGAGAGTAGCCAGTCAAGAAATTAGGTTTCTTTAGGTAGATATATTTAGAAATTATATTTGCTTAATTATTCAGTAAAACCATATGCCACTGACAGATAACATGGAAAATGTAAAACAAGAGTGTGAAACACTGTCACTGTCCTTTATAAACCACACATTAGATAAAGTTTATACAAACATTGAGAAGGGAAGGGATCTGAGAAACATTCGCTGCAGAATCTATTTGTTAAAGAGAGAGAAAAAAAACCCCAAGGTGGGATCAAACACTCAACCCATGGGTTACAAGTCCTGCACTTTACTAACTGAGCTAACCAAGTAACATGTTGAAACATTCAATATTATGACTTAATATTCTCATCCTGAATGTACACTGCCAGAATTCTACCAGAAGTAGAACAAGAACATTGTAGTGACAAAACGCGCTCTGTAGCGCTGTTTGTCTGTTTTCACCTACTGTAGAAACATGGCGATGCAACATGGCGACGTCCATGGAAGGCGGTTGTTCACTTTGTGAAAATAGAGTACCTTACCATACCCCAGTGCGTAGTTACTGCTTTGTGTGCTTATTCAAAGATGGTTTGTGTGTACTGAAATTGTGTCTAAGCAATCAGAAGAAACTGTAAAATGGAATGATTGTGTGATCCAGGATTAAAGGACACATTTTTGCATTGTTTCTTACAACAATGACCAACTATCTCAACAAAAATGGACCACCATGTTTTCTATATTTTAATGTAGCAATTATTCATGTAAGCAGTAGCTTCCACTGAGGACACTGAGGTCATGTCTTTATGCTTCCAAAATGCACCACAGAGCGCCACAGGAAGTCATTCCTGCCTGTGGTCATCAAACTTTATAACTCCTCCCTTTAAGTGTCTGACACTTAGTCAGTTATTAAACTAGACCTCATTATCTATTTTCTGTCCAATATTACCTGTTTAATAATTAATGTGCAATATTCTCTGCTGCTATTTATTCACTAGTCCTTTTTGGTTCACCATAATAATTCTTAATAATGTAAATATTGTACATACCCATACACCTTTATATTTGTCTTTATAGTTTTATTTACACTATTATATTTATATACTCTTTATCTATCTACCTTTGACAGGTGCAACTGTGACAAAAGAATTTCCCCTCGGGGATCAATAAAGTATTTCTGATTCTGATTATTATATTTTTTCCAGCATATTCATTTTATCCTGTCATTTTACACGTGATATATGCAATTGTGACAACTTTTCAGGCAACAAACAAGAAATAATTATTTCCTCATCAGAATTTCATTGTTGGTAGTGTGTTCGGTCAAAACCATAGCTCCCCAAATTTAGTGATTTTGAGTTTTTCAGGATTAATGGTTTCTTATGTGTTGAGGAAATTCTCAGACATCTTTTGCTAAATTAAACATTTAAAAACCCAATGGATTATTTAAAAATTGCTGCATCACAAACAGAACCGTGGTTCTGTACTATACTATACTATACTTTGGTTTTGGCCTGCCTTTACATTGCAATCAAAGAAAAGACCCTGATTAAATGAGTAGAAAACACAACGCAAAAGAATGTTCTTTGAAATACATATACATTTTATTGGTGATAGTCTGACAGTGAATATCTGGCATTGATCAAAATACACCCATTACTGTGTGACAATTCCAATAGAGCAAGACATTTAAGTAACTCAAGAAAAGAAGAAATTACATAAAGTGTACATTGTGTCGCTTTTGTGAGTGGCTGAGATTATCCTAACTACAAGCTTAATATTTTTAACTGTAAAATGTTCTGATAATTGTATATTTTAAATAGTGTTAAGCAGATACTTGTACATGATGCAAGCGGGCTAGACTTCTTTCTCAAATCACATCCACTGAACCACTTGACTGAACTGACTGCTCAAAAATTTGACATCTCAGCCGAAATGTCAAATGCTGCCTCACAGGCAGAGAACAAAATGCTAATGTCCACTAAACATGTCTTCATATCATTTTATTATAGCTTTAAGTATAAAGCTGTTCCATAACAGTATATGTGCATCACATAATACTCAAGGTTGCACAAAATACATTGTTATTGTCTAACCAAAGAAACAATAGAAACATGTTATTAAATCCTTCTGCTTGATAACCATCCTCTGTGAGTGCAGAGATGTGCAGAAGGAATAAAAGGTTATTAGGTTAGTAATCAATTCAGTATGTCAGGTACTGATCTGCTATGGTAGTTATGAGCTGCCATCAGTTACAAGCATTTACATCAGTTACATCAGCCCAGAAAGCAGCAGGGTATTACACACAGCCCATCAGCCTTCATCACTGTGATAAGGCTAAGGAGCAGTTTCCAGTTTCCACAAAACACTACCATCATCATCATCATCATCATTATCATAATCATCACCACCATTGTCATTATCATCATCTTGTTCATCATAATAATCATCATCATCATCAGCGGTAAACTGGGATTTTGTCTGAGTAATAGTGATCCACTTGCTGTTTGTTGCCTGCTGTTATTTAGTCATTCCTATGTGACACATGCGAAACATGCATTGCAGAAACAGTGCTTAAGACAGCTGCTTTGTATATTGACACTGAAAGCTAGACAAGCCTTGACTCACAGTTGAAAGAAGGAATCTAAGAAAATGACTTTAAGAAGCAAACAACCCACAAAAGTTTTATTGTTCTAGTATTTATCATGGTGATATGTTGCCTCTTTACAGGATGTTTTGTGTCTAGCTCCACACTTTTCAGCTAGCTTAGTCCTATAAAGAACATCTGCCTCCTTGAGTTTTGTGGTTGTATCAGTGTTTTGCCACTTATGGTCAGGTAGATGCTTTTAATTGGAAGTATCCAACTGTAACTGCCACAGCAGGAAGGACGTGTAGCATTCCACACAAATGAAACTTTGCCAGGTAAAGCGCTGAAGCAGGTGCTACACCACCTCCTTTAATGACTTTGGATTTGATCTTTTCATTTCAATGGAATAAGTGCAATCACTCATGGAGGAAAGCACATTTGGAGAGCACTTTCATGTTGACCTCTGATTCTCTTACAGAAATTGCGACAATCGTGCCCACTTTCTGCAGCAGTTAGCAATGTTACAACTACTTCAGTTACACCATGAAAAACTTCAGTGAGACTGTCAGCAAAGACTTTACCCTGGAAGTACAAGTTATTGCACTGCATTTCTTTTGTGTTGCTGTTGTTGTGTGGCCTGTCCTATTTCCAGGTCTCTGTGGTGGATCCTCAGATTCTACTTGACACCTGAAGCTGCTAAGTTGTCCTCCTGAATCCGTCCTCTTCACTTGTTTTACAAGCTACATTTTATCATGTTAGGACAGAGGGTGTTGTATGATGTACAGATTGTAAAGCCTAAACTATTTGGATTGAAGCAAATTCTGATGTGTGATGTTGGGCTTTGTAAATAAAATTGACTTGACTATAAAGATCGACAAAAGCAATACAGTTCTTGAACAGAGTTTAGAGAGACAGTGTCCTACAATGACCTTCACACATGAATTTACACTGTTGACAATGGCTAACAGTTTTGACAGAGCTGACCTTTGAAGGAACAAGACCCAGAAGAGTCCGAAATAGAGGAAGCTATTGTATTAGCTGTCGCACCTTCCAATTTTATTTAACCCTGCTGTTGAATGAGAAGTAACACCAAGATGAACAGAACATTTAGCCATGGATGAAACAACCCACAACCAAAGGCTACTACATCACCAAGATCTTTTCTGCCAATGTTGTTGCAGTTTCTCCTGGCTGCCAGCTGAGGTCTAATAAGAAAAGAGATACGTATCTCACAGTAATGCCCACTTTTGTTAAACATTTAGCTGTGGGAAAGAGCTTAGATGAATTCACAATCAGTGTGATGCTCAGTGATTACTTCTGACGTCACACTTGGATATAAAGTATATAATTAGGAAGGCAAAGGAATGCACTGTATGTTCTGATGGAGTAAATCTTGACATCACATTATTCATACTAGGCACTCTTAATTAAAACTAAAACTTTTCCTCTCCCCCATGAAACTGATCAGCAAACTCAGCACTCTGGGTTTAAATACAATACTCTGCAGCTGGATACTGGACTTCCCCACAAACAGACTCCAGACACCTCCTCCACTCTAGTGCTCAACACCGGAGCCTGTGTGCACAGCCCCCTCCTGTTCACGCTGTACACTCACGACTGCATCCCCCGACACAGAGAGAACTCTGTTGTGAAGTTTTCAGACACCACCATCACCGGCCAGATTTCAAACAACGACTTCATATCAGGAGGAAATTGATAATCTTGCAGAGTGGTGACATATTAATTACCATTTACTGTATATAATTTTTGTGATCTTTTTATGAGTAGCATAAAGGAAACTACAATTCTGTGTTGGAACTATTTGGAAATGTGACACTGACTGCTACCATTTCAAAACTAACTGGCAGAAGAGTTGTTCACTGAAATGCTTTTTTAAGGACGGAGGTATTCAAGTTTCTTTTGTGATTGCAAATAAAGCAATATATCCAGTCTCACTGAATGAACACAGCAATCAAACCTGCCTTGTTCTCTCATGCTATGGCTGGTGAGAAAAACATTTTGAAATGTATATGTGAAAGCGCACACACATGCGCGCACACACACACACACACACACACACACACACACACACGGCTCTAAAGCTGCTGAAACAACCTTCAAAATCTGTACAATATTTAAATACTGTATTTACAGAAATAAACACATTTCATTGTTTGTCTCGACCTGCCTACACCTTTGTGCAGAATCACACCTGGATTCAAATGGGCAAGTGGCATTTTGTCCACATGTAATTATCAGAAGCATTAACAAATAAAGGCAACAATTAAGCACATTTGATGGCTGTCCAGATTGAGCCTGCAGCATGTTTCACATTACTGGATTCAGATTTAACTGTGGATAATATTAGAACGTGGTGGTTTTGTTTGACTTGGCCTATTGATTAATGATCAGATATACTTTACATTATTGCCAGTCATTCTCCAAAGTATACCATCACTTTTAGACTGATTTCCTATCTTCCAGGTAGGGCTGGATATCGACACCTTCGTGGTACCAATTGATATGCTTCAGTGATCCAACAACAGAGTTGAAAGAAAAATTAATACTGGATTTCATCTGGTGGACACAAACACGACTCCAAATGAATGCTAATGTTGCTCCATGTCTCCTGGATATGAATTGTCAATTTGCTGTTATAACCATATCAACTTTAAGGGGATAATATGCTGATGCTGTTATGTGTTATTTCAAATGGCACCAGCACCACATGTACCATGCTTTGTTCAATGGCTGGCAGGAGTGAAGTATTAACACTTTACACAGTATGTTTAAAGGGCTCAATCATGCAAAACTACTGGTTTGGCCATCAGAAGTGTAGTGAAGTGGAGCTGATGTAATGAGAACATGGATAATATTAAGACCTTCAATCATAGTTCCTTGATGACATGTAATTATGACCTTTTTATTCTTTCATCACACAAAATATGCACAGATACAATGATCTGCTGTAATTTGACAAAAATCATTAAAGCAACTGAAGCATGTAAAGATGTATTGTTGGGAGGTTTTCCTCTGGAATGCTGAGAGAAGATTTTAAAGGCTGTCCTGTAATACATTATGGCTGAGACAGGAATAATCATTTATCTTTCTTGTCAGGTGCTCTTGAACCTGACTCATAACAGGGTATATGGGTTTGTGTGAAGACTATGGAGCGCCTCAGCAAACAGACTAGAGGGACGGTTTGAAGTGACAGATCTAAAACACATTGAACTTATCCAGACTGTCTTTTTCCTTTTCTTGTTGAAACATGAATTCTAGAGTTGAATGTCAGCCCAGGTTTAAGTTGAACACTTTCATCCAAACCTACTACCATTCATGCTTAAACTGAGCCTTGAGATTAATTAAGATAAACCACTTTCCAGTAAATATCCCCAGCTTGTTGTGTGTGTGCTGTGTATATGTGTGTAAGCTATATGTTTCCATTTCCATTGTGTCCAACAATTTTAGCTCTCTTGTTCCCTTCTTAATGGCTTAGGAAGTCAATACTAGCTTTGACGGTGCGTCCAGTGGACACATCCACTGCCATGGCCCGAATCTCTGTGTCACCAAACTGCATGAGCGTCTGGATCTCACGGCGGGGTGCCGTGCTTTCCGTTCCGCTTACATCCAAGCGAAGTGTCCCACACTTCCTGACTCCGGGCTCGCTGATGAACCCAATGCTCTCTTTCTCTGAGCAGTAGACGTGGATGACGATAACCTGCTGAGAGGGCTTGGCCGGTGTGTAGCTCCGCTTTACCATTTCACCCAGTGCTACAGACTGGTCGGCGGTGATGAAGGTGTCAAAAACGTCGGTGCACCAGCGCGTGCCGTCCTTCACCAGCAGCTTCTCCAGAGGGTGCTTGCCCTCCACAAAGCGATTGAGGACGCCCACCCCATATGTGAGGGGTGAGCGGCGGACTTTAATGATGCTGGGGTCCAGGCCGAACAGCACAGCACCTTTCAGAATGGTGAGGCCTACATCATGGGGTATGATGATGCGGCTACGCCCCTGGAGCATGTTCTGGACAGCTTGCTGCAGCAGGGGAGACTCTGCAAAACCTCCCACTAAGAACAGGAACTTAATGTCGCTCACCTCTGGCTTTTCAAACAGCTCGGCTGGATGAGAAAAACAGAATCTCAATGAAGAAAACACCTGACTATTACAGAAAGGAATGCATATACTATGACTTAAGATGTTGCACTGCTTTTTCTCCTCCATATGGTGCATCTTCCTTAGGAAGCTGCCTTACCAGTCATACACACATGTAACATGTGAATAAATTGATTTCTTACTGCAGGGCTTAATGAAAAATCTTGAAATCTCAGTAAAAATAATTGAAAAACCAAAAACCAAAGACTGACTCTGACACATCCTATAAAAGCAGTGGGCGAGGCATCCAGTCTTCCTAGTAAACATCTCTTCTGTTTAGTCTCAGAATGACTGTGCTGATGTTTTATTGATAAAATACTACATGAAGCAAATATGTGCTGCTTTTCAATGTCACTTTTGACAAACTTGGATGTACGTCCTCACTGTAGGGTTAGGACGTTTGTCTACTAAATGAATGTACTCATTAACTGTAATATATTTTGTATGATAAACGAGTAAACAGAAAATAACTATTACTGCAAAAAGTAAGTTGAATTTATACATTTATGAGGGACCCTGGTTTAACTGTACGAAGTTTTTTGTCTTCTAATGTACATTCAGACTTCAGTCAGAATTTCTTTAGTTTGAATTTTTTTTTATAAAGAAAGCTAAACAAGTCACACACATTTTACAGCCTAAGCAAACCAATTACAATCCAAGCAGACCAATCCATGCTAAAGTAATCTGACCTACTTTCCCCTGGTTATGGAAACTATAAATTATGTAGGTTGGCTGGTTTTTACATCTCCTTTAAAAACTAAGCAACAAAAACCCATTCCATTGTATAACATATATATTTTACAAAGTGTATAATATATAGGTTTCCTGTAGTTACTTCCACATGTTAAGAGATATTTTTTGTTTGAGTGTGAGCATCAGGTTCATCAGCAGGCAGTGCATTCTGTCTATGTCTTGGTTTGGGACAATGTAAGCGGTGTCTGGATACGCCAGCGATTCATAAATGTTTTTCTTGCACCATACAGCCTGTGGTGAGATAAGTGTAGCGTGTTGTTAAGGCTGGATCCAGCACACTAGAGGGTTTTCCCCTGTTGCCAGGCAAGGGACAAGGTTGAATGTGATATGGACGAAGTCCTCTGGCCGGACCCAGCATAACACGTAAGGCTGAGGCAATGAGTCTCTCGTTGACTTAGATTTTGTGCTTTTCATTTAGTATTTTCTTTGTTCTTTGGGTTTACTGTATTTTTGTGCAAGTGCTGAATATGCAGCCATTATAGTTTTTACAATTGCTAACATCCTTTTGTCCAATATGTAGTGACATTTTCAAAACTCTAAACACAATTAGCCCAACATTGGTCTGTTCAGGACCATACCATTACCACAATTCCTGTTTTTTTCCCACAGAATATGCAGTAAATTAACCCACATCTAAAATGCTAAAATTTTCTTTACGTAAAAGCTTTACCCAATATTTTCTGCTCAAAACCACATTTTGTTCTTTAAACATCAACTCTACATTTCAAAATGCAAAAACAACACATTCTCTACAAGCACAAACTCTATCAAAACGTGACTCAGAATCAAATCATTCCGTCAGATCAATCATAACACAACGACTTTCTAAATATAAACAGATGATGACATTACAAAAACTGCATTACTTTTTATGTTTCAGTTCTACCTGCATATAGTAGACAGAATGATTTGATTTTGAGCCAGATTTGCTGTGTTTTGAGGTAGATATGTTGCTGTGTAAGGAGTTTCAATAAAGTATCTTACAGTTTTTTACAACTGCTTACACACAAAACCTTTCAAATCTTTTGGTTTACATATGTTTATGGTATTGTTTTCTTGAATGTTACTGTATACAACACTGTGCTACTGTTACAACAGTAATGTTTTTCCAAATAAATATTTTCTGTTTCAACATTGCATTGGTGTTTACAGTGAACTCTACCCCTCTCAGCAGATTACTTTCACTCTAGAACATTTTATGGAAACATACACGTAAGCCTATGAAAGACAAAAGAGCTTTAGATTTAGAACAGTGTATACATGATATATACACAAAAAAATCGCTAATATTTGGATACTGTTTATTTCTTGGATTGCCTGCCTCACCCTCCATCTAAAGCCTGATTTATACTTCTGCGTCGAATCGACATCATGGTAATGCCTCCAAACATTTTATTTGCGGCTACAAAGATGAGTGTCTGTGTGTTAAGGTGTTGAAATTATCACTGTAGCTTACTGAGATGTTGGATGATGTGGTCTATGGTGGGCTTGAAGAGGGAATTCATAGCATCTGGACTCATCCTCAGCATCCCTTGAGATGACCATTTAACAAAATCCACACTGGAGAGGAGAGGAGAGGAGAGGAGAGGAGGAGAGTATATCACTTACATGCAGTGTATTGAATTCCATTAAACCAAGTTCATCTGCAGTTAGGGCTGGATGATATGATCAAAACCAATATTACAATATTAATGATAATACATTTTAAATAACAATATACATACAAGACAATATGGTAAGGGTTTGCTACATCCGATTAAGAAAATATTCTATAAAAAATTAATGTTCAGTGCAATTTACAAACAGCATAGCCACAGGTGAAGTAAAAGTAGAAGTAAAAGTGGTTGTCAAAATAACTACTTGAGTAGTGAGTAACTTAGTGAGTAACAACAACAATGGGTCATTTCCCCCAAGTCTTTTATTTGAAGTGGATGTGACTAGAATTATTTCAGATGTTCTTCCTCAGGTAAAGGTAAAGAAGTGGCCACACACTTGTATTTATTTGTGATGAAATGACAACTCATCATCTGCTAATTAGATAACCTGCCACATTTACACCAGGACAATATTCCTAGTGTGTAACCAACCGAAACCCAACATGGTCTCATCCCAGGTCTTTAAATACTAATCCTTTGAGAAAGCCTGAGCTTTCTCAAAGCATCGGTATCAGATGCCCTGGAATGAGACAGGGCTGGCTGCACAGTGCGCTAAATTTTAATCTGTAGCCTAAATTTTATCTGCTAGCGCAATTTGAAAGCCATACTACCATGCTGTGGCTTCAGCTATTATTATGTTCTATAACAGTCATGTGGATGCTTGACTGCAGTAAATGAGTAAAACGAATGATTCTCTTAAAAAACTACTTAAGTAAGAGTAAAAGTATGATCCAATAAAACTACTCTAAGTACAATTTACTCAAAAAGTTACGTGAGTACATGTTACAGTGTAAATGTAACTCCTTACTACCCACCTCTATAACATCATGTTGTAAAATAATGGCACATGTTCATATGATCATGACACTAGTCGACTGTATTACTGCCATTCAGAAATGGAATGGAAACAGATGAATATTTCCTCTGATGCCCAAAAAACAAGGACACTCTACCTACATATCATAACCACAGCTGACTTATGTGGTGGATTTTTATGACATTTTTTATTGTGAGCTACTTTTTAATTTCTGCTCATGTCCCATCAGCTAACATGGAGAGGGCCGAGTTTATGACCTATACCACAGCCAGCCACCAGTCCAGATGTTTCGGATTCACTTGTGGGGAGCTGTCATCCATCTTTATACCGTAAATAGTCTATAGGCTCTGGGTGAGTGTCAGTACCACTGGTGCCCAATATCTACGTATGCCCCCTGGAAAATTATGCAGTCCAGAGGTGTTTTTGCAGCTGGGAACATTCTGGCCATTAGCTAACAAAAGCTCCCGTCATACACGTAACCTACCACCAGATCAGCCAAAAGCAAAATAATTTTCTAATAGCCAGGTTTCAACCAGTAGAGGGCAGTTGCTATGCATATTTATAACAAAATGTAGAATTTAAATACTTAACTCTAAAATGTCAAGATTTGGGCTTGAATCCACCTCCAACACTACTACTGTTTGGGATGTTAGTTGAAGTGTTTGGAAAACAAGTCTTATGAACTAGTTCTGAACGAGCATAAACTGAACCTTACATGTCCTCAGTTTGAAAAAATCTACTGACATAGGACATTCATCATGCTTATATATTATATATTATATTAGGTCTGTTGAGGAGGAGCACAGCAGCAAGGGAAGATATCATTCATTCCTTTATATTCTTTTATATTTCTTAAACTGATCAGCAGTTACCTAGCTAAAAACCCCGTAGTGACAGCGGCTGCCCCCCGACCATTTAAATTCATTAAATCAAAGGAGACAGAAGAGGAGCTGTGCATAAAAACCTCAAAAATTAAACCCACGAATGCAATAGCGAAAAAAAAAAAATAAAAATAGGAGAATTAAATGTGGACTCAGATCTCTCTCTTCTAAATGTGTACTTACTGAAACCTTGCTAGCTAATGAGGTGGAGTTGCAGCTATCTTTAATTCAAGCCTATTAATCAGCTCTAAATCTAAGTCATAACTCATTCGAAAGCCTTGTTCTTGGTCTCTCACACCCAACCTGGAAAACACTGCAGCCAGTTTTATTTGTCATGGTGTCCCAAGCATCTGGTCCGTACTCTGAATTGAGTTTTTGTCAACTTTAGTCCTTAAAACAGATAAAGTTATTATTGTAGCGGATTTTAATAATTATGTGGACGTTGAGAATGATAGCCTAAGTACTACGTTTATCTCATTATTAGATTCACTTGGCTTCTGTCAGTGTTCATAAACCGACTCACTGTTTTAACCACACTTTCAACCTTGTTCTGGTATACTGTATTGAAACTGAACATTTAATAGTGTTCCCACAGAATCCCTTTTAATCTGATCACTATTATAACTTTTGAATTTCTATTGCTGGACAATACGCCACTAGCCAGACATTTCTACATAAGATGTCTAACTGATAGCGCTGTAGCTAAATTTAAGGAAGTGATTCCATCATTTAATTATCTACCATGTCACAATATAACAGACTATGCTAATTTTAGTTCCTCCCAAATTAATCATTTTATTGAGAGAGCTGCAGGCTCGCTGCGAATGACACTCGACTCTCTTGCACCTCTAAAATAGAAGATAATAAAACAAAAACAGTTAGCTCCATGGTATAACATAACATAACAACTTTAAGAGGAAATGGCATTCCACCAATCTGGAAGAATCTCGTTTAATCTGGCAAGATCTTAAAATTTATAGAAAGGTCCACTATAATGCCAGAGCAGCGTACTACACTTCATTATAGTTTTTCTCGATGCTTAAACACAAATTCCCCAAACATCCATTTCAGGTCAAAATGAAAATTGCTGAAAAACCAAACAGACATGACACACAAGCCCTAAAACACACACACACGCGCACACACACACGCGCACACACACACGTATGATTGCGTCACAGTCTGCAAGAACATCGGAGGGCTGAAGATACACCAGAGCAAGTCAAGGTGTGGAACAACAGTGACTCAAGTGCAGCGCACGGACCAGGTGTCTGGTGAGACGAAGAAGAACACCAGCCAGGAAGTACACCACAGAGCTGAAGATCTCGTTGCACTCAAGTCACCCCAAGTCACCATTGAATAAATTGAGCCTCCTCTCTCCAGTTTCCCCTATCCATGCAGTGACAAAAGAGAGTATATGTGGGCAAATACTGTACATCAGACAACATCGTCTGAGAAAGGAAATAAAATTGCTTAACTAGTTAAAACTAGCTCTCCTGCAGAAAAGGAAGGTATGAAACAATTAACAAGCAAGCTGCGGGATCAGCTGTGCAAGCTCTGCAGGGCAGAACAACTTTGTCAGCAAAAGAAGAAAAAAACAAGATGCGCATATTGAACAGCGCAAGGAGGAGGTGGAGGAGTTCCTTCGGGAAGCTCACAACCACCCAGGGTGGAACCAAGGTCTTGAACTAACCAGAACATTTGTAGAGCAGAAAAACCATCAGTTGAGTTGAATGTCAAGGAACCGACTTGGCAGGAAATCCAAGACATTATTAGAAAAGCCAAAGCTTCAGGTGCCCCAGGCCCAAGTGGTATACCATATAAGGTGTACAAGAACAGCCCAAAACTTCTATGAAGGTTGTGGAAGATTATGTGAAAGATCTGGGCCAAAGGGTCAATTCCATCAAGCTGGAAGCTGGCAGAAGGGTGTTTTATCCCAAAAGAAGACGGTTCTTCCACAATCGCGCAATTCTGGTCAATCTATTTTCTGAATGTGGAATGCAAGGTTTTCTTCTCTGTGCTCGCAAAAGATTGAACACCTACATGATGCAGAATCATTACATCAATATTCAATCCAGAAAGGCGGTCTCCCAGGCTTTTCAGGCTGTCTGGAACACACATCAATGATCAGCCTGCTCATCCAAGAGGCCAAGCAGAAGAAAGGTAATCTAACAGTGGTACATGCATATGGATCTATCCCACGCGACCTTGTTCAGCAAGGGCCTGATCATTACTACATTCCAACGGCTGTTCAAGAAATGATCATCAGCTATCTAGGAGGGCTCAAATTGAGATTTACATCAGCCCAGTGGACAACCAATTGGCAGGAACTTCAGAAGGGAATCCCAAAGGGGTGTACCATCTCCCCTACCCTCTTCATCTTGGGAATGACCCTTCTAATAACAGCAACAGATGGCATAACCCGCCCCCCAATGCTAGTCAGGTATCATTCAGCCGGTACTGCAGGGTTTTATGAATGACTTAACAATAACAACTACAATGCATGTCCAAGTGAGATGGGTATTGGAAACCTTGGATAGTGTAGCCACTTGGGCAAGGTCCTCCTCCTCCTCCTCCTTCTGTTTCTCTGGATCAGTTGTTCCAAAACTAAATGAACTGAATATGGCCCTTTTATCTATCTATTGAAAGTTCTGATTGGTGTGTTCAATAATGACTCTTTGCTTTTGTACCTGGGTAGCTGTGTTGATTTTCAGCTACTTGAGCTCAAGTGGTGCTGACTTGAGTGAAAAATATTGAATGTTAGTGTTTTTTAAATGACTACATGGTGTAGGCAATGAGAAATTAAGGGATTTATGTGTGAGTTTAGAGAAATTGGTGAATAGAGTTATCGTTTTGAAATTTAGTTCAAAAGCCTGGTTCTAAATATAAAAAAATATTTAAAAACTGTTAAAGCCTATGTGCCACAGTCCTTAGTTTTAGCTAACTACGGACTTATATAACCTTCCCTTTCTCCCTAAGAACCTTAAGAAAGCAAAATTACTGATGACCTTCTAATTGCTTCAGACAAAAGACTTGTCTCTGTAGTAGTCTTGTTAGATCTTAGAGCTGCTTTCATACTAATCACCATCAGATCCTATTACAGAGACTGGAACTTTTAATTGGCATTAAAGGAACTGCTCTGAGCTGGTTGAAGTCCTGTTTATCAGATAGATCTCAGTTTGTACATGTTAACAATCAATATTCCATGCACGCCAAAGTCAGTCAGGGAGTTCCACAAGGATCTGTGCTGGGGCCAATCCTGTTCACCTTATATATGCTTCCTTTAGGCAATATTATCAGGAAACACTCATTGTTATGCAGATGATACTCAATTATATATATCGATCAAGCCAGATGAAATTAATCATTTAGCAAAACTTCAAAGTGTGCATTCAGAATGAAAAAACCTGGATGACCTGTAATTTTCTGATGTTTTCAGCCCAAACACCTCAGAGACACATTATCTAAAGATACAGCACTCTGGATGCATCGCCCTGGCCTCCAGCATCACTGTGAGGAATCTCTCAGTTATCTTAGATCAGGACATGTCATTTAACTCAAACTTCAAGGACCGCCTTTATTCACCTACATAATATTGCAAAAATCAGGAACACGCTGTCTAATGGTGCTTTCAGACCAAAAGCGAAGCGAGTGAAGCGACGCGAAGGGGGCGGACCCGGCGACACGAAGGCAACGTGAAGGAATATTTTCAACTCAAGCGAAGAAGTCGCATGACGCTGAGTCGCGATAGTCTATCAGTGTTGAGATTGTCCGTACGTCACTGAGGCTTCAGAGCGTTGCGTGGAGAGGGCCGGGCAGAGCGGGCGATTGAAAATCTGCTGGCCGGCTGAGAGCTGCTAAACGTGGTCGGATTCTGCTCTGACAACTACGCCGTTTACTCGCGGGAGGAGCTTGGAGTAAACTGCTTTTATTAAATTAGCTTTTAGTTTTTGGATTACAACGTTGATTTATCTTCACTGGAGCTTCTCAGCAGCTAGCTTCCGTGCACATCCGGTTCTGGTGTTCCAGTTGTTAGCGCTGTTAGTTCTGTTGGACTACGACTTCATATTTATATAAAAACTGGACAAAACTGGACATTGCTGGGAGAAAAGAAAGTGAGGAGGTTGAACTACCTGGTGAGTTCAGAAAACATGTGTCTGTAACTTTATTCCAGCTATCATTGTACTTTACTGTGATAAAATCGCGTTAAAATAGCCTTCTCGCGTTGTGTGTGAACACTTGCAGCGAATGTACTCACGCGAGGAAAGCGTCACGAGGTAAAAATTTGCGGCTGATCTGAATGCGGCATTACAATGATGTGGAAAAACTAGTTCACGCATTTGTTACTTTTAGGCTGGATTACTACAATTCTTTCCATCAAGAAAGATTTAGAATTTAGATAGATTTAGAACAACCGTTCTTCTCTTCAGAAGACAACAACAGAACTTGTTTTACAATTTTCATATGCTGTTTCACCACTAAATCCACTTCTAACAAGTTTTCACCTGTGTAGATTTCAAATATCGGCAGTTTTAGTAACATTTTTGGAGAACAGCCAAACAGACAGAAGAAGTTTTCGGAGTTCAGAAGCTCCGCAAGTGCAGCGAGGGAAGCTAACAAACCAGCCTGCGGGGTTTGCTAACAAGCTGGCCAGTCAGCTCATGGAGCCCCCTGGTTCCACAGTCACATTGACCTGAGTCCAGCAACAACGTGAGAGTAAATATACCACCAATATACTAAAGCAAACATCTGCTACAGATCGGCTGCAGCCTTGTTTTTCGTACATAAGATAAAATAAAAAAAGTTTTAAGTGGTACTTACATTTATATTCCTCCTATTATTCCGATTTTGAAAACTGGAAACTGGCTAAGCCTGGCCTTGCATACTGCAAAATAAATCAGTTTAACAGTTTCATACTACTTACTACACACTGCATTTTTGTTGGAATATAATCGATTGGTGGATTACTACGAAGCTTCATAGGTGAGTGCCATCAATTTTGATTGTATTGCGCAGGGATGGGGATTGAGACAAAATTTCTCAAAACCCAAAAATCAATAAGGTTCAAGCTTATCGATACTGCTATCGAGACATATATGTCTCGAGTGTCAAGTCCGTTTTATTTTGCAAAGCAATGGATAAGAATATCATCAGGCTGCAGTCTCTGCCTGCTCTCTGTCGGCTCCTACACACACACACACACACACACACGCGCACACACACACACAGCGGCAGCAGAGCGAGAGGCTGCGCCATCGCGGTAGAATAACGTTAGGGTGAGGGGTGAAGTCAGCTCCAAACTACTGTAACATTAGTTGATGACAGCTACGCTCGTTACTGTAAGTATGTGCAATAAAACCTTAGCAAGTAAAAACACAATACTTTATCAATACACGTGTCTGTAAGGTAACGTTAAACATGTAGAAATGGTTAATTAAATCATCGCTGTCCTCAGTATCTCTCCTGTATGTTTTATACAAGCACAGCTAATGTTAGCTTGGCATTAGCCAAATGTTAAAAACAAGCTAAATAGAAAGCTGTCTGTCTGAAGCACAGAATGGTCTGTAGTCTTAAAAACTCAGCTGCTGGCTGAGACACACCAGCCGCTCCTCCTTCTACCTGGTAACGTTACCTGCAGCAGCGAGAGAGGAGGAGGAACTGATGCAGACTGATGTTATTCTTTCTAAACCTCACTCACTACTTGTGATGTCAGATAAAGTTACTGAGTTACTTTGCTGTTGTAAACATTAATGTTGCTGCTCTAGAAACAACATTTAGCTGTAAAATATTAAATTAAAAACAACCAGGCAGATAATATGTAGCCTACACTTCAATACATGTTTATTTATCGCAAGTGATATGTCATGTCAATATATAATGTTATCGCACAATGAGTATTTTCCTCATACTGTACAGGCCTACCTTATACCTGTTGGGTCTGGTCTTACCAAACAACCATCACTAAATAATAGTAAAGTATCAATAGTGGTATCGATAAAGAATCGGATCGTTAAGCAGTCTCCATAAGGGTATCAATATCAATAAAAATGAACGATCCACATGCCTAGTATTGCGTGGTTTGACAGATGCGCTGATTGTACCTGCTGTTGCGATTGTATATTGAAAGGGGAGGGAGGCAGCCTACATAATATACACACAGCGGTACAGACAGTAAAGGTTATGTTGCTATAGACTAAATGAAAAATGGTATAGATATTTATAGTAGTGTTAATGATAATAATCGTAATGTTAATGATTATAATAACAATAATAACACTAGGACTAGTAACAATAGTCGTTGCATCAGAGGGTGTCAAGCAGGAACACGGGGGCAGCAGGTGACCCGCAACCACAGATCCAGACTCCACAGCTCCAGAGCCAGAAACACCTGCAGGAAGTGATAGGAGGAGAGAGGAGCGGGACGAGAAAGCACAAGACTACGGGAAAGGGGAGAAGTTGTGTTAGTAACATACATTAATGGGATGAGGTTGCATACAGAGGGAGAGAAAGTAGAGGAGAGAGGTGCTCAGTGCATCATAAGAAATCCCCCAGCGGTCTAGGCCTATAGCAGCATAACTAAGGGATGGTTCAGGACTCACCTGAGCCAGCCCTAACTATAAGATTTATCAAAGAGGAAAGTCTTAAGCCTACTCTTAAATGTGGAGATGGTGTCTGCCACCTGAACCCAAACTGGAACCTGGTTCCACAGGAGAGGAGCTTGATAGCTGAACGCTCTGGCTCCTAGTCTACTTTTGGAGACTCTAGGAACCACAAGTAACCCTGCATTCTGGGAGCGCAGTGCTCTGGTGGGGTAGTAAGTTACTATGAGCTCTTTAAGATAAGACCATTAAGAGCTTTGTAGGTAAGAAGAAGGATTTTAAATTCTATTCTGGATTTTACTGGAAGCCAATGCAGAGAAGCTAAGACAGGAGAAATGTGATCTCTTTTCCTGGTTCCTGTCAGAACACGTGCTGCAGCATTCTGGATCAGCTGAAGAGTCTTAATGGACTTTCGAGCAGCCTGATAATAAAGAATTGCAGTAATCCAGCCTAGAAGTAACAAATGCATGGACTAGTTTTTCGGCATCATTTTTAGAAAGAATATTCCTGATTTTCGCAATATTACGTAGGTAAAAAAAGGCGATCCTTGAAATTTGCTTAATGTGAGACTTAAACAACATGTCCTGATCAAAGATAACTCCAAGATTCCTCACAGTGGTGCTGAAGGCCAGGGCGATGCCATCAAGGGAAACTATATCTTTAGATAATGTGTCACAGAGGTGCTTAGGCCCCAGAACAATAACTTTAAATTAAAAAAATTAATTAAAATTACAGGTCATCCAGGTTTTAACATCCTGAAGGCACATTTGAAGTTTAGCTAACCGATGAGTTTCATCTGGCTTGATCAACAGACATAACTGAGTATCATCTGCATAACAATGAAAGTTTATGGAATATTTCCTGATAATATTGCCTAAAGGAAGCATATATAAAGTGAAGAGGATTGGTCCGAGGACAGATCCTTGAGGAACTCCATGACTAACTTTGGCATGCAGGGAGGACTCATCGTTAACATGTACAAACTGAAATCGATCTGATAAATAGGACTTAAACCAGCTTAGAGCTGTTCCTTTAATGCCAATGAAATGTTCCAGTCTCTGTAATAGGATCTGATGGTCAATGGTATCAAATGCAGCACTAAGATCTAATAAAACCAGTACAAAGACAAGTCCTTTGTCTGATGCAATAAGGAGGTCATTAGTAATTTTCACCAGTGCTGTCTTTGTGCTATGATGAGCTCTAAATCCTGACTGAAAATCCTCAGATAAAACTATTGCTCTGTAGAAAGTCACACAGCTGTTTAGCAACTTCTTTCTCCAAGATCTTAGAGAGAACTGAAAGGTTAGATATAGGTCTATAGTTGGCTAAAACATCTGGATCAAGTTTGGGCTTTTTCAGAAGAGGTTTAATTACAGCTACTTTAAAGTACTGTGGTACATAGCCTGTTGATAAAGATAGATTGATCATATCTAGTATAGAAGTACTGACTAAGGGTAAAACATCTTTAAGCAAACCTAGTCGGGATGGGGTCTAAGAGGCAGGTTGATGAAGAAATTATTGAAGTTAGTTGGTAAAGATTGAGGGAAGCAAAGCAGTCTAAACATATATCTGGTTCTACAGCTGAAATTAGCATAGGAATCCTCCGTTACTTTGTGACTTGATAATGAATTTAGAGCTGATGGAATCGCATCCTTAAATTTAGCTACAGCACTATCAGACAGACATCTTGTATAGAAATTTTTGCCCAATGGCGTGTAGTTCAGCAAAACAAACTCAAAAGTTATCAAACAGTGGTCAGATAAAGAGGAATTCTGTGGGAACACTATTAAATGTTCAATTTCAATACCATATACCAAAACAAGGTCGAGGGTGTGGTTAAAATAGTGAGTCGGTTCATGAACACTCTGAGAGAAGCCAATGGAATCTAACAGAGAGATAAACGCAGTACTAAAGCTGTCATTCTCAACGTCCACATGAATATTAAAATCCCCTACAATAATAACTTTGTCCGTTTTAAGGACTAAAGTTGACAAAAACTCTGCAAATTCAGATAAGAATTCAGAATACGGGCCAGGTGCTCGGTACACTATAACGAAAATAATTGGTTGCAGTGATTTCCAACTTGGGTGTGAAAGACTAAGAACAAGGCTTTATTATAGTTTAGTTATAGTTATAGTATAGTTTAGTTTAGTTTAGGTTTAGAGCTGATTAGTAGGCTAGAGTCGAAGATAGCTGCAACTCCACCTCCTCGGCCTGTGCCTCGAGGAATGTTAGTATTAATATGACTGGGAGGGGTGGATTCATTTAGGCTAACATATTCTCCATCACCCAGCCAGGTTTCAGTAAGACAAAATAAATCAATATCATAATCTGATATTAGTTCATTTACTAGTAAATGTAAATGCTCCGTACTTGTATAGCGCCTTTCTAGTCTTTTCGACCACTCAAAGCGCTTTTACACTACATCTGCATTCACCAGTCACACACATTCATACACTGAGCCTAAGTGCTCAAACGGAAACTAGCATTCACACTCATTCATACACTGGCGGAATAGCCGCCAGGGGCAATTCGGGGTTCAGCATCTTGCCCAAGGACACTTCGACACGCAACCAGGGGGAGCCAGGGATTGAACCGCCGACCTTCCGATTAACGGCAAACCCGCTCTACCTCCTGAGCCACAGCCGCCTAGTACAGCTTTAGAAGAGAGAGATCTGATGTTTAAGAGTCCACATTTAATTTTCCTATTGTTTTGCACTATTGCTCTTGTGGTTTTAATTTTTATGAGGTTTTTATGCACAGCTCCTCTTCTGTTTACCTTTTGATTTAAATAATTTCGATGGTCGGGGGACACCGTCACTATAGGATTTTCACTAAGTAACTCCTGAAATGGAGGAGCAGAGAAGTGTGTTAGACTGCGACTCTGCCTCCTGGTCTCAACTCTGGGTTGTCATGCTCAGGATGCAGACACCATCTCCACATTTAAGAGTAGGCTTAAGACTTTCCTCTTTGATAAAGCTTATAGTTAGGGCTGGCTCAGGTAGTCCTGAACCATCCCTTAGTTATGCTGCTATAGGCCTAGACTGCCGGGGGATTTCCCATGATGCACTGAGCTCCTCTCTCCTCTACTTTCTCTCCCTCTGTATGCAACCTCATCCCATTAATGCATGTTACTAACTCGACTTCTTCCTTTTCCCGTAGTCTTGTGCTTTCTGGTCCCTCTTGTCTCTCCTCCTATCACTTCTTGCAGGTGTTTCTGGCTCTGGAGCTGTCTCTCTCTCTTTTTGTCTCTTAACCCCAACCAGTCGAGGCAGATGACCCTGAGCCATGGTTCTGCTCGAGGTTTTCTTTCCTCTGTCCAAGTGCTTGCTCATGGTGGAAATTGTTGGGTCACTGTAAATATTATCATGTTGTATGGTAGTATGTAGTATGGTCTAGACCTGCTCTATATGAAAAGTGCAATGAGATAATTATTGTTGTGAATTGGCACAATATAAATAAAATTTAATTAAAATTGAATTAAATCCTACCAGAGGACAGCTGGATATACAGTAGTATCCTAAAAGTGTCAGTTTCATTATGGCTAGAATATTTTACATGCACAACCTTTAAAGCAGCATTTATTGTTTTTTGGCCTCATGTTACTCTCCCTCCAGATATACAGCATGTGCATATTTTCATCTTTTCAAGTTGTAATATAGTTGTCTCCACTTAATGAATATCCAATAATTACTTTCCTTTTAGTTCTTCTTGGTCTCTACCAACTCCTGAGAAGAAGATCTGGCTCTTAGGCTGCTAAATGCTCCACTCTGTTCACCAGCTAATTGCTAACTGTGTGTCTGCTGTTGGGTGCTGAGCAGGTATTGTGTGGTGAGTTTCTCAGTCCAAACAGCTACCTGCTGCCGCTGGAAATAATGCTTTGTGGTGTTAAAAACCCAACAATTTATCTTTCAAATATAAGTCGCGTTGGATAAAAGCATCTGCCAAATGAGTAAATGTAAATGAAAATGTAAATCTTAAAGATGCTAAAAAGAGAAACTGAAAATATGAGTCAGACACTGTGTTTCCCATCTTAAAAACCAGAAGCAGAGACCAGTGACAGTCCGGGTTCTGTATGGGGCAGTGCCATAGAGATGTTGGCAGTTTCCTTCAGTCCTGTCACTTGAGACCTCCATGCACATCTCTTTATGCCTGATGCTATCTGTTTGTCCAATCATATGTCCTGAGATAATCCATAGTATCCTTCTGCTGCAATCCCATGTGTGTGATTAATTTACATGTGTAATGTGCACTAGAAAAGACAGTACACATATGGTGTGTGATAGTGTTGATGCTGGCCCCTCACAAGGCTTTCTAGCACAATGAGACAGATAGTACTTCCAGTCAGGCGTCAGAGGAGCCTGGGAGCCACTGAGGGCTTCAGTTTCAGCCATATAAATATCTTTTAAGGTCATCCCTGTGGGATTTTGAAAATCCATACAGACATGAGACAGGACCATTAAAACCTGGACTCCATGGTGGTCTCAGAAGTCAGTTGTTATAGTACTCTAATTGGCTGGAAGTGAAAAGTTATATCACCATTAATATATTATCTCTGTAACACTAGAGTTCTAATGCTGTGTCCATTCATCAAATCAGGATGTTAAGAAAAAATATATGCTTTATGTGGTGCTGGGCCTTGCATCAGCTTTTAATTTATCTCTCCAAGACTGTGACTGTGAGACACTCTAATCCAGTATATATTTGATTTAAATTAATTCACCTCGTTGTGAAATAAAAACAAGTGTAGAAGACTGTAGAAGAACTACAAGTTCTTTTCAAACTGGTAGAAATGCTTAATAATTTTGGAAAATACACTCATCTAAGGTGTGTTAAGTAGGGAGCTGAAGTTATGACTTAGCATAGCCGCTTAGCATAACGACAGGAGGCAGGGGGAAACAGCTACCCTAACTGTCTAAACTGAAAAAAGCCTACAAACATATATAAGCTCACTAAATGACTGTATCTCACTTGTTTAATCTGTCTGCAAACTAAAATGGATATCTTGGGGAACAACAGCCGGGTTGCTGTGTACAGCTTCCTGGATTGGCACCAGTACAATGTATGTACCAAAATATGAAAAAAATAATTCACTACTATTGAACTATTCCTTTACAGTTCAAGCATTCAAAACCAAAACTCTTGGTGACCCAAAACTATTAATGTAGTAACCAAAGTTACCTATGGCATCAGAAATGTCTCCATATTACCATTCCAAAAAGAATACCAATTTCCCTAAACTCTATATCACAAATCCCTTCATTTCTCATTGCCTACACCATGAGGTCATTTAGAAAACACTAACATGTGTGATGTGCAGTGTTGTTTTTGCACCAAAACATACCTTTTGGAATTATGGCCAAAAAGTTCTACCTTGGTTTCATCAGACCATAACACATTTTCCCACATGCTTTTGGGGGACTTGATGTTTGTTTTTGCAAACTGCAGCCGTGCTTGGATGTTTTTCTTTGTAAGAAAAGGCTTCCGTCTTGCCACCCTACCCCATAGCCCATTCATATGAAGAATACGGGAGATAGTTGTTACATGTACCACACAGCCAGTACTTGCCAGAAATTCCTGCAGTTCCTTTAATGGTGCTGTAGGCCTCTTGGAAGTCTCCCTGACCAGTTTTCTTCTCGTCTTTTCATCAATTTTGGAGGGACGTCCAGTTCTTGGTAAAGTCACAGTTGTGCCATATTTTCTCCACTTGATGATGACTGTCTTCACTGTGTTCCATGGTATATCTAATGCTTTGGAAATTCTATTGTCCCCGTCTCCTGACATATGTCTTTCAACAATGAGATCTCTATGATGCTTTGAAAGCTCTCTGCGGACCATGGCTTTTGCTTGGAGATGCAACTAAGAAAATATCAGGAAAATCCTCCTAGAACAGCTGAACTTTATTTGTGATTAATCAGAGTCACTTTAAATGATGGCAGGTGTGTAATGACTTCTAGTTAACCTGAGTTTGAATGTGTTTGGTTAATTCTGAACACAGCCACATCCCCAGTTATAAGAGGGTGTGCACACTTATGCAACCAGGTTTTTATTTTAGGTTTTTATTTTTTTCCCCCTCGAGATTTCAGTTTGTTTTTCTATTGAATTGTTCACATTACAGGTCACATTAAAGGTGAAAAAAGTTCTGACATGATTTATCTTTGTCTCATTATTTTACATCATAAGAACCTGGCATTTTAACAGGGGTTTGTAGACTTTTTCTATCCACTGTAGAGGACACCAGAGAGGAGGAGCAGTAGGGAAAGGAGAAAAAGGTGAAGTCAGAGGAACAGTAGGAGTTGGAGGAGGTAGGGAGAGGAGGAGGTGGAGGAGGAGTAGCGAGAGAGACGGTGGAGGAGGAGTAGTGAGAGAGACGGTGGAGGAGGAGTAGGAATAGGAGGAGGAGATGGAGGATGAGAATCTCTGGCCTGTCCCAGACCACAGACAGGATGCTGGGGCAGAATAGTTAGTTGTTTGGTGTGTTGGACTGTACAAATGTACATTTGTTATTTCTTTTGTTGTGTTCATCATGTGAAAATGTTTCTGAGGGGGAAAACCACAAGCACCATTACTTATAACATGACACCAACACTTGTGTGTCATGTCTGAGGGCAAATGTTTTTTTTTAGCAAGATTGAATGGTTTTAAGTAAAAGAGCTTAATTTTGACCTGAAAATAGGATGTTTGAGGAATTTGTGAGAAGTTATGGATTTTTCTTTAGAGTTTCGAGAAAAAAGGCAGAATTTCAAGAATTGTGTTTAAGCAATCAAAAATACTGTAATGTAATGCAAGGTGCCTGCTTTTCTGCATGTACTCACTTGCTCTTGCGTAGGGCGTGTTCTACACTGTGGCCCCTGAACTTCTTGTAGTAGTCAATGAAGGAGAAGGGCAGGTTGATATTGAGGGGATTGGTTCTGTCAGGGGCTGCTGCCCTCTTCCGAGACTCAAATGCAATCATCAGGTCCACCCAGGCGGCTGGCCTCTTGACCTTAAATTGGTCAATGAAATCCTGGCCAAAGATCCTACAGAGCAGCTTCTCAAATTCATAGTCAATCCCAATAGAGCCATAGGGACCACCTGTAAAAACAGGAGATTATGATTGTCAGTTACAGTTTTTTACGATTGCTTTGAATCCTTTCACAATCCTTTCAATACTTTTAACAATTTTCCTAAACTCTTAACACAGTTAAGCACAACATCCATCTGTGTAGGCTATACAGTCAACACATTTCTTGTTGCTTGGACACAAAATCTACAAAGGCTTTCACAGTGTATGTCAGAACAGATAACATCATGTTCTTGACCTAACTTATAGGCTGAAGTCAAAGTGAACACATGTTCATTATGTGAATTGAAACACAAATATATCCCCTTTATTTTATTCCATTAGTTTTTATGACATTGTGCTATAATAGACTAAATGTTCCTGTTGCAAGAGAACATGTGTTAGTGTTTTGGAAGAATTATTTGATTTTAGGGTGTTTTGGCAGACATAGTGTATTGTGTTAGTATATTATTGTATTTAGAAAATTAGTGTCGGAGTTTTTTTTACAATGTGTGATTTTGAACATGAAATAAACAATTTTGCCAATTATGTGTTGTAGGTGTGTTGATGCGTTAAGAGTTTAGGAAAATTGTTAAAAGTATTGAAAGTACTGTCTTAGCGATCATAAAAAATGTAAATAAGTAAATAAGAAAACAGGTACATCAGCTGCATAAAGCTAGAGAGAAATGTGTTATATGCCATTTTACCTGAGGCCTTGTAGAGCTCCTTTAGATGCCCCTCTGGAAGACGGATCTGATGGACAGTCAGGTCCACTGTCCCTCCTCCACAGTCCACCACCACATAACGGTCACCTGTACAGAGAATACACAAAAATGGAACATATCTGACACGCAGCCACTGCCTCTTATCTACCACAACCCTGCTGTTTCAGGAGCGTTCTCAAAGAAGGATTGATGTGATTCTTTGTGACACTTCAGCCTCTTGATCCAGGCCACTGAGTGAACTGCTGACCTACATATCTGTAGCTGTAGTGTCAGCAACACAGTGGCGAAGTGATGAAAGAAGAGAAACTGGATTGGCTTAGGCAAGGCCAAGATCATGGACAGTTTGGACGTCAGATGTGTTTCACTGTGTGAATCAAGAACACATTTTAACCATTTGTGTCTCAGAACTTAGTGTGGATATGCAGCTGAAGGTAGGTTTGCTCTACTAATGGCATTCCTGCCCCGACTATCTTCCCCTCACTTGTGTATTTAGTGTGTTCCCTTGTCTTAGTGGCCATTCGTCTTTGTCCGTGATCAATTGGACCAGTCTTTTCCCTAGTGTTTGTGTCTCAGTGTTTTTGGACTTTGTGTTTCCTTGCCTGTTTTATTTGACATTGGATTCTTGCCTGCAACCTTTTGGATTTTTTTTGCCTTGTGGCTGTCTCTCTGGTTTTGACCTGTCCCTGCCTGACCATCCTGTAAGCCTTCTGTATATAGACTTATTATTGTTTAATCTTTGAACTGTCCCTGCTTTGCCTCCTGAGTCTGCGTTTGGGTCCTATTCCTCATGTTTCCTGCTACCGTGCTTGTGACAGTAAGAACTGGCCAATCATGGACTCAACAAACACATTTTCTGATGACCTTATCTGCTGGGATGGTCATCAATAGTGGACATGGAGAGGCAGTCCTGTCTCAGGCACGCAAGAAAGTGTCCTCAAAGCCTTGGCTAAGGAACTCCATATACAGTATGTGTGGTCACTCAACACCCTGAGACTCAGCTCAGGTTTCCAGCTATCAGCCCCAGCCCTGGCATCCCAGCCTTCAGTTCATGTCCCAGACCAGCAATCTTGTCTCCAGTTTTCACCGTGGCCTGCAGCCTGCAGTTGCCTCCAGCATGCTAGCTTCCAGTCTGTACCTCAACCTGCTAGCCGCCAGCCTGCACTCCATTTGATTAGGCTCATGTTTGTGAGCCTACAGCCTTTCTGTCATAAGCCAACCTACTGGACTGCTAACAGCCAGCCAGACTGTCTTTTAAGTTGAACCAGGATGTCAGTCTGTAAACTGTAATGGATGGTTACAGACAATTTGGCGAATAATTGTACTGTTTTCTCCCTGTCTGCTTGCTTTTGTTTCTTGACCTGTCCCACCTATTTTTAGCAGCCGTGTTACCTGATCTCACCAATTACTTGGGTTATTAAAACTGACGGAACCATGTCAAGCACTATGAAAATAAATCCCTAGTTATAATAAACCATAGTTTTCCTACCTTGACTTTGAACTAAACTAACAATAATGTTGTAGGTAAAGTAGAGAAATGCATGGCCTATGTACATTGAATTCTAGCTAAGTGGAGCTACTTTTTTGTTATAACCAAAATGGTTATCATAGAATAATATAAAATATGTAAAAAAGCCAAAGTGTGACAGAAATTATACATTTTTTAAAATCAGAACCTTTAATACCTTTCTGTAAACACTACGTTTTCTACAGATCTTTCGATTGTTATAATTCCCCCCAAAGCCCACATACTCTATTTCTACCACAATCTAATATCTGAAGCTAGTACCTAATATGGTTAGCATAGAAAACAGCAAAAGCTTTTACCCTAGAGGAAGAAGGAAAGGAAATCACAACAGATGTGTAAAAGAAGAGAAACTCTACCTTCTTCCAGCTCCGACCAAAGCTCCCCTATGACATTTTCCACCAAAAAGGTGCGGCTCTGCCGGTTGCGCCGAACATGCTCCTTAGCTGGTTGTTAACAGAGAGAGAATGTTCTGGTGAGTGTGATGAAGGTGTGAAGCTTTGCTGTGTGAAGCTGTGGGGCTCATATACAGTGGTGTGAGGCAAGCGGCAGGCTGAGATACACATGTATCCACACTGTGTACAAGTCCGATTCCTATGGAATTTAGATCAAAATTATTCAACCTGTTGGTGTATATTTTCAAGAACAGCGGAATTTAAATGATAAATGAATGGATAATTTGCCAGTTCAGCACATGCATGTAAAGTATATACCAGTTTAAGATGCAGTCAAACCTCTAGGACTAGCTGTCACACCAGGGTGACCAATCATGTTGCTCACAGTGTGAACATGCAGTGAAATAGAACATCAAGACACTGGCAGGTGCTGCCACTCTAAACAGTAAACCTTATTGTGCTATATCACACTAAAAAAAACCATGCCAAGAACTCAGTAGTTTCATTATTCTACATTCATGCTCCATGAATGGGAAGAAAAAAAAACATAAAGGCAATTTTAAAGGTATTTGAAGTTTACTTAAAGTCTGAGAAGAAAACAAACCAGTAAACATGTTATTTGTGTGTTCTGATTAAAATAACAACTAATAGAAAAATCATTATGTTTTTACTTATCTAACAACCACAGTATAGAACTACAGGCTAGTTAACCTGTAATACAGTGAAGTCAGTGTGAACTGAGGTTTACTGTCTAATGGCAGGAAGACCTGGCAGAAGTTAATGTCAGAGAGACATTTCCTACACACAGGAGACAATACAAAGGAAGGAAGGACAGCTCTCCAACTCTCATTAGCTTTGCAGAGTGCATGACAGAGGTCTACAGTTAATATTACATCAGCCTAACTTTCCAACAGCATCATATAAATGCACAATTACCTTCCAACAAGACTTTTAGAAGTTTTAATGCATGCTTTTCAATAGAGATGTTTTATTACAAAATGTTCTGTTGAATCAGAATTTAGTAATATTTCAATAATATTTAAAATTAATACATAGAGTACGGAGCAATATAAGTCAAAAAATGATGGTTTGATTTTATTTTATTGAGATTTAACTACGTGTAGCATTTGCAGTCAAAAGTTGACTGTTCCTGTCTCACATCCTTGCTCATTGTCTGGACTCCATGATAATTAAATAGGGTTGCAATTTTCAATAAGTAAATATTAAGGTAATTTACATTATGTTTAATTTAAATAAAAAATAAAAATATAGAAATAAATCGAAAATATAAAATTTTGTTAAAAATGAAAGGTACAAAAATCTGCCTGGTGTTCAGCTCAAACCTTGCAAGTGGCCCTTCAAGTGAAGCTTGGTAAATTAGCCAGTTTTCAAGTCTTTCAAAAGAGTTGTTCAACTGTAACATTTCTGTTTGTCTTACAGGCTACTCTAATTTATTTTTCATTTTACCTTTATTTTACCAGGAAAGTCCCATTGAGAAAGAATTTCTTTTACAAGGGAGACCTAGCTAAGAGGGCCTCCGAGTTTAAAGTCATTACAAGGAGAATAGGACGATTATAATAAACAATACAATACATAGCGGACATGACTATTAGTTGTCATACAAAAATATATACACAGACTGACTGAGATGCATACATGTAACCAGCATAACTTGATAGGTTAACTTATAAGTGTAGGTAACTTTCCAAGAATGACCTTATGGACCAGTGTTCCTATGTATCCTACGTATACCAAAGGATGTCTAATTTACTAAGTCATATAAGGTACAATAACGTGTCTTAAAGCCTGCATTTGTAATAAATCTGAGAGCAGCGTGATAAAGAGGGTCGAGTTTGGACAAGGCAGACAGACAAGCAAAGTGGCAAATTATGTCACCGTAATCTATCTGCAGCAGCAATAACCCTACCATCAGCCATTTAAATAAATCCATATAAAAACATGACTTTAACCTGTATAAAAAAGCCCAATGTAAATTTAAGTTTCCTAGCAAGAGCTTCAATGTGCTTTTGTCCAACCAGACACCAAGATATTTATAAATATCAACAAACTCAATAGCAACACCTTCAACGGTGTTTACAGAGAGAGCTGGAACCTTGACACTGCAAGGAGCAAATTGTATTGCCTTAGTCTTATGTGCATTTAAAAGCAGCTTCAGGTCAATAAGAGCATGCTGCAGTGAAGCAAAGTCTAATATAAATGGAGTGTTAAGTCTGCCTGCAGATATTATTAATATAGATGACAAAAAGCAGAGGATCTAAAGTAGATCCTTGGGGAACACCCTTTTTACGAACAACAGGGTCAGATGTAACATTCCCATGTCTGACAAATTGCATCTGATCAGAAAGATTACTCTGATTGCTCTGCAGCTATATAACTGGTACCAACCTTCAACAAGGCGTTTATTAGCATGCAATGGTCTACTGTGAGAGGCCTTAGTGAGAAACATGGCCACACAGAATGACTTCTTATCAATGGACACTTTTATGTCATCAATTACTTTCAAAGACACTGTACTATGCCTGGATCTAAAGTCCAGTCTAGTAACGTTTTAAATTGATAAGACAGTAAAGATGTGTAACAAAAGCCATGAAACATGAACTTTTTCTGTAAAGACTGAAAGGTTGAAAATGTAAGTGACAGGTTTGGCTATAATCTCTGCTGCTGTTTCAATAAAAACAGGTCATGGCCACCTGGACCATATTTCATTTAATCTTCACCAAACTTGGACACCATCTTTAGATGACCCCGATCAAAAAGTTTGCTTTTGGGCATCACTTGTCTGTAATTGGTTTCCAAACTTTTGAAGGCGTGGTCTAATGCACTTAACGGGCCACAACTCTTCAATGCTAAATTGTGTTGCAACCAAATTTGGGAATGATGTACATATCGCAACAATCCAAAGTTTGTAACATTTAAAGGGTCATTTTGATATTTTTTAACCTGGGCTCTATTTTCAGATATTTTGCTGTCTAAATGACAAGTAGGTAAACGTTTTGAATCTGTGCAGTAGATGCTTCAGGAGGCAGCTGAACTGGCTGCAGTGGCTGCAATGTGTTCCTTCAAGGAAATTACACCCGTCAAAATAACATCCACAAAAGTGCTTCTTTTTGCCACCGACAAGCTCAGACCAGGTGTATTACATCATGGAAAGGATCCCTACAAGGGACTCCTGGTGACATCCTTTGTTCTTAGCAGTTCTAGCAGTTCCTCTACGTCAGTGGTTCTCAAACTTTTTCTGTCATGAAAAAAGCTGAACAACTTCAGCAAAAGTGGATTTCATGTTTAGCAATCACTAACAACACTTAACACAGATTTAGGTTAGCAATATAGCCTTGCTTGTATCTGAGCCATTTTTTGGCTATGCCACCACATGAATCAAATTCATGCAATTTTAGGTCTGCTCAACATCCATGCCCCCCTGCAGTGGCACAGAGCACACACAAAACGGAGACCTAGTAAACCGTGAGGACATTTTTGCAAAATTTAACAACAAGTGTATTAAATTACTATTACTTACTCTCTCTTTAAATACTGTCACTACTGTCTACTTCCATCCCTCTCTGTTCCTCTCTGTTCCTCTCTCTCTCTCTCTCTCTCTCTCTCTCTCTCTCTCTCTCCCCTTCACCCCAACCAGTCGAGGCAGATGGCCGCCCACCCTGAGCCATGGTTCTGCTCGAGGTTTCTGACTCTTTAAAAGGAAGTTTTTTCTTGCCTCTGTTGCCTAGTGCTGCTCTTGGTGGGAGCTGTTGGGCTTCTGTAAATATCATCACAGAGTACGTTCTAGACCTGCTCTTTTATGAAAAGCGCTGTGAGATAACTGTTGTTGTGATTTGGCGCTATATAAATAAAATTTAAGTAAAATAATGTGTGTACTTACTCTGAAAATGTATGTTTTGACAATTTACAGAACTTTGATTAATGTACATCAATTACAAGAAGCAACAGCAGCAAATGCAGCAATCACACACATTTTCTTCAAGAACAGCAAATATTGTAGTTTATTATTGGACTTCCCAGTCTAAAGATATGCTTTTTGCATAGGATAGAATCTCGGAAGAGAAGCAAAAGCAAGTTGAAATGTGATGGTTGGAAAGAAATAAAAAGTAACTGTGGCTTTGAACCCTCATGCATTTCCTGTCTAAATTTAAACAGAAAGTGTGTTTACCTTGACCTGGAGAAACTATGGAAGAAACAGTATGGAGAAAAAACAGTATGTCAACAGTATGTTACAATGTCAATACTAAAGCTACCAAAGGAAATCTTTAAAGAAAAACTAAATACACATTCAGAAAAATCTGCTCAACAGCACAGGGGTGTGGATGATTAATGCTCACTCAAGTGTAGAGACGAGGAGATAAGCATCATCATGGTACAATCAGCACCACTTGATGTCAGGGTTGATGGGACGTACCTTGGGTCATTCCACCACCCGTGTTGTCAGTGGGGCTGAAGCCATTCTGGGTAGTCTGGGTGCCTAGGTCAACCATCTGGTGGAGGCGGAGCTTGCGGCAATAGATTGATGCTGCCTCAGGTTCCAAGGAGATGATCAGCTGCTCTGGGTTTTCACGGGACACCAGACCAGACTACACAAGGGCAGAATACGGACCAGAAAACACACTTTTAATTCACGTATTAGTTATAATGGTGACTCGTTACACTTTTTTTCCTACTGCAACCACAAAAGACATTAGTTGTGTGAAAAAGTGTTGTCCTTGTCCATGTCTTGAATCAAAACAGCTGCATAAGGGGTCACCAGTTTACTTCTGAATTCTGTCTAAAAATGATGCAGAAAAACTAGTCCATGCATTTGTTACTTCTAGGCTGGATTACTGCAATTCCTTATTATCAGGCTGCTCGAAAAAGTCCATTAAGACTCTTCAGCTGATCCAGAATGCTGCAGCACGTGTTCTGACAGGAACCAGGAAAAGAGATCACATTTCTCCTGTCTTAGCTTCTCTGCATTGGCTTCCAGTAAAATCCAGAATAGAATTTAAAATCCTTCTTCTTACCTACAAAGCTCTTAATGGTCTTATCTTAAAGAGCTCATAGTAACTTACTACCCCACCAGAGCACTGCGCTCCCAGAATGCAGGCTTACTTGTGGTTCCTAGAGTCTCCAAAAGTAGACTAGGAGCCAGAGCGTTCAGCTATCAAGCTCCTCTCCTGTGGAACCAGGTTCCAGTTTGGGTTCAGGAGGCAGACACCATCTCCACATTTAAGAGTAGGCTTAAGACTTTCCTCTTTGATAAAGCTTATAGTTAGGGCTGGCTCAGGTAGTCCTGAACCATCCCTTAGTTATGCTGCTATAGGCCTAGACTGCCGGGGGATTTCCTATGATGCACTGAGCTCCTCTCTCCTCTACTTTCTCTCCCTCTGTATGCAACCTCATCCCATTAATGCATGTTACTAACTCGACTTCTTCCCTTTCCAGTAGTCTTGTGCTTTCTCGTCCCTCTCCTCTCTCCTCCTATCACTTCCTGCAGGTGTTTCTGGCTCTGGAGCGGTGGAGTCTGGATCTGTGGTTGCGGGTCACCTGCTGCCCCCGTGTTCCTGCTCGACACCCTCTGCTACAACAACTATTGTTACTAGTCCTAGTGTTATTATTGTTATTATAATCATTAAAATTACGACTGTTATCATTAACACTACTGTAAATATCTGTACCATTTTTCAATCAGTCTATAGCAACATAACCTTTACTGTCTGTACCTCTGTGTGGATATTGTGTAGGCTGCCTCCCTCCCCTCTCCCTAACTCCCCTCTCTCCTTCACCCCCAACCGGTGGAGGCAGATGGCCGCCCACCCTGAGCCATGGTTCTGCTCGAGGTTTCTGACTCTTAAAAGGAAGTTTTTCCTTGCCTCTGTCGCCTAGTGCTTGCTCTTGGTGGGAACTGTTGGGTTTCTGTAAATAACATCATAGAGTACGGTCTAGACCTGCTCTTTTATGAAAAGCGCTCAGAGATAACTGTTGTTGTGATTTGGCGCAATATAAATAAAATTTAAGTGAATTGAAAAATGTGGCTGTTCAGAGTTGTGTAGTATGAAAAATGGTGCAGTGTGAACAATATGCTGACTCTGTTGTCCAATAGGCAAGCTATTGAGGTCCTGCAGTCATAACAGCTGACACACTGGAGAGCAGAAAACTGTTTTTCTACTCCTATAAATGCATTATTACTGAATAGTGAGGTAGCTAGTTTCACATGCGACCACACATGTTATATGCAAAAAAACTATATGAATAGAAGAAGTAACAAATCAGGATTTATGGGCATCTGGAATTAAAAGTGGTGGGTGGAAAGCTACAGAAAAGAGACCATTGTTGTGGTTAACCCTTGAGCCCACAAAGATGACATGATATTTTTAAAATTTGAGCATAGACACCGTTTGAGAAACAGCCCTTGGATTACTTTAATAAGGTTTTGTTCAATAGGCTCATGAAGTTACTATCATAAATTTAGCTGGGTCATTTCATACACTGGTCTGGTCAAATGAGATTATGTTAATCATATGACATTTAAGTCATGTCATGTTCATCTGAAGGCTGCAGCAGGATGTGGCTTTGGCTGCAACATTAGTCACAATAGCAAATGAAGAAACAGACCAGCCTAATTGTGTGGAATGTACCTGATCATTTCAATCAATATGAAGTCGTGAACATATCAGCAGCCGCTCACTATATTTACTTTTAATTTCGTTATCTATTTAGCTCTGCAGTGTATGTGAGGAGACTATTCACCAGGTCGCTAATGTTATATCCAGCTGTCACCAAAATTCCATGCAAATACCTGCTACTGCTTTCAGATACGTAAACATCAGGGATAGTATTTGCGTCTGATTCATGAAAAAACTATAATACTTTATTGTTTATGTTAAGTATAGTCGAGGCAGATAGCTGCCCACTCTGAGTCAGGTTTCTCTGCCCCCTTAAAGGAGACCTGTTATGCTTTTCTATGTTTTATTTCTTTTCCACAATGTTACAATGTTGGATGTTCATGTTAAACATGGCCAAATCTTCAAATAATGAGGTAAAAGTATTTAAAAGAAATCCCTGTGAGCCAAAACCTCAGATTTCCTTCTGTTCTAAACACTCTGTGTTACACCAAAGCCTTTAGAGAGAGGCTTAAAGAGACAGGAGTATCTACAGCTTGTTACAGACAGAGGCTAAAATGAAGGCCTGCATGAAGAGTCAGTATAAGATGAACTTTGAATCGTGCAATGCTGCCATACAGGAGAAATACAGTATAATAGGTCTCCTTTAAAGGGAGTTTTTCCTTGCCTTTGTCGCCAAGTGCTTGCTTGCTCTCGAATTGTTGGGACTCTGTAAATAATATTAGAAAGAGTACAGTCTAGACCTGCTCTGTATGAAAAGTGCAATGAGATAACATTTCTTGCCTGGTCTGGATGTTCCTTAATGTGTGATGCATACTGGGGCATGTAGGTAAAATGGGACAAGCTCACTGACTAGGACTGCCTGACCCAATAATTTTTAGTTGCTTTAAGGTGGGACAGCTCACGCTGTTACTGCATGACAAGTGCAACATGAATAAGGCTGGTGTCAGAACCACAGATAGCTTTGTTTCAGTTTCGTATTTCTTTCTTACTGGTAGGCTCCTTTTAAAGTCCAATAAAGCTGCACAGTTTTTGCTTTTTGAGAAAGATGGAGGAGCGAGAGAAGAAACGGTGCTTAGTGCTAGAGTTGGATCAAAAGAGAAAGGGGTGAATAAAGAGAAAGGGCTGTGGGTGGTGTCATCGCCCCAGGAGAACTAACGGATGATGTAATCTGAGGAGGAGGAGGAGTGGTTACAGTGGACCGCTGTTCATCCTCCCTCCCTCTGTCCTACATGAACAGCCAATCAAATGATCCACACTGCCTGATGCTGAGTCACTGCAGATGCCCAGCTTTCACTCTGCTCAGTTTCTCTCTACCTCAGTGTAATACTGACATCCCCTCTCTGTCAGCTTGCCCTTTATCCGTGCCTCCTGCAGATACAAGATGAAAGCTCTACTCCCTTTCTCTGTCTGTGCCCTCATCTACAGTCCCCCCATTTACCTCATCTTTTAGCATCCACACCAGGGAAGTAATCAGGACAAAAATAATGATATCAGTTTGGACGACAGCAGGGAAACAGGAATCTGAATCAGTGTCCAAAAACCTGAATGTACTTTGAAATAATTTCTAGAACAGAAATCAAGAAAATAATGGGAAAACATTTTAGAAAATAAGGTTATTTATCTTCTTTCCAAGAGTTAGATGAGATGATATCAATCTCATGTCTCCAATAAGCCTAGATATTTTTACAAAATCAATGGATCATATGACTGTGTAATGTGAAAGGCTTCAGTCATAGTAGGGGTGGGGGGGATTGATTCAAGTAAGACTTGCAATTATTTTCTTCTAAGATTTTGAATTGATTCACACTTTTTACAAATCAATTTTTTCCCCCATTGAAGTATACTTTTAATTTTCTCCTCACTGCTTTCAATGTTGACTTGCCGTGCGTCTTTTCAGGCTTCCGTATAATCAGAATCAGAATCAGCTTTATTGCATGGTATGTGTACACATACGAAGAATTTGACTCTGGATTGTACATTGCTCACGATGTGCTTACTAATACAAAAATACAAAATCACAATTATAAAAATAAAATAAAGTCAGACACACACTTCAGTGTAGACAACACAAATATACACACTATGAACAAAAACAATATAGACATATTGACAAATAGTGCAGTCAGCAGAGTACAAAGGATGCAGAAGTATGTACATGTCGGAGGTGGAGTGAGGGGTTATTTGTGTTTGTGTTGGGCTTGGGTTAGTTTTGGTTCTCTTTCTTTCTCTCCCTCTCTCGCTCTGGGTCTTTCTCTGTTTTCCCTTGCTTTCCTAGGAAAAGTTTGGCAACTGGTTGGCTGCAGACAATCGGCTAATTGGTCCACCTGTATTCTGGTTCCTGATCAGCTCCCCTTTATCAAGCCTGGCAGTCCATCCAATAGCTGCTGGATTGGTATGTCAAATTAGTGAGTACAAGACTTCGAGGCCCATCGCAGTATCTGGTTTTCTGTATTGTTACCTATGATACTGATCACTCTGTTCCCTTCAGGTTTGGAACCCTGCTCACCTGTTCTAAACTGTTGTTCTTTGTCCAGTCTGCTTTTGGGTTCAGCCACCAATGCTGACAACTGGCTAGTCAGTTGATGTTAACATTGGCTCAAATTAAAGTTGCACACAACTCTGCTGTGCAGAATGCACATGTAACATGAACAGGAACTTTTATTTCTCTTCTGCTACATCGAACACAACACTTTCAGTAACTATTGTACTTGCCACATTACAGCCTACTTAAAGGGTAACTTTGGTATTTTTCAACGTGTACCTTATTTTCATTGCTGCTGACATGACTGTTACTTCCTACAACAAACCTACAGACACACAGGTTACCCACAAGTCCACCTTCCTTATAGTGGAGGTTCAGCTAGTAACACAGCAGAGTCAGGCTGTGGGCGTGCCAACCCAACCTGAGGGCTGTTTCACAAAAGCAGAATTTAGAAATCAGGATAAGAGATAAAGCTAGGTTTGACCTAGTGTGATCAGTGCATCCTGGCTTTATCCTACAGTCTGACAGCCAGTCTGCCAATGTAGTAAGTATTACCTGAAGGACATCCACAGGTGAACAGTTCCTGCTGTGCTAATTGATAAGTGTTTTAGTGTCAGATGTCTGAACTGCACACACTTGAAAGATTTTACAAAATAAAATATCAATAAAAACTGGCAGGACTTGGACTTAGATATGGAGCTAAAAAGTGGTAGGCCTACTGAGGAAACTGGAAATCCAGCAACTACAAAAAAAGTGATCACTGCAAAGCACACTGTAAGCATGACTGTAACACAATGTATTAATCATTGTTTTCTTTCCCAAGCTCGCGGCAGATGAGTGATCCCAGGAAGAGAAAAAAAGGTAAAAAATCACTGGAGGTGTCCTCTCCCTGTTGTTTCATGAATAAACAGTGCACAATATAGCCTCCTTATTGAAGTGGGACTATAATTTGGGAGTATTATACAATTATGAAACGTAATATATATATATATATACACATATATATCTCCCAGTTTGGGGGTCACAGCCCCCAGTACTCCAATTACCACTGGCACCACTGTTGCTCTTACTTTCCACATATTTTCTAGCTCCTCTTTCAGCCCTTCTATTTGTCTCAAGGTTCTCGTGTTTCTTCTTCTTGATGTTGCTGTCGCTTGGGATTGCCACATCTATCACTGAAGCCTTCTTCTGCTATTTGTCGATCAACACGATGTCTGGTTGGTTAGGCATCACCAGTTTGTCAGTCTGGATCTTGAAGTCCCACAGGATCTTAGCTCGGTCATTCTCAACTACCTTAGGAGGTTTCTTCCATTTTGACCGTGGGACCTTCAGCCCATACTCATGGCAGATGTTCCTGTACACTATGCTAGCTACCTGGTTATGGCGTTCCATGTACCCACTTCCTGCCTGCATCTTACACCCTGCTGTTATGTGCTGTACTGTCTCAGGGGCATCCTTGCACACTCTGCACCTGGGGCCCTGCCTGGTGTGGTAGACCCCAGCCTCTATTGATCTTGTACTAGAGTGCCTGTTCTTGTACCGCCATGATTAGTGCTTCTGTGCTGTCCTTTAGTCCAGCCTTTTACAGCCACTGGTAGGATTTCTTGATATCAGCCACTTCTTCTATTTGTCTGTGGTACACGTTGTGCAGTAGCTTGTCTCTCCATGAAGGTTCTTCGTCTTCCTTGTCCTCACCCTCGGGTTTCTGCTGCCTGGAGGTATTCACTAAGCCCTTCATCTGTGGGGGCCATCTTCCTGATGCACTCTTAGATCTTTTTTGTTTCATCTTGGACAGTGGTCTTGACACTCACTAGCCCCCGGCCTCCCTCGCTACGCTTGGTGTACAGTCTCAGGGTGCTGGATCTGGGGTGAAACCCTCCATGCATTGTGAGGAGCTTGTCTTGATGTCAGTGGCCTCTATCTCCTCCTTTGGCTGGTTTATTATCCCAGCGGGTTATCTGATGACTGGCAGGGCGTATGTCTTGATGGCTCGGATCTTGTTCTTCCCATTCAGCTGACTTTTCAGGACCTGCCTCTGTAGGTATTTGGCTGTGGTGGACTTCCTTGCTGCCTCCTCATGGTTTCCGTTAGCCTGCGGCACCCTAAGGTATTTGTAGCTGTCCTGAACATCTGCAATGTGGCTTTCTGGTAGTTTAACCCCCTCGGTTCTGATCATTTTCCCTCTTTGATACCATGCGACCACACTTGTCCAGTCCGAACGACATTCCAATGTTGTTGCTGTAGATCCTGGTAGAGTGGATCAGTGAGTCTATGTCTCGCTTATTTCTGGCATACAGCTTGATCTCAGCCATGTAGAGGAGGTGACTGATGGTTGTTCCACTTCGGAACCGGTATCCGTAGCCAGTCTTTGTGATGATCTGGCTGAGGGGGTTCAGGCCTATGCAGAACAGCTGCGGGGATAGTGCATCACCTTGGTATATGCCGCACTTGATGGTGACTTGTGCAATTGGCTTTGAGTTGGCTTCCAGACTTGTTTTCCACAGCCCCATTGAGTTCTTGATGACTATGGCTATTAGTGTCCTGTTGATCATTTCCAAGCATTCCAGTATCCATGTATGTGGCATTGAGTCGTAGGCTTTCTTGTAGTCAATCCAGGCGGTGCACAGATTGGTCTGCCTGGTCTTGCAGTCTCGAGTGACTGCTCTATCAACCAGTATCTGGTGCTTGGCTCCCCTGGTATTACTGTCGATTCCCTTCTGGGCCATGTATTGAGCCATGTGCCTACTCATCTTAGCCACAAGGATGCCTGACAGGAGCTTCCATGTTGTGCAGAGGCAGGTTATTGGCTGGTAGTTGGATGGGATTGTTCCCTTCTGGGGATCGTTCATTATCAGGACTGTCTGTCCTTGGGTTAACCATTCTGGGTGGGTCCCATCCCTCAGCAGTTGGTTCATTTGTGCTGCCAGGCGTTCATGGAGTAAATGTAAATGCTCCGTACTTGTATAGCGCCTTTCTAGTCTTTTCGACCACTCAAAGCGCTTTTACACTACATCTGCATTCACCAGTCACACACATTCATACACTGAGCCTAAGTGCTCAAACATCTAACTGTGAACTAACATTCACACTCACTCATACACTGGCGGAATAGCCGCCAGGGGCAATTCGGGGTTCAGTATCTTGCCCAAGGACACTTTGACATGCAACCAGGATTGAACCGCCGACCTTCCGATTAACAGCCAACCCGCTCTACCTCCTGAGCCACAGCCGCCCACACCGGAGTGCAGTTAGTTTCTTCAGCCAGTGCCAGGTGTGGATCATGTCAGGGCCTGGTGCTGTCCAGCGCTTCATACCTGCCACTCTTTCTTGGATGTCTGCTGTTGTAATGTTTACTGGATCTTGTTCTGGGAGATTTCTGTGATCTGTTCTTATATCCACTAGCCACTGTGCATTGGTGTGTGTTGGGATGCCTCTTTGTCCCATATGTTCTTCCAGTACTGTTCAGTCTCAACCCTGGTTGGATCTGATCATGTGTTATCACCCTGCCACTGAGAGTACACTTTGGATGGTTCGGTGGAGAACATCCGGTTTATTCTCCTGGCTTCTGCTTTTCCCTTGTATCTCTTTAGGCGGGTAGCCAGAGCGGTAAGTCTTTGTTTGGCAGTCTCCAGAGCCTCAGGTATCGACAGCTTGTTGTATATCTTAGGTCCTTCCTTGCACCATTCTGTAGCTCTGAGAGCTGACTAACCTCTCTTCGTGTGCCTTGATCTTGGCCTCTAGCCTTCTCCTCCTTGGAGGGTAATGCTCTATGTGGCTTGTGGTGTTCATCTTATAGCCAAGCATCTCTAGGATCACTGTTGCTGTGGCATACATCAGCTCATTGGTCTCGGTTATGGCTTTAGTAGGGATAGTATGTAGTGCTGCCTTCACATCTTCTAGCAGACTTTCAGAGGGTACTTTGTCACTTAGCCTTGGCAATCTTGGTCGTTGTACTTGGGGGTTCAGCTTGGTTATGATCTTCAATCGTAGGTCAGTCGCCCTTATGTTGAGTGATTCTGTGCCGTAAGGGCTTGTTGTTATTGGGGCTTGGGACCCAATCTCTGAGTGTGGAGATGATGATGACATCTCCCCGCTGATCTGTCGTCCTGGCTCCCCCTTGCTGTAGCAAATTTGTTGTACCTCATCAATCTCTAGTTGTGATAGGAGTTGCCGTTTGCGATGTTAGAACACTGAGCTAGGTGTTGTTTCTCTGTCAGTGTTGATGATGGGTTTCAAAGCATCCATATATCCCACAGTCTCTGCATATAACCCCTCTCACCGGGATTGCTTGTATAGTAGCATTGCATCAGATCCATATTTTCTGCTTTAGTCCATGAATGTCTTGTTCCAGTAGCCCATTTGTCATCAGGTTGCCCTGGCTCCGTAGCACCTGACGTGGACCTTGTTGACACGGGCGACGTCCGAGCCGGTATGGCTCTTGTATTTGCGGTTTCACTCATGCCTGAGGTAGGCAAGTAGCAAGTAGCAAGTAGTATTAAGGACCTTGCCTAAGGGTCCACCTAGATACCCCCACACAGGACATTCTTTCATAAGAGGCAGTAACTTTGACCGACCGGACACGACCAGTTATTGTTTGCTAAAAATTTAGGATCCCCTGGATTAAAGATATTGTTCTTTTAAGACCTCTGATCAGTAATGTAATGATAATTTGATCACTAATGATAATTTACAGTAGTTTTTTTTTTAATCAAATCTTTATTTAACCAGGCAGGACACTTAAGAACAACTTCTTATTTACAAGGGTTTTCAAATTCATATATTGTCGTATAGTCATTAAAAGCTCCCCTAGAAACTTCACATCACTAACAATCACACACGCTAAGCCCCGGTTCCCCCACCATCATACTGTCCACTGTCTCTTCTGTCTCTGCCTCAAACCTCTTGCCTTTTTCTTCACTGCAGACAGCCACACCCAGGTGACCACATAAACAGATGGTCTGAAGAGACTTGCATGCAGGTTTTAAAATGATCTGCTTGTGAGGACCCTCCACTGACAAGTGCAAGCATAAATAGGCATAGGCATTTTTAATTCATACAAAGGTTGTGTGATCCACAACACACTACTAAGCCTACATAATGTAACAACACTGCCTTACTAGTTGGCTTAAAATAGCTTAAAAAAACAACCTAACGTTTAGTTAACATACCTCAATTTCCGTACGGTGAGCCAAAGTGGCAACCTCCATCCCAGCAAGCAATAGTCGTCATTTCACCGTCTAGGTTTACTATATCCCTGATTCAGTCCGGCTATGAGTAACCCACTTCCAGCCACAATAACTTTACATATGGTTACATGATGTTTTTGCCATAATAACTTGCAAGGTGTATGATATTCCATCATGTACGCAAGGTCTACAGGGATTACAAGGTTTTTGTTTAATTTCTGTTGTTGATGTTTTACGCGCAGCCTGTGCGTAGCCACGATATAGCTCCTGGGCTACAAATAGTTAAGTCAAAATGGTCAAAAATGATTAATAGTGTTTTTTGCCCTGGCAGTACATGAGATGGTTGATACCCCATTATTTTTGCAATGTCAATAATATCTACAAGATATTAAGTATCATTTAATTGACATGGTCTATGTAGTCACGATTTAGCTCTTATTTTGACAGGCTACGTGTAGTTTTAGCCCACGCAGTGAAATAGAGGCAATCAGTGGTCTAATATCAACGGCTTGGCTGTAGCCCTGTTTCAGACCAAATTGGTTACATGTAGTTTTCACCCATGCAGCTGTTGAGGTGCGTGACATCATATCATCAAATTCAAGTAAACATTTGAAACATTTAAATTATCTTTATATTCGCGGTAACGTTCCCTGCATTAACTTTCATTTTAATTTTAAACAAAATGCAATTACTAATTTCAACCGCTAGATGGCAGCTGTAGTCCTACTGAGACATGACTACTGGCAACGCGAGACTTGAAAGTTTGTAGACATCAGAGTTGCCAGATCTCGTGAAAAACATATCTGCCATTTTTAAACGAGGGATATGTTACGACTTCGGCCTTTCAGCGAGCAACGGGCGAGAGTTTACTGCAAACACTGGAAGCGAAAAGACATTTACTTTGGTCTTGTAAGTATCTGTGTCTTTATTTGACATGTCTTCATTATTTATCTACATTATTTGTTAACATGTAGGAACCTTGACATTTCAGCGGGTAACGGTGTAGAATAAGTCACGTTGTGGTTAGCTTAACATGCTGCTTGCAAGTGTAACTTAATTGTTACTCCATGATACCCACAGGTTTCCTCGTGCCCTTAAAAACTCTTACATTATATTATCTGAATTCAGAGGGGGTGAACATGAAACCTTACCTATTATAATTTGTTATGAAAGCCACACATATATTTTACTCACTAGATCATGATATCAATTTGCGTTTTTGACTTTTGACACTAAATATTTATTGCAAATTATACAGCATACAGTCAGCAAAGCACAACAATAAATATTCAGAACAGAACACTTACATTCACAGCACATAGCTCTCTCCAAAGAATAAAAGCTGCTTTCCCAATTGTCTATTTGGTTGTTCTAATGTAACATCATGGCAAAAACATGTGTCCTTTTCAAGTATCTTTATAATAAAATAAGGGTTTTTAAATTAAAAAGAAAAAAGCGTTATAAATTAAAAGTTGTTTTTTTTTTTACCTTCATTAAAATGATAATTAGAAATATACTGTATGTTTTCATTTAAAATGATTTGCTGATAGTAGTCATGTCTTAACAAAACAGTGAACACTTATAATGTTTACTTATATTCATATTCTTACATATTTAACAGTTACCCGAGAGACTGGCGCCACCCGAGAGACCCATCTGATGCTCTTGCTGCATCAAGTAGCAGCTTAGATGAAGATCTAGTTTTGGATGCAGCCAACCCATTTATTTTGTCATTATTTATGTTTTTATTAAGGCATGTTGTTAAAATTGGTAGTATTTTCATATAAACTGTTTTGTATTTATAATATATCAATAATTCCTTTATATTTTCATCATGTTGTATTATCTTAAGTCTACGTTGTTATCCTTTTTCTTAATAAAATCTTTATATTTAATTTGTTTGGACTGATTATTATTTATGAGAACCTGTTATGTTTGAGTAAAAAAAAATCCTTTAGCCACTATTCTGTACGTCTATTAACTTTTCACTGACAGCCCAAATTCAACCTTGTTTTAGCTTATACCCATTTTCACCGTCTAATACACGTCTATATGTAGCCGTTCAATGGTGGTCTGATTGATGACTAGACTATTTTTGGGCTATGGTTAGACGTCTACCAAACTTTCACTGACAGCCCAAATTCAGCCCTGTTTTAACCTACACGTCTGGGCTATGTTTAGACATCTATTAGACATCTTTTATCTGTGAAATTGCTTGCTGGGATGGCTGAAAAATTAAGCTAATGTGGAAGTACCAAAAACTTAATTAATTAAGTTAAATTAATTAGTTAATCTTGCTTTCTGTAAAACTCAACAGATCTAATTTTAATCTGTACAGCTGTCAGTCTGCACACTCCTCATGTCATGATTGACAGCTGAACATTTCTCACTATTATATCGGCCGGAGTAGGTCCCAGATGTGCTCTGCCTGTCAGATCTGATTTACAGATGCCATAACACATCAACACATTATGATTGGCTGTATGTTGGCTGTATGGATGCCATGTGCCACAGACTCAAGCCACCAGGGAGTGTACCATGCTTTGAAGGCAATGTGACACAATGGCCAAACCTTTGGATTACATCTTCCAGGTACGTCACATGATGCACACTGGCACACTTTTTTTGTCCTAACCTCTGCGAAATGACTCATTTCACTACCAGAATTAAATGAATTTGCTCTGATAACATTTGGAAGGCTGCACAATTAAATTATTTTATCCCCATTCAAGATAACCGAGGGCTAAACCAGAAGTTAGCAGCTCCACAAGTCTCGGGGGTTTGCTCTATAGGCCCCATGATGCCGAAGCTATGCAGATCCGGGTTGTTTTCATCAACAGAAGTCAACCTTTTTTGGCTACATGAGCCACTGAGCAGCTTTCATAGGAATGAACAGGGCCCTGACTCTGATGCTTCATTCTGTTCTCCTTATGCATCAATAGTGGCGATGAGTCATCCATCTTTATTTAATTTGCTAAGCATAACAAATGGCCCTGCAAGATGGATTCCATTTGTAATATCACAGACTGAACCCTTTCACATTGTTTAAAATGTGTAAGACGTGTTACCTTGTTGGTCCTGAGGTTAACTGCAGTATTAGTAGAGGATTTATTACTGTGTTTTTCTATCACTCTTGGTACTTCTCCTTCCTTCCTTCTCTTCTGTGTGTCTTTTTTGTCTCTAAATTGATGACTGACTCACTCCCTATGTCCTTTACCACAGCCAGTAGGTCATTGTGTTTGTGTATGGCAGTCACGACTGCAAGTCTTGATTACTGTGTGACATTGCAGCAGCCCTGAGCATGCACATCTCTCTCTCTACAGTGAATCTCCTAACATAGGCATAATTTTAAACATCGTAGTAGATCCTGTCTTCAGCCATTCTCAGTATACGGTTACAATTTCCTTTAAGATTTGGAATCATTCATTTGCAAACCAGTTGTGTTCAGACTAGAAATGCATGCTGGGATCTGTCAGTGTACACGTGAATGAAACTTTTCAGCTTACCTTATAGGCCGCTTCCCTCATGAACTGCTTTGCAGGCATTTTCCAGATGGCAGGAACAGTGATTACCCATCTCACATCATTATTATCAAACTCGCCACCAGTCTGATCACTCAGCTCCTGCAGGAGGAAAAGCCAAACACAACCAACAGGTTAGAAAACTTACGGGCAGGGTTAGTGGGACACTGTGGGCTCAGACTATTGGGGTAAAATATTTTAAAATTCATAAACAAGAATTACTGGGTCAGATTTATTGCTTATTGAATTACATGTTCCCAGAGCTATTTATTATATCACAAAATACAGTCAGATTAGGTATTTTGAATACTACTACTACCATAATAAGTAATTGGAGCAAACTGACCACTGGCTTCAGGGTTCATGCTGGGATTGAGCCCAAATTCTACAGTGTAGTTATAAGACTAGCAAAATAGAAAATGCATTGTATGTGTAATACAACAGAAGATACACGAGTGCTTACATGTTACATGCATGTTACCTTTAGTGCTTGCTCCTTAAAGAAGGCCAATGCATATGCAAAGATATCAAGAGCTTTCACTCGCTTCCCATTGGCCGCTTGGAGGTCTGTGTCAATGGACAGATTCTGATTGCAGAATTGTAGAGAAGTTATTGAATTTAGAGTTGAATGAAGGACAATATAATCAAAACAGTTCAGAACAAGAGTACATAGACACATTCATCATATGAAGAGGGGATATGATGTCTAGATTTGCAATTACATTTTCAGCATCTTCTGTGCGGATCTGACATGCTGCCACTGGCAGAAATGTCTCCCATATAGCCAAAATTAGGAAAGGTCAACAGTATGCTGCAGTATCAGCTCAGGCTCATAAAACTGAAACACAGTACATAACAAAATCCAGAGTGATGTGCATTTCTACAGTATGTTTCTATCCTTACTGCAGTGGTGTGAAGCTTCATTTTAAATTTTTCCAGGTAGAGCCAGTGTTTGGACTCGCTGGGGTCCAGGTCATGGTAGAAGTCACGCGCCGCGTAGCCAAAACTGTGGAACTTCCTGTCTGGAGTCAGCAGGATTGTGGTTGGGGTCTTCTGATTAGACACACCAGGGTCCCCCCCTTCCCAACGCCTGGGAGGAGAATAAGTCAGTTATCAATGTACAGTAAGTACCATAAATCTGTATTTCTGCTTTTGTATTAATAAAGTAGAGAGCTTTGGAACTGTTAGAACCTTTAAAATGTCAGCTGAATAATCATTTCCCAGGTGAACCTGTTTTGACACTTTCATCAATTGCACATGCTGTTATGAATCTATTATAAGCTATGTGTGAAAAGTCAACACATTTCAGTTCATGCTTTTTGTAACAGTTCACAGTTAACTTGTAAACACTTCTGTGAGGTTCAAATCAGTAATTAAATTCTGTCAGAAAAGGCATATGAACTTATCTTCTAGGCTAATTGAGCTATCACACTATTTCCGGACAAATGGGGGCCAGCTATTATTAGTGTTATCTCTGTTCCTTGGGAGAAGTGTATACTGGGATTATGGAGGCCATCTAAAAAAGGCCTTGTTCAGACTGCGAGTGAAAGTGTATCCAGACTGACTTTAGTATGGACAGCAAAAACTTAGAGATGCAACGATCAACTGGCCAGTTTTCATCTTAGTTGTCCATGACCAGTGACCGGGCCTGATCAGTGTCAGATATCCAATCCTGTTCCGGTCGCATTTACACACATGCTGCTCTGCAGGGTGTTTCACATCATGTGCATAGCAGTACAGTCAGTAACAGACTACTGTCAAACACACACAAACATACACACATGCTAAAACATGTCATAGGCATGCCACAGTAGGCTATATTTAGCTACCCATTTTAGCACTTTGCACAGAAACACAGAGAGAGACGTTATCTTAGAAGACGTGGACATGGTGGATATTTTAAAACACGAACCAGGAAAAGCAACAGTGAACAGATCAGTGCAATGTAATTCAGTAGGCGATGGCATTAACAACATGCCTTCTCCATATGTGGCTCAACTGCTGGTGAAACCGCGGGTGAAAAAATCCAAAATGCAAGTTTTTGGCCGACTTCATAAAAGTGCTGATGAAAAAAGTCAACAGGCGCACGTGTACAGCAGCCAGTTAGTTTGAAAACCAGTAGGGATACAACACCGGTCATAGCTAGAACAAAACGCAGCTGCCTTGTTTTTTACGATTTGGTTTTGAAACGAAATAACCAAAGAATGAACCATTCAGATTCAGATTAAAGTCGTTTGTGAGGAAACACTAAAATAAGGTGGAGAATTAAGTAGGATTAAAATCTAGTTTCACCAGCTGAAAAAAAGTGTTTCTCTAATAACCTACCACAATTAATCCAAGGTTAACATACATGTATCAAATTGGATTACTACAGCAAGCTAACAGTAACCTGATTACATAAACAATGACGTAAATCACCTTTTTTTTGGTTAGTAAATCACACCGAAAATCAAAGTAAACAAACTGAAATCTCAGGATAATTCAACCTGTGTGACTTTCATAACAGCAACTCATAATGTGACTCAGTAGTGTGTTTGGCCCTCACGCCCTTCTATGCACTCCTGACAATGTCTGGGCATGCTCCTGATGAGACGGTGAATGGTGTCCTGGGCATCTCCTCCCATACCTGGATCAGGGTCTTAGGGCGTACTCACACTAGGCCCGGTTGCCTTGTACCGTGCCGGAGCATGTTAACGTCATCACTCAGTCAGTGTTTTCCATACATTTATTTGTTTGTGACGGCCCGGCACAGTATCAACGCTGACCGCCACATATTGATATGTGATTTTCTTTTACTAGGCCTATTTAAAATTGTAGTTGATAGCAGAGTGCTGTGCATATATTCGTGCAACACCTTGTCTGTCTCTCTCCCTCTCTCTCTGAACACAGCCGCACAAATCTGTCCAACACAACTGTCAATGTCGGAGACCCACCTTAAAAAAACTTATTAGCAAGCATGTAAGGAGCCTAGCTGATAAGGAGAGCTATGTTAACTTTAGATCACAGCTGGGTTTTTGAGGTAAGCACGCTGTACATGGCTGGAAGTAAATATCGACTGTCATTCTGTGAAAAAAAGCACTCTTTTTCCTGCATGGCACAGTGGAGTTTGAGTCGGGATTGCTAGGGCACGGTTAGCGATCACACTAGATGCGTACCGTGCTGGAGTCCAGTTTAAGGAGCGATCACACTGGTCTAACGAACCGGACTTTTGGGGTTACACGTGCCTGGGCACGGTATGGATGGCCTAGTGCGAATACCCTTATTGAGCTCCGGGACTGTCTGTGACGATACTCTGTCGCGTCGGATGCACTGAAAGATAATGTCCTAGAGGTTCTCAATTGGATTCAGATCTATGTGGGTCAGTCATAGGCATCAATGCCTTCATCATCCAAGAACTGCCTTCTGGCCACATGAGGCCGGTCATTGTCCTGCAGTAGGAGGAACCCAGGGCCCACTGCACCAGCACAAGGTCTGACAGTGGCTCTGAGGATTTCATACTGGTACCTAACAGCAGTCAGCATACTGTTGGCTAGCAGGTCTATACAACTCTCCAAGGATATGCATCCCCAGACCATCACTGACCCACTACCAAACCAGTCATGCTGGATGATGTTGCAGGCAGCAGAACATTCACCACGGCGTCTCCAGACTCTTTCACGTCTGTCGGATGTGTTCACTGAGAACCTGCTCTCATCTGTGAAGAGAATAAGGCGCCAATGGTGGACCTGCTAATGCTGGTGTTCTCTGGAGGATGCCAATGATGTTACACAGTGCTGGGCTGTGAGCACAGATCCCACTAGAGGATGTCGGGCCCTCATGCCACCCTCATGGAGTTGGTTTCTGACACTTTGGTCAGAAACATGCACACCAGTAGCCCGCTGGAGGTCATTTTGTAGGGCTCTGGCAGTGCTCCTCCTGTTCCTCCTCTCACAAAGGAGCAGATGCCGGTCCTGCTGCTGGGTTGATGCCCTTCTACGGGCCTGTCCAGCTCTCCTCATGGTCTCCTGGTGTCTCCTTCGTGCATTTGAGACTGTGCTGGGAGACACAGACTCTTTCTCATGACGGCAAATATGGATGTGCCATTCTGTAGAAGCTGGACTACCTGTACAACCTGAATGGGCTGCAGGTACCATGCCAGTAGTGACAAGGATACTAGCAAAATGCAAAACTAGAGAACAATCAGAAGGATAAGGAGAGAGCAACTGTCTGTGAGCACCACCAACAAAACCATTCCCTTTTTGGGGGATGTCTTGCTGTTGCCTCTCCAGTGTGCCTGTCACTTTCATTTGCACCAAAACAGGTGACAATGATTCACAATCGTTATGCTTCCTAACTGTACAGATTGATATCCCTGAAGTTTAACTGACTTGATGTTATAGACGGGTATCTTGTATACAAACACTACTGGATGCGCGTGCAGCCAGGGGGCAAAAGCGCTTTGGTAGCCAGTCAGAAGACTGTAGTGAACCACTGTAATCAATGTAGATTATGCATTGTTTGTAAATTCTGTCATTCAGAGTTGGATCTGTTTGTTTGAGTTTCATTTCGCTGCAGGACAGTGAAACCGGACGTAATGTTGTTCAAGTCAGCTGCTAGCCAAAAAGCTAAAGGAAGAGTGGAGAACAATGGAGAGAGGCGTTCTTTTCACAGCAGTAAGTCACACTCAGAGATACAACATACTTGCTTGATTTAAAAAAAAATCTCTGACAGATTTAAAGATCATTATATGCTTCGTAAAAGTCCTACTCATCGTTGCTGTTATGAATATGCCATTAGTTTAAAGAGTCGAGAGGGACCTGCTTTGTTTTTTTATTATTTTTAAAAAGCCTATATCCATTGCCTATATGATCCAGCATCCTCTGGTCTGAGAGGCTGCAGTGTTTCCAGTTCAGCTGCTTGTTGACTTTCTAAAATACACTGCTGAACAGGTTTCCCGTCACTTTTAAGGCTGGGGTGCGGTGGTTGAAAGTAATTGTAACGGAACGAGTAACGTGACTACTTACTTTTAATACCCAGTAATAAGTAAAGTAATATTGTTACTTTTTAAATGAGTAATAAGTAAAAAGTAAGTCATTACAATTTCTGAGTAATTTGCCCAACACTGCAGCTAGATATGCCGCTAAGACAGAGTGCTGCTTCCTGCCCCCAGTTACACGCGCATCTCTGTAATGATGTTGCACAGAAACCCGTCTATAGTTGAAGTAAATTTATAAAGATAGTGTTTGTTCTGTTTTTGTAGTTTATTCCAGAGGAAAACTATATTTGTTAAGCTACAAGATGTTCGCAGTAACCAGGCTGCTATGGTTTAAGTCTCTAAGAAAGAAGGAGTGTAATTTGTTGCCCATGTTTCCTGGTAATAAAATAAACAGTTGTTGTTTCATGATACTTTATCATCTGTTAATTTTAATCCTTAATACATTGTTTTTAGGACTAATTAAATAAATATACAGTATACTGTATAATGCTACATGATAAATAAAAGGCTTCATATAGACCCAGAGATCTGTAATTGGTATCGGCTGATACTGTTTTCAGCAGAACAGAAATTTATTTCAATATCCTTTATGTTTCCTATATTGATGTGTATACTTGTATACTTGTGAAAAATAAAAACCATTCTGTTTTGAATGTGTTTTGAACAGTTTTGGACACAAGGCGTTCGCATTTGAAAAATGTGCTGCAAATATATATTGTTTTGCTGGTGGTGGAGTAGAAATGAGAAAAGAGTTCATGGATTTTGGGGAGAGTGGTCACTGAATACAATTTTGTAAGAGCAATAAAAGTCAGTTTCAGTTTTGACCAATGCAGGTAAGCAACTGAAAAAAACTGTAATTTCATTATAATTTAGCATACATGTAGTTATCCCAAAGCCTGTGACTAAGACTAAAGACTAATACAAACCTAGGTTACACGCTCTGTCAAAGTCTGTCTCTGTCCCTCCTCTTCAGCCACTTTCCTGGTTCCCCAGGCCCTTTCATTACCACTTCCCTCCTTCCCCCATCATCTGAACTGGGAAGTTATTAAAGTCAGAACAGTGACTCTGGCAAATGCTGCACAGCATCTCCAGCTGGCCACGTGGGGCTGAGCACCTCTGAGAATTACAGATAGCTGACATATTCTTCTTCCCTAGCCACTTAACCACCAGGTAAAACTTTACATGTCGTGTGATGTTGGGGTTGATACTGTAGCATATGAATACAAAAAAAAAAAAAGGTGATGGGTCAGAAGAAGTGTCCTAATTCAACAAAAGAATGATATTGAATGGCTTCAGTTATTTTATGCTTCCCAACAAGCTCTCAGCTGCTGAACGCTGATTTCACTGGTTAGTGTCAAAGTTTTCATCTACTTTGTGGTCTCCAGTGTTTCCACAAGTTAATACATCTTGCCTCTTCAAGACATCATTCACTGCTTTATCTGGTGGTATGCCATGGTCCTTATTTGGTTATTAATTGTTCATCACTGTTTTCACTTCATTTATTCTTGGCTGCATTTATTCACTCATGTGAATGCTTAGTGGTTATTAGTTGTGTGTGTAGAAGTTCACTCTTCACAAGACAAAAACGTACTAGCATCATCCAGTATTAAAGCAACATTATGTAGTATTTTTATCTTAAAATAACAGCTTCAAAATCATTTTGATGTTACACTGATTGTGATAGGGTGAATAGTGTCTCTATCATCGCCACTGTGGCGATGTAACGCTGGAATCCTGCGCAGGACATTTATCACAACAAGAGTTTTTTCCCCCTCAAAATAGGGATATATGATTCTTTTTCTTTGGTATTTTAAATTATTAGATTGATTCCAGGATCGTTATAATCTGCATATAAGCTTTAGCCCACCCCCATACTTCTTGTCAGTGTCTGCATTGCAGTGGTGGCCTACCTCATAGTGTGAATGCACTCTGGCTCCTTAGTGAAGGCGTAAGCATAACCACTGGAAGTGGTGCCAAAGTCAATGGCAACCACCACCACGAAAGACGGCCCTGATGGTACTTGGTCTGTGTCGTTCTGCTGTACAGAGAATACACAGTTTCATAGGGTTAGGCCATGTGATGGTGACATTTCATGAGACCAGCTGACTGACTTCAATGAGAGGGTTACATACACACACACACACACACACACACACACACACACAAGCAATTTAAGCTGTAAATAGCCCACTATTATTAAAATAATAGTGTGTAAATAATTGTGTTTGATAAAGGGCTGCTAGGGGCAGAAGAGTCACTGGTTCAGAAAGTATCTTCCTCCTGTATATGTGTTTTATCACTGTTGCTGCAGTGACGTAATCTGGTCCTCCCACTGTGGTTTTCTAACATTGTTATGTAAGACACATGAGTGAAGAAGAGGAAACAATAAATAGCCAGTGAAAAGGGGCAAGATCAGACCGACCAGACACTGTTACACCAGTATGGAAGTAAAATATAATATGACTCTCTAAATACAGGTATTGTAGTAGTCAAACGGTAACAAAAACACATTTTGTCACAAGATTTACAGAATGACAGTGAGAAAAACTTCTTTTTTTTTGAGGAATCACTACTGACAGGAAAACAAACAGCCTAAAATGTATGGAAATATAAATAAATTAGTACATGTGCATAACAGAACTGAGTAACCTGAGTGTGCGAAGGAGACAGTGGGGTGATTCCAGGGTCGCCCATGCTCTTTGCTGGAGAAGGATTAGCCATCGCATCTGTACAGGAAGACAGAGAAAGATATCGATGTCACGATCACTCACTGTACCTTTTTCACATTGGACAACACCAAGGTGCTAGCTGTTAAAACTAAACTGTCACCACAAACAAAGCATTATTTATTTCCATTTATTAATCACAGCATTTACAATAATCACTTAAAATCAGCAGGGGAGGCACGCAGAAACATCTGCTTTTCCCTCTCTCTCCATGACTGTCCCTTCTCTTCCCCGTCATGTCTGTGGTTTGCTGCTACAATGGGGGGAAAATGGAGTGAGGGGCAAACGTTCCATTTACAACCACGAAAAGCAAACAAGCTAAGACACCGAACTTAATGACGTTTCTTCTGTCAGTCTATCTATCGAGCTCTATTATTGTCTTATAATGATAATTTAGGAGATAGAGCAGGTCATTGATAACTGCCTCAGGTTAGTAATAGTTCCTGTTGGGGACAGTGTGACGTGTTTGTGTGTATGTTATACTGTCTTACTGTGTTGGCATTGATAAAATTTTGACCTTTAAGGTTAAACAACCACAAATTCCTGTGATCTGCAGTCACCTTAATCCTCCTGGAAAATATAGGATCAAGAGCGGAACTTTCAGTTCTACTAAAACAGCTATTTAGTGGCACCCTAATTCAAATGGCATTATTTCATTAGCTTACCACAGGAAATTTCTACTGTAAACAGTAACTAAGATGTTGAGCACAATGCTACAAACACACTTAGTAGAAATGCCATGATTGGTCAGGTGGCTAAAAATGTCTTTGGTTTGATCCCTGTAGCTGGCAGGAGGTTTCCTCTAATGGGCCATTATGATCAAACGATGGTAGCTGAGGATCAGGCTCAGAAAGTAAACTCAGGAACTACTGTGAGGTGCTGCCAAAGAGGCTCAGAACCAAGAACTGAACACCAAATCACCCTAGAGGCTCTGCCAGGCTGCTGACCCTGAACTCTGGAAAGTCTCAGGCTGTGAAAGCATGAGATGTGAAAATATGGTTCTTTTCCTGGTCCAGAGCTGCAGACTGACAGCATCTACTCCATTCAAACAGCAGAAAACGTCTGTTGCACCTGTCTTTAAAGCACAATGACATTTCAATTGAACTGGAGATTGTCTCCCCATTTGCTACCATCATTTTCATTAGTCTGCTTTAATAGCCTTCACAGAAAGTGTTCTTTGAACACACAAAATAATAACACCCCCTCAACGTATTGTAAGTGTCTGGCAGAATTGTCTCACAACGGGACATCATGTTATCCATCCTAGTTTTCCGCCTCACTCACCCTTTTCTCTTGTCCACCCCTACAGAGTGGATGAGTGGTCTGAAGACCCATAATACACTTTTCCAGGCAATTACGGTGCAGAATTACAGACCGCCTGTGGCTAGATGGAGTCTAGCCACCATCCAGCCCGTCTTTCTGCGGCCCTAGCAGCCCACTCCCAAAATCACCTTTGCAACCTTGAGTTTTTATTCCCAACAATGGCCATAAAAATCGAATCACGATTAGAGAAATAAAGTAATTGCTCTAGTAGTAAATCATATCTCAAGTGCTTTAAAACTGAGGTTTGGCTCAGTTGTTCTTTGATATTGTTTACCTCCATCTAATAAGAAATTTCAGTACCGAGTTTCTAAACAGGCAGCTGTGTTCTGTGAATGCCAACTGTTTATCTACAACTTTGATTTATTCAATCCTACTTTTAATTCAACACAAAAAGGAACAAGAAATGAACTCATACCAGTGTAATGTACATACATTACAATCACTTGATTAAAGTGTGTTTAACATTGAAAATCTTGAATAACCCACAAAATACAGTAGAATGAATTAGAAATAAGGACTAGACAGCCATGCTAGCGGTTATGTTAGGCACAACGGTGCATTCAGCTAAATGCTAAAAATCAGCATGCTGACATACTCACAATAACAATGCTAACATGCTAATGTTGGACCATGGCATCCCTCTGATTAGAATTACATAGCAGTCAATCCAATAGTTGTATTGGTTTAAGATATTTCAGTCTGGACCAAGGTGGTGGACCAGCTGAAACTGCCATGCATATCTTTGCATTTCTCTAGTGCAAGGTCTTACTAATTATCAAATGACAAAGTATCAGACTTGTATCAGACACCAGAAAACTATTTTTTATGTCTGAGTTAATTTCATTTCTGATTTCGTTATTTCAACATAAAACATAGTGGCTGTATTCATCGTAACATCCAGTCATAGAAGCAGAAGCTTACAATGTGCAGCTTCTGTGTTTGAGCGCAAAACAAAGACAAAGAGGGACTATGTAAGGGTTACATGCCTGTGAGATAGCGATATAGGCATACTAAATGAATTGGTTATATTAGAAGACATACTGTATATCTCACTGTGTGATGTGTGAGGACAGACATTAACACAAAGTCTGAGACTGTGTATTCCTCATGATTTCTGACCTGTTATTAGCTTTCCTATAGGCTCTATCTCTAAAACAATTTGTACTGTATCCTGGTGGCAGTGTTCCAAGATGCATACTATGTAACACCTCCCTGGTTCCATCCCTATGTTAAATATCTCTCTCTTTCCCCGTGTTTCTTCTCTGTCACTCTACTACTACACAATATTTTCAGTGGTCTAATCTTACACTTGACAGTCGACTGCACATCATTGCTTAAGCTAACTTCTGCTTAAGGAAATATTTTTTTCAAAACAAATGCACAATCAGTCTCTCCCGTGGGTGGGTATACAACCCCAGCACTTAACAAAATTACTTTTAGTTTTAACAGCATAGATGAGGGCTTGCAGGGTCCTGACAGGCTGCAGATCACCCATCTAACACACAGTGCAGTCAAAGATGAGTCAAATTAAACAGGAAATTTTGTACTCCTTTGAAAAGCCTGCTGAACTCATGATGACATTGCAGCACTGACTGTGCAGCTGAAAGGATGTAGACTCTTATTTTCTCTTCTCTCAGCAGGAGCAGTGACTTCCTGTTGGCCTCACATTCCATCTATTCCTCAGATGTTACTCAGAGGCCTGAGCCACAACAAGGCTGGAGTTTAAAATGCTCACATCAATAAATAAAGGCTGTCATCAATTTTTCTGGCGACATTGTTACATCCTTGAATCTGCTGGACTAAGGTGACATTCACAGAGGGTTTGCCTGATGAAAAGAGCAGCTAATCCAATGCAGGCTTTTAACCTGCAGTCAAGGGAGAGAATACGTCACCAGCAACTCTTCAACCACGATGACCCAGACAGCAGCCGTCACATCACCAGGATAGAAAGCAGTCCAATAAAAAGCAATGTGCACTTTAGAACTGATATCAGAAAGCTATATTACTCCTAATTTCCATTTACTCCTAATACAGGTTTACAGCTTCTCACTCAACATCTGTTCTCACATTTTAGTTACTGTGTGTTTCATTTTTAACTCTCACATGACCAACCCTGATATCACACAACCATCTTGAATTGTCGGATGATGTGAATGCTAGCATGTCTTCCCATTTGTACTATCCATCCCATGAACAAAGCATTACATCTGAACACAGCAAGACTTTTAACGATTACGCTTCATCTGTAAAACTAGAGATGAGGCTCAAATGGACGTCATGATTTGGTTTGAGGAAAGAGGCCTACACCTTGCTGGAGATTTTTATTTAGCTATGATGTTTTATATCCCTAGCTTGATTAGGATAATGTTTAATAGAATTATGTTTAAGGTGTTTATTGAAAGATACACTGAACATTCAGGCGCAGTTTTCTCACTCGGCCTTATTACTCTCAGGCTGTGGCCTTCAGACCCACAAGAGGAGGAGTGAAACAGGATATATCAATCAATGTAATGCAGAGGTTGAGGAGTCTGCTCCGGGGACTACACATGTATTTGTTGTATTTGTTTATTTGCTCAAAATTGTCATTAAACTTGAGTTAATTTAAACGTTACTCGAATCTGTGTCTTATTGAAAAGAATACTATTCATATTGAAAGGACAACAGTTCATCAGATCAGGTCTAAGTTACAGTTATATCCAAGAGCATAAAGTGTGAGGGCCCGATAGGCCTCTGGCCCGGTCTTAGGGTTTTTCCTCCCACAACTGGGACCGCATAGTGCGGGAAAGTACAGTTATCCCCTGCTGTGGGGCCAAGATGGAACAGCTGATCATGACATGGCACAATAAAGGTGGGCTATACTGGGCCCGTGGTGTTTTTGTCAGCTGTTAGACTGATAGAGAGGAGGCAACATGCAACACGCGTCCTTGTCAGGATTTTAACCCTGGACGTTGTGGTTACGTACACCCTCAAAACCCCAAAATCTTTTGGTTTGTTATTTTTTGGTGTTTCTGGTGGACTAGAGGACTGTAACTGTGACACAACAGTGTCACGACTGCTTTGTGTACAGTAGAAGAAGCAGCAGTGGGTACTGTGGCATCAAGGTCTATTTGGAAAATATTTTTCCATTTTCTGTTTTTCAATAAGCTAACTTTTCATCTACAGCCAATCGTAACAACTGTTTTACAATGTCCTGCAAACATTTCAGAAATGTTTTTTATGTCCAAATTCAAAATGCAAACAAAAACAGGTCATCCATCATCAAAATGTTTGGTCTGATGTTTTTATCTTTTTCCAGGTAATCCCATGATGTTGTTTAAGGTTAAGAAACATACAAAGAGAAAATCACAAAACAACTGTACTGTTGATTAACATGCTCATCTTTACTTTGTTCGTCAACAGTAGTCATAGATTCCTTGATTGAACAAGCTTGGCAGGCAGGCTGGGCTTCCAGCACAACACAAGCAATCCAACTTGAACACACTGTTACATTTACATTTATTCATTTAGCTGAGGCTTTTATCCAAAGCGACTTAAAATTGCTAATTATATCAGAGGTCACACAACTCTGGAGTAATTAGGGGTTAAGTGTCTTGCTCAAGGACACATTGGTGATGGGTCACAGTGAGAGATTGAACCCAGGTCTCTCACACCAAAGGCAGGAATCTTATCCACTGCACCGTCACCACATATTGGTCAATTAGGATTTTTATCAATCATTTTGTCGGCATATATAAAGTATTTTTGTGGATGAGCAGTCAGCTGTATTCAATGGCCTTTTACATCTTGCCTGACTGTCAGGAAAATAAAAACTCTGTTCAAAAAGACTTTCTACAAGTTGACCTAAATTTCGCCCGAGGTCTGACAACTACAAAGTGCAGCTATGCTATAATAATAAAAATAATAATAATAAAATTGAATGTAGTTTACATATTTAAAAAGTAACCTGTGCATTAAATGTTTTAAGACACAGTGAATCTTTATGTAGCAGCCTGTTTCAGAGTGCAGTGGTGTCAAAGACTGATGAGACACAGAGACAGACACAAAGCACGGCACAATACAATACAGTAGAGGAGCCTCATTAAATTCACTGCGGCAAACTGAGCGGCTCAAACACAAAAAAATAGACTATGAAAGGGCCACATTCATAAGGGGCGACAGCAAAATTAATTTAGGGAGAGAATGTGCTGTTTCTTCGTCCCATCTGAGGTCCCATTCATGCCATGCAGAGAGAGCCTTCCCCCCCCCAACACACAAACACTCCTGTCTCCCGGCTGACTGCATCTACTTGGCCGTCAGCACGTAATATTATACAATGACATAGGTTTTTGATAATAAGTGCCAACACATTTTTTGAATTTTGTTGTTAATTACTTGATCAATACCTTTATATCTATTAATTGTTATGCCAAACATTCTTATTGATGTTAGAAAACTTACTAGATAACCTACTCGGACATCAGTTACTGTAAGTGCTCTTGGTTGCTGTCTAGTTTTGTTGGCTAGCTTGTCACCCAAGTTTCAAGCAACATTATGCTGCTACTGGTGGAGAGCGGACAACATATGCCTCTATAGATGTAACGTTAGCTAATAGCAAAGGCAGCTAAAAAGAGAAAAAGATCAAGCCAGAGTCTCCTGGGTGTTGGCGTGAGCTTTGTGAAATTAAAGGCTGCAGGACAGACGCTGAGCTGGCCTTCTTTCTGTTGGACTAGTCAGTAAAATCGCTGTGTCGTGTTGTCACACTTGCTTATTGTTTGGCTATGTTAGTAAAGTTGTCGACTTCATAAGCAATGTGATAAAAACAAATTTTAAAGCTTTGAATTACACTGAAACGGTAGGGGCCTCAATGACACAAAAAACCCTGTAGGTGTGTTTGACTTCATGCAGCCCTTCACAGAGCTCACTTAACGTGATGCATGCTGGACTTAACATAAGGCATGCTGGTTGGAAAGTCTGGCCAACTTTCACCAGACCAGTGGCTACGTCCACATCTGTCCAACCAGTCTGGAGGTTTGAGGCACCCAAGTTTCATAAATAATGCTCTATGATCTTAACTGCCAGAGTAACCATTACTGTACTGTAAAGAAATAAGCATTGCTATTCTCTATTAATCATTTCTTATTAAGACTTATGTAGCGAGTAATTGTGCCATAGTTTCATTAAAGCAAAATCTTGATACTTTGAGAAAGGCACCTTTTTGGGTTTCTGGCAGTTAAGTACATGAGAAGATTGATTTCATTCTTGCATGTAAAGTGTATTTCCCAAAATGTTTTGCTTTCATATTTGTGTATTTACTGGTCATGTGACGGCCTCAGGGTTGGTCCTATTTTGTTCTTCTCGGTTGGCTGTGTTTTTCAGATAAAGAAACAGACTTCTTACTAACCAGACTGGAAAAGATGAACATGAGTTAAAATTTTGTTTCAATACTTACTTAAACATCATAATATTACAATATGAGATTAAATTTTTTTCATCATGTTATCTATCATGAAATTCATTTTGTCTTCATCACCAGTCCCTACTCTAGCAGTTTGAATAAACAAATGACGCAAAGTTCAACCAGGAAGACTATCTCCATGCTACATTCATTCATAACTCTCTCACACACACTCTCTCTCTATTTCTGCTTCTCAAATTAGCTGACGGGCGTTCACTCTTTTGTTAAACCAACCAGATTTTGACACAATTTCCCTCAGCTAATCATGTAGTTGTTGTTAAACTTTAAATCTGGGGCATGTTCAATCTCAAAACATTTTGCACCAGTTTGCTACGATTTCTAGGCTAAACATGTTTCCTCGAAATGTTGTGTACACCACTAGGGCTTCAACCCCCCCTTTAATACCATACTGCCATGATGGGGTCAAATCAAGACTTTTCACATTTCTCATAATTATTGTAACATGTCATTAAATTATTATTATTAAATTCACTCTCCTGATTTAAGTACCATTCTGTCATCCTGATTTGTCTAAAAAGGTTTAACATGTTCATTTCTGACCTACAGCATAAAGAAAATGCTGAGGCTGAACAGCCAGGCAAAGGCAGATCAATAAATCTATATGTGAGATACTGCAGAGCAGGCAGAAAACTCCTTGCACTAGAGTGACTACTGGATTACTGAATCATGGTCAAATCATTCATAATCACAATAAACCCTAAACTGCAGATCTTCATGGATAAGCCAATACGTAGCAGTGAGAATGGTCACAACAACATTTAGCTGACTCTGCCTTTCATGCAAAATAGTAATACAAAGAGCTTGACACCGTTATCATACCAGCATAAGCATGTCATGAGAGTAAGCATGATGTGTCGTTCATCTGCTGCAGTAGGTTTCTTTGGCTGACCTCTGCGTCTACAGTCCTCACTGTTGCGTGTTTTTTTGTGCTTCTTCAAAAGAGCTTGGACATCACATCTGGAAACCTCTGTCTGCTTTGAAATGTCTGCCTGGGAGAGACCTTGCTGATGCAGCATGACTACCTTGTGACTGTATTACTTTTGACAGGCTGTCTTCAGCCCAGTAAGAGATGTGACTGGGCCAGCCTATTTATGACGTTCTTCTTCAGGGAAAGAAAGCAGCCGCTAGTCCTCTCTCCCTCGACCAGGGCTCCAGTTCAGTTGCTGAGTATGCTGTGGAGTTTAGGATTTTGGCAGAAGAGAATGGGTGGGGTGAAGTTGCTTTGCAGGGAGTGTTTATTCATGGGCTTGCTGATGATGTTAAGAATGAGTCCAGTCCATCCCAACCTAAATCTATTTTCCCTCTTCACGATCCACCGCAGAAGAGCCTACACAACGGGGAAGGGCTCGCCTCTATGGCAAAGTGGATAAGTTCCTTTTTAGGATCTTCAGTAATTGGAGGGGTCCTGATGAGCCATACCTCCACCAGCCATTCGCAATCCCATGCAGTTTGAAGCCTCATTCATGTGCACCAATAATTCTGTCCCTCTGCTAGCTCTAGTGGATTCCAGCACAGATGACAGTTTTATTAATTCCATCTGTGTTACCTAAACTGGGATTCCTGTGGAAGTTCTGCCTTCTCCTATGGATGTTAATGCTGTAGATGGATAACTCTTGGCCAGCATCACCCACTGCTCCCATTATTAGTCATTAACTCACCTCATGCACCTATTGTGTGTGTTAGGACAGCACTGTCTAAAAACACCATAATCCCAACATAGTCTGCTCAACTGGTTCTGTTGTTTGCTGGAGCACCTTTTGTCTCCAGTCAGCTCTCGCTCCAACTCAGGTAGCTGAAGCACCCGCTTCTGAGCCAGCTGACCTCTCCTTAGTCCACCATGACTTAGGTCAGGTGTTTAGCAAACAATGGGTCCAAAGTAGTGTGAGCCACCACATTGACTCTGATTGTGCAATAGACCTGCTTCCTGGTACCCCTTTACCCTCTTGTCAACTCTACAACCTGTCCCATCTTGAAAGTGAAGCAATAAAAAAGTGCATTCATGACTCCCTGGCTGCTGGTTTAATCTGTCCCTCCTTCTGCATAGACTACATGGTTAAAATAACATCACCATAGAATACAAGTATCCTCTCCCCTCATAAACCCTGCTTTTAATACCCTGCAATAAGCTAATGTGTTATCCAAGCTAGACATCTGAAACGCCTATCGCATCAGTGACGGAGATGAATGGAAAACTGCCTTTAACACACCATTTGACCATTTCAAGTACCTTGTGATGCCTTTTAGCCTCACCAACACTCCAGCAAATCCTCCTCAACATGCTGAACCACTTCATCTTCATGTACCTGGATGATTTACTCAATTATTCCCGATTTCATTATTGAGTAGGGGCAGGTGAAGATGGACCCCGCTAAGGTTCAGGCTGTAGTGGAGTGGCCTACACCCACATCATGGAAACAAAGCGGTTCTTAGAAGTTTGCCAATTTCTACAGACGGTTCATCCGTGATTACAGCAGAGTGGCGGACGCCTCACCCAAATTACCTCCCTGCCCATCTGTTACGAACCTCCAGTGGAAAATCCAGGGGAGGAGGTGGTTAGTGACAATAATAACATCATTCCAGGTTGAAGGAAGCCAGGAGACAGATTTTACAGTACGTTTGGCGTTTTATTTACCATAAAGGAAAGTGCTAAGGTACCCTCAGGGAGGGTCTACAAAAAACAACTTCCCAAAAACGAGGAAGCGCCCAGTCCAGGATACTGTTGGGACAACACGTCAGCAAACTGCCAACTAGAAGGGCAGCTCACAGGAAAACAAATGCCACAAAGGAGAAAATAAAATAAAATAAAATACAACAATGAATACCACCCTCCCTCCACTGAGGGAGTGAACCCCACCACAAGGTTCAGACTTGTTACACGCCACACTGCAGTGTCACCCAGCTCTCCATGCCATCTGCACTCCACACTCTCCACACCCAGTCTGCCTGCTCTCTGCTCCTTATACCGGCTCCTGCGCTCCCGCTGATTGCAAACTGGGGACAGGTGTGCACCCTAGCCTCCTGGCTGCAACATCAGAGGGGTGGGGAGGGCTGGACCTGCAGAGGACAGACGAGCAGCAGTACCCCTGGGCAGACACACACGGCCTAAGGGCCATGACACCATCCCATTTATCTGGACTCATTAGGTAGACTTAGCTTTTTTCACTTCAAAACAAGCTGCATTCCTGTGCCTTTTACTTTGAGACTGTTGTCCGTTGCTCAGGGCTTTCACCCCAACCCAGAAACTGGACTTCCTAACTGTTGTTTGGGCCTGATCCTGTTAGGTCCCAGGTTCTCCAGTGGGGTCACAATGTTGAAGCATAGCCTTCTGTGCTGCTCCAATTTTGCTCCAGTATCGCTCAAACATGGTTTTGGCTGCTTGGATCATTTTGATCAAGGTCTCTTTTATTTTCAAATATAACAAACAAAAGAAATAAAATTCACACATGAAATAGTCAAAACTAGTTCCTGTCAGACAAACAAACCAACCAACTCCCCAATACCCCCCACCCACAAGATTCATACATATATAATTAAAGATATCTAGGTAAATAAAAGAAAAAGACAGCATCAATAAATAATTTAAAAAACAAACAAACAAACAAATAAAAATAGGTGTGCACACACAATTGGGTTACATAGATATGTTAGTAGCTGCCGTGCCTTCCACAAAGGACATAAATGGCTGCCAAATGACATAAAATTTCCTAGTGGACCCCCTTACAGTGTATCTAATTTTTTCCAGGTGATCATAACTCATGACCTCCCTAATTCATTGGTCATATGTTCAGGGGAAAACATCTTTCCATTTAAACAGAATAGGCCTCCTAGCCAACAAAAGAGCAGAAGGCCATTATGTTCAGGGGGCACCCAGAAAAGGTGGCATCCAGCGGAGCCACACCAAACAAACAATGAAATCAGAATAGATGGGTGTATTGTTCTTCCACATATACCAGAGAATGTCTCAAAGATGGACTGCCAAAAACTGTGTAGCAGTGTGGCAGGAGCCTGCCTGCACCAATCACACGTAGGGTCAATACCCATCTTAATCTTGGACAATCTATCCTTGGTCCAATGAAGACGGTACACTATTTTAAACTGAACCACCGTGTGTCTAAGGCATATAGAGGAAGAGTAGATGCGCTGTATAATTTTTTGCCATATTTCTTCTGGAATCGTTTCATCTAGGTCTGTTTCCCGTTTGACTCTAAGGCTATCGAGACTATTCATGTTATGTGTATTAAGGAGTGTGCAAATTCTGCCTATTACTTGTTTTATGTTAACTTTACATTTTAAAATTGTTTCAAGCAGAGATAAAGAATGACTCAACAGGAAACAGTCAGAGTTAGAAGCCACAAAACCTCTAAGCTGTAAATACCTGAAGAAATGTGATTTATGAAGACCATTTTTCTGTTGCAATTGTATAAAAGTGGCAAACCTATTATCAATGTAGAGGTCAGACAGTGTATCTATACCATTTCTTGCCCAAATCTTAAAAGCTTCATCCATCTTTGATGGGACAAACATATGATTCTTTATCAATGGTGTAACAAGTGAATTCAGTATCTCCGAAAATTAGAATATTATTTAAGACCAATACAAAAAATGGATTTTTAGAAATGTTGGCCAACTGAAAAGTATGAACATGAAAAGTATGAGCATGTACAGCACTCAAGACTTAGTTGGGGCTCCTTTTGCCTGAATTACTGCAGCAATGCGGCGTGGCATGGAGTCCATCAGTCTGTGGCACTGCTCAGGGGTTATGAGAGCCCAGGTTGCTCTGATAGTGGCCTTCAGCTCTTCTACATTGTTGGGTCTGGCATATCGCATCTTCCTCTTCACAATACCCCATAGATTTTCTATAGGGTTCAGGTCAGTCGAGTTTGCTGGCCAATTAAGAACAGGGATACCATGGTCCTTAAACCAGGTACTGGTAGCTTTGGCACTGTGTGCAGGTGCCAAGTCCTGTTGGAAAATGAAATCTGCATCTCCATAAAGTTGGTCAGCAGCAGGAAGCATAAAACTTCCTGGTAGACTTCTGCGTTGATCTTGGACCTCAGAAAACACAGTGGACCAACACCAGCAGATGACATGGCACCCCAAACCATCACTGACTGTGGAAACTTTACACTGGACTTCAAGCAGCGTGGATTCTGTGCCTCTCCTCTCTTCCTCCAGACTCTGGGACCTTGATTTCCAAAGGAAATGCAAAATTTACTTTCATCAGAGAACATAACTTTGGACCACTCAGCAGCAGTCCAGTCCTTTTTGTCTTTAGCCCAGGCGAGACGCTTCTGACGCTGTGTCTTGTTCAAGAGTGGCTTGACACAAGGAATGCGACAGCTGAAACCCATGTCCTGCATACGTCTGTGCGTGGTGGTTCTTGAAGCACTGACTCCAGCTGCAGTCCACTCTTTGTGAATCTCCCCCATATTTTTGAATGGGTTTTGTTTCACAATCCTCTCCAGGGTGCGGTTATCCCTATTGCTTGTACACTTTTTTCTACCACATCTTTTCCTTCCCTTCGCCTCTCTATTAATGTGCTTGGACACAGAGCTCTGTGAACAGCCAGCCTCTTTAGCAATGACCTTTTGTGTCTTGCCCTCCTTGTGCAAGGTGTCAATGGTCGTCTTTTGGACAGCTGTCAAGTCAGCAGTCTTCCCCATGATTGTGTAGCCTACAGAACTAACCATTTAAAGGCCTTTGCAGGTGTTTTGAGTTAATTAGCTGATTAGAGTGTGGCACCAGTTGTCTTCAATATTGAACCTTTTCACAATATTCTAATTTTCTGAGATACTGATTTTGGGGTTTTCATTAGTTGTCAGTTATAATCATCAAAATTAAAAGGAATGAACACTTGAAATATATCCGTCTGTGTGGAATGAATGTATACATTATAAAAGTTTCACTTTTTGAATGGAATTACTGAAATAAATCAACTTTTTGATGATATTCTAATTATATGACCAGAACCTGTAATAACTGGTAGAATTTCCTGAAACAGGAATTGGTTTACTCGTTGTCAGTGCATTTTAACCCACATTCATCGTTAATTTCAGGGATGGTTTGATTAGCAGTTCATTGGCGCAGTTGGTGAGCAAGTGCTCGGCCGGACTTTTCCCCATGTTCATAATAACCATGTCTAGATTTGGAAATAAGGTATTCAGCATGTCGGGTGGACAGGAGATCAAACTGTCTGTAATGACAAGCGTTTCTTAATTACATCTGCTGATGGGGAATGGCTATGCAGTCTGTCTAACTCCACTCTGTACATGACCCGAAAACGTGCTGGAAACAAGATCCCGTACCAGACTCCCTCTCGGTCGCGAGGCAGCTTCCTCACCTCTGTGAATGCAGCCCGAGTTTAAGCCACAGTTGCCGTGTATTCCGGGAAGATGGTGATTGGTTCCCCGTTGAAACGGAGCGGAACCCCGAGTACGTCGTAGTATCTGAGCACAATCTTGGTAATAATGAAGCTTAGCAACGATTGCGCGAGATTTTCCGCCCGGCTTCTTCGGCCCTAGGCTCCAGTGCAAGCGATCGATCAACGGCTCTGGCTCGGGAACTCCAATGATTCTTATGTTGCATCTCCTCATCCGCCCTTCCATATCCTCACACTTCGTTTTCAGTTCTGCCATTTCTGCCTTCATCTCACTCACAGTTTTTTGTAAAGTAGCCACTTCATCTGACCATGCAAATAGTCCCCCCTCTACCTCCTTGATGTTAACTTTCACCTGGTCGATGTGTCAGACTTCAGCGCCGCGGTATTGTTTATTATCTCCGTTTTCAGCGCCTTCAGCTCATTCATGAGCATTTCGAAGTCATCAGCGAGGGCATTTTTCAGCTCTGACTTTATCACCGCTGAGATGTCCGCTTTCAAAGAAAGAAGGATTTCCTAGATCCAGTATACTTAAATTTCTTCAGCCTCGTCTCCATCAGGGCATCGCCGTGGATTCGTTCCACTATCCGATGGAGTTTAGTAATAGTTTACTGTTGTATGAGAAGTATTATATCTTATGTTTTACGGTTGAAATAGAGGCTTAACGGGAGCACATATCAAACACAGCTTACTCCATTGTGGTCAAGCCACGCCCCTCTGCTTGGATCTTTTCAATGCCAGGCTAGGGTTTAAGGTAAAATTCAAATACATAAACAGTTTATTGTGTGGAGTGGAGTAAAATCCTAGAGTGATATTGAGCGCAGCAGCTTGTAGAGCTTTCACCCCTCCACTCCGCTCACATGCTTGGAAATGGAACTTCCATTTAATGTAGTAAAATCATTTTTTGTTTTTACTATGGAAGTAGGGCTTGACAATAGAAAAATGTCTATCGTTTACAGTTATGCTCTATCGTTTATATCATTGTGTCGCAAATTGCACCATAACATGCACCGCGGTAAAGTTAGTTGAATTTCAACGTAAAGCTATCTATTGAATGTCCAACGAAAAACAAATATCCAAATTGAAACTAACTTGACTGTGGTCCGTTCTTTCGTACATGCCAGTGTTGCAGAGAAGAAATTGCATTAAAAATAATGGATGAGCCACACTGCACTATCCAGCAGTTCCAGCCATGATGTGTGTGTCAGTCAGGTAACGTTAAATGACTTGCCCACAGACATATGCTGTTTTTGTGATGTTAGCTATAGCAGCAGGAGCTGCTGTTTGAAACATTCTGCCATGGGCGTGTGGTTTACTGGATCACGCTAAAAGTGAAATAAATATGTCTATTGTCAAGTCTGATGTTCGATCACAAGATGGCGATGTTGCACAGGATTCTGAAAAAGAAAAAAGGGTTATTAAACACACTGCTAAAGGTTTGGAAATGTTCATTGAAAACAGTCAGAAAACAAGAAACTTGAAATGCAAACAAGCTAAGAAGTCAATGGAATTGCTGAAAGAGCTCATGAAGTCAAATGATTAAATTAATCAACATCTGTGATGAAGCCAAAGGAAATCATGAGTCATTGGTGAATTTACCGCTGCCTGAAAATGAACTTGAAACGCAAAATCACTGGTTTTGATGGTTTTATACAGGATGTAATTGGGTGGTTTTCAGAGGTTGGATGGCATAAAATACACCATTGCAGAAAGTGTACACAGATGACATTGGACCGGATGGAGGGTTTCTAATGTATCAAAACCTAAATCAAACCACAAATCAAGTTGCTGCTCGCATTAAAGCTCAGGCAAAAAAGGCTGCTCTCATGGAACGGGTTGCCGCCCTGCAGAAAAAGCCTTGAGGCACAGGAAGAACAACTGAAAAGGAAGAGAGAACAACTGGAACTAGAGACTGAACTGGCAGCAACCAATGCAAAAATCGATGAATCAATGGGATCAAGAAACAGCTAAAGAGTATCTGATGGGATAAACTCATATTTGAGAAAAGGAACTGCTCAAAATAAAATGTCAGTCAAATTAAATCCACATGGATACACCTTACCCAATCAAGTGCAACAAAGATGCAATGTGTGGATGGGAACTGAATCTTCTTCCCAGCAACAGGTTGTTCAACCAAAGGAAAGAACTGATGGACCATCTGTTACAGCTCAGGATATGACTCATCTAACACAACAACCTGTATTTAATGATGGTAATCAAGTTAATATCCATCACATAATTCAGAGCAAAATGACATCACAGCTCTTCTCGCCCAACAAAATCTCTTTTCTACTTCATCACCAAGAGACATTCCTGTTTATGATGGTGATCCATTGCAATATGGAGTTTTCATCAGGGCATTTGAGAGAGGAGTGGAAAGAAAGACGGATAACTCCAGTGACTGCCTGCATTTCCTTGAGCAATACACCAGAGGGCATCCAAAAGATTTAGTCCACAGCTGCCAACAGCTGCCTCTAGCTCAAGGCTATAAAAGAGCTAGAGATCTACTTAAAGAACATTTTGGTAATGAACATAAGATTGCCACAGCATACATGGACAAAGCATTTGCCTGGTCAGCGATCAAGCATTTTCATTATTCCTTAGAGATTGTTGCAATGTAATGGAACAGCTCACCTATATGGAGGAGATGAATGTTGCTTCCAGTATGAAGACCATTCTTTTGAAATTGTCTTACAAGCTCAGAGATAAGTGGAGGAATAGGGTGTGTCAGCTTCAGGAACAACATGGACGTCGAGCTAGTTTCTCTGATCTAGTAGACTTCATGAGAATTTTTACTTTGAAGAGTTCTGAAGGACATTCAGAAGAGTCTCTGGCTTGCTTGACACACCTCTGAAAAAGCAGTCAGTAAACGTGTGATTGCATCCAAAGGTTTATGAATGCGGATCAAACGCCAGGTCGTGCACACACACTTGCTTTATTGTGAGCATGTGCAAAAGTGTCTTTATAATCAATTTGTTTAACAAGGGAGAAAAAAAAATACCCGCGGTTAGTTGGAATCGATCTTACAACCTTCCTAAAAAGGAGTTCCACACAGTACCGATTGAGCTAAACATGCACAAGTATATCCAACGAAAGTTAAAGTCAAGGGCAACTGGACTTGGTTGAAGATACTGGAAGACGTTTCGTCCCTCATCCAAAGGACTTCTTCAGTTCTGACTGACTGGCATGGAAACTCAGCTATTTAACCTCAGTGGGGTCGTTGGCCCGGGTCATCGATACCGCTGGTTCGTTAGTGTTCCTTGTTGCTGTGACGACAGTCGTTACAGTCGTTAAGACTACCTGTGGCCAAGACTGAACGACCATCGTTGGTATCTTCACCTGAGGTCAATAGGTTACGTTTGTTGAGTTTCAACTGGGGGATAAGTGGTGGCGTAGACCCCCTCCCCTGTTCAATGACGGCTTCTCCACCCTGGTGTAGATGCTTCCTTGACACCTCTTTCAAACCATCCATCTTCTCTGTCTAAAATGTGCACCTGGTGGTCCTCAAACGAGTGTCCTCTGTCCTTCAGATGTAAGTAGACTGCAGAGTCTTGACCTGAGGAGTTGGCCCTTCTGTGTTGAGCCATGCGTTTGTGTAGTGGTTGTTTAGTCTCCCCAATATACAGGTCTGTGCATTCCGTTACGACTGTAACGACTGTCGTCACAGCAACCAGGAAAACTAACGAACCAGCGGTATCGATGACCCGGGATAACGACCCCACTGAGGTTAAATAGCTGAGTTTCCCTGCCAGTCAGTCAGAACTGAAGAAGTCCTTTGGAAGAGGGACGATACGTCTTCCAGTATCTTCAACCAAGTCCAGTTGCCCCTTGACTTTAACCTTCGTTGGATAACTATGACCTGGATGACTGAGAATCTTTATAGACATGCACAAGTATATAAGGATTTGAAATAATTAGACTTTGTTCTGGCCCACCATGTAACAGCCTGAAAAAAATTTGGCCCGATGCCAGACTTATATGCCAAACCCTGTACTAAAGCAAGCAAGATCATTAATTTGTGACATGAAAGGAAAAATAATTCCCTTGTATCTGATATCTTCTGATATTTTGATTCTTTGACAAGAGCTCCTTCTTTATCAGCCAACTTGCTCAGACAGACCAATAGTTTGATTTAGATTGCCTACTGTACTTTTAAATCATTCATTTCCTTATACCAACTACTTTCACATTTGCTTCACCACAACAAAAAAGCAAAGGCTTTTATATAAAACAATGAACAGAAATGTATGACAGAAAGACGGAGCAAGTGCCAGGGGAGAGCAAAGCGTTTTGGTCAAACTGAGGAAACTCTCTGCTGAACAATGGCTTTCCTTCCTGCCCAGTCTGTAATGGAAAAAAGGATAATAACAAAAGGTTCCACAAAAACAGTCCCTGATTAGACAATTCTCTTAACCCAGATTAGACAAAAATAGATCACTATTGTGTTGATATCCATGTCAACACATCATTAACTGTAGGAATCTTTGACAACACACATGCAGCCAAGCTTTTCTTGGGTTGTGTGCAATTTTAAATGAATATGAATGAATTATTTAACAGTTTGCAGTGCAGCGTCACATTTTACAGACACACAAGTTGACTTGCATTTAACTGAAAGTCAACTTGTGTCAACTTCATATTCACTAATGAGGAGGCTGCTGCTTTCCTGTGTATTTCCAGTGTATCGACTACAGCTTTTGTAGTTAGTAATGTACTGACAGTACAATAGAACTGTAGTTAAACCCACCACAAACAGGGAGAATGTTCCTCAAATCCAAGTGACAAGTGAAAATTTGTTTCTGTTTCAGTTTCTCTATAGAACAGAAACTGCAAGCGTCAGACAAGCTGAAGAATGGAATTGATCCTCTTGCTATTGCAGTCTGCATGTTCTCCATGTACATGGATTTCTGGGTGCTTCATCCCATAGTATAAAGACATCATATTCTAAATTGTTGTCCCTGAAGAGCACATACTCAAATGCACTACTGAGGTCAAGAATGGGCCTTTAAGAACTCAACACGTTTCACATTTAACAGAACAATGCATATGAAATGGCCATTCATAAAAACGTTGAGTAAAATTGAATTTACACAATTGTTTCCAGTCCTGGAGGGAGACAAAAAGACCTCTTAGAAACATAGAATATATAGCACTGGTATGTGGACAAGCTTCTCAGCAGCAGCAAAGGTAATGCACCACTTTTGTTTTGACTAAAAAGCAAACACCGTGGTGATTTACATTCTTGACATGCCACAGTGACATATGAAACCAATTACCATCTCACTGAGGACTGGCATAATGCATTTGAACTCTTAATACTTACTTTAAGATCAAAATGTGTACAGTTTGTAGACAGAAAGTGTTCAAAAAGTGGCATGCATCAACAGAAACAAAGACTTGTCTTCAATATCTGCAGAAACAATATTTAGAAATGTGTCCCAGTACAGACTTCCTAACAGTGTTTTTATTTTCCAAATGAGTGCTGTCTCCCCCTTCCTCGCTCTTCACCAGTGCCTATCTGATGGCCTGGGTAGCACCTCCCCCATCCTGTAACTCCCACTCCTCCACAGATCACCACCTCTTCCTCTACACAGCTCATGTCAGACATAGCACAATGCTGAAAATGGCCTCCGGTTCCCATTTTCACTACAACATTCTGAACCATGACATACCACTTTTGCAGTGGGATAATTATTTCATCTTGTTAGTTTTGGACAGCTGGGGTATAATTAGGTCAGTCATGTCATATTGTATTTTATATAAATGCACAAGTGGTGTTGTGGTGGTGCAAAAAAGGAAATGTAAATATGTATTTGTAAGAGGTAGTGAAGTGGTTAGAACTGTACCCCCAAAGCAACAGGGTTCTATGTGGGGCTTGTATGTTCTCTCCTCCCTGCATGGTTGTTCTCCATGCTCTCCAGCTTCCTCCCACAGTCCAAAGACAGTTAGATTAGGTTATTTGACAACTCTAAACTGTGACTGTTAGAATGAATGGTTGTCTTGGTGAAAGCCCTGTGATTGACTGGCAACCTATCCAGTGTCAGCTAGGATAGGCTCAAGCCCCCCTGTGACCCTCTAAGGGTAGAGGGTAGAGATGATGGATGGATGGATTTGTAAGGTTAAGCTGAAATTTTCCCGTTACCAAAAAGCTTCTCATAGCTCATTACATTTTTTCCAGACATACTGCATTGTGGGTGAGCAAGTACCACAAAAAAGCCCCCAATAAGTCTATGTAACATGAAGTTATTGTGTCTTAACAGATGAAAATGTGGCGTCTTAAGAAACATTTAAAATGTGTTTACAAGTTCATTTTCAAACCCTATTGTGTTCATTTTCAACTTTCCCCACAATTGATGGAAGCTGTTGTAGTAGCTGCTGGTGAAATTCAGCACATAAACACAGACACAAGTACACAGAAGTGCTAATAAACTAAACTAGAGCTTTCACTAACTACTGATACCCCGACAGCCATGCATACAGAACAAGTCGGGGTAATGCAATTCTCCCGACTTCTGAAGTCGGGATTCCGACTTAAGGGGGTGTTCCCTTTGAAATTTTGACCTTTAAACTCGGAAATTCTGACTTCTCATGTCAAATGGAACGCACCACAAGGTACAGGTTGTTCTGATGAAGACCGAGCTGAACTAGAGAATAACCAGTCAATTTACATTTCAATCCATACCTCCTTATTCAATTAGACCATCGGCAGGAAATTAGCCAAAGCAACAGGAAATTCAACATGAATTTTACTAGTGTACAAATACTTTCCACACCTAAAAAAGAATGACCAATGCTGCTTAAACTTGATAACATATTGTAGGCAGTTGCATTAAATCCTATATACAGTGTCAAGCTGTGATGTGTTTTTCGTCATTTGCCTCTGTAGTCACATCAGATGTAGACATTAACACTAGATATGAGCTAATTGCATTTTATTGGCATCGGCCATTTATAACAGCAGATATATGACTATTAAAAAAGAAACCTAGAGTCAGATCCTTCACTCATGTCATGGGTGTTGCATAGTTTGCGCCACCAGAGGGCAACCAGCTGCAGCTCCCCTGTTAACTACACTGCCTCACCACAAAAACCACAGAAGAAAACAATCAGCTGACCGGAGTTTACCAGAGCTTATAGAAACATGCAGAGGGCTGTGTGAGCGGTGAGTCGGTCTTTTGTCAAGTTAATTACATGACTTTAATAATTATAATAAAAACAGACCCAGTCACTTCTCCTCTCCTGAAAACATTCATGGCTTGCTAATCCTCCCGTTTTTCACTGCCTTCTCACAGCAGTTTAATGTTACGGTAGTTGGGTGTTGAAAGTTACGCTGCTGGACAGTGTGGCAGTTCTAGCGAATGGTCCACATTTGTCCCTAGTTCATCACTTCTAAATAATAATAATGTAACGTTACAGTAGCTAACACTGCCCGTTGTTAAATTAGCCACAAAGCTAATGCCGTGTTTATCAGTGGAGGAGCACTAACATCGTAATGAGCCGTTAAACTATAGTTTCTGGTGTATTCTAAATATATCTGCGTGTCTGAAATGATTAAACCAGAGCGGAAATGTAAATAAACTTGAGCTGAACAAGAATCTTACACGGCTTCCTGTAGCTCCTCTTTTTGTGACGTTGTAGATGTGAAACGCTGTAGTCAGAGCGGCGCTGGTTATAGTTATAACATTAGTTAAATGAAATCTCAAAGTTGCAGGTCCTCGTTGTAGACATTCCTGTAGTATTAGATGCATTCAACAGCAGCTCACTGTATTATAGAGTGATGGTAAAGGGATGAGCTAGATGTGAATGTGCTAAATTGAAATTATGGCAGATTATGTGTAAAGTGAAATACACATGCTTATTCTCTATTACTTTCTCTGTTTACAGACGGCTGAAAAAGTTGCACCTTCCAGTAGCAAATATTTGTTGACGTGCAATTGTTTACATGTTCACTTTTTGAGACTGTAAACGATTTTACAAAAGGTTTTACAGCCCACATACACACCAGCTTTCAATATCGACCTTTTCTAAGCGTAGTTTATACAGTAAAGGGGTCTACTATCTAAATCATTCTTAAAATCAAAATATCGGCTCATAAATCAGCATTTAATATCGGCATCGGCCCCCAAAAAACCATATCGGTTGGGCTCTAATTAACACCCTCCAAATAAGTCCTAAAAGTCAACATTGACACGCCTTAAGCCTAGTTCACACTACACGATTTTAAGCCCGATTTGCCAGTGGTGAGCTCGGCAACCTTCGGGCTGTGATCAGGGGTAAATCAGTGATCAATCGGCGGCCACCAGGCATTATGTTTGAATTACTCAATGACTCATCAAAATGGCTTCTGACGCATTGCTGACGCGTCAAGGAGCCACTGACACATCGCAGACGTCATGTCAAATATCTGGAGGAGTCGGCTGACTTAACATCAACAACCAGCCAATGAGAGACACTTTTACTCACATCCATCTCTCTGTAGCTCAGACAATCCCTGCTACCAGCGTGTGCTAATCCATTCTTTCACCCAGATTCTTTGTATTTATAATTGCCATCTTTATAATAACAAACAACTGCTGTTTCATGTGTAGGTTCATGTCATTTCCTGTTTCACATTTCACGTATGTTTTCTTGACGAAACGTGGTTTGGAGACCAGCATCGGGTGACAGAGTCCTTGTCAGCTGGTGTACTGTGTGACCCCCTGTCACCGATCAGTCACATAGTGTGAACGCCACAACGACTTCAAGACTCCCGTCACAAGACGGCAAGTTGTGTAGTCAGAATAGCACAGCGATCGGGCCAAAAGTCATGTAGTCTGCACGAGCCTTTAGTCATTGTTTCATTTGAAATCCAGTACAAACTGCCTAGATTTCAGACTGCACCATGTTACACAGGGTTTGTGAGTGGACCTAGTCTTAGACAGGGTTTTACCTGCATAGATAATTTTTGAGCGCCCCCCAAAGAGGTTTTAGCGAGCGCGAAAGGAAAATCTCCAGCACCAAAATGATCAGAATTGAAAAAGCATTTCAAATATTCTCCTAATGTGTTTTAATAGCCATTAATCAAACAGCTTTTGGGCAAGCACAACATAAACTTAAATACGACGTCTTGACTTCCAGCAGTCACCTGTCTTCTCATCCACAGCACCGTTATTTTTTGTTTGTTTTTTTACACATGCAGCTGGCGATGAATTTATAAATCAGTTGCTGCGTTGGTTTGAATGCACCTGAACGCTCCGCTACAAAGCTCGCACTACTGAGAGCGATGACTTCCTGTTATTTCTCACAATATAAAAGCCGTTTATGCTTGAAGTGTGCTGGTATAAAGTGGTACTGTCACTTTTACATTTTACTCTTTGGCGTACCGGCCCCGGTCCTCTTCTCTGCCCACTCCATATCAGGTTTTCTGTGACGCTCACCTGGGGCGAGTTCAGCACCAACAAAACGTAGCAAAATGTTTTTTCCAACGGAAACAGTGGTGCCTTGAACACCCTGCTGCTTTTGTAAATGCTCCGTATTTGTATAGCGCCTTTCTAGTCTTTTCGACCACTCACAGCGCTTTTTCACCAGTCATACACATTCATACACTGGCGGAATAGCCGCCAGGGGCAATTCGGGATTCAGTATCTTGCCCCAGGACACTTCAACATGCAACCAGGGGGGAGCCAGGGATTGAACCGCCGACCTTCCGATTAACGGCCAACCTGCTCTACCTCCTGAGCCCCTGTTTTCCTGCCTTTTTAACACAGCTGATAACACCAGTGACCGGCCCACCAAACAGAAGAAAAACATACCTCGAAGCCCGTTGCGGAACGTTGCACAACGTTGCATGGAAAGATGTCGTTCAATCAGAAAACGCAAACTGCTGCTAAACGTTTTGAGATTGAACTCACCCCGGGTGCTGTTCATGCTGAGGCATTACAGAAATAAAACTTTAGAAATGCTGAACTCGTTGTTCTGTATGCATGGTTTTTATTACGGACAAGTCAGTACTTTGCATAAACAAATGAGACACTGACCACCTTGTAGATCATTTTTCTTGCACAATAACTTAACTGAAAACAACCCACAAAATGTAACTGCTGTTTTGTCCAACTGGAATTAATATTAGGCTACTAATAGTAAGCTATAGTAACCATTATGTGAAATTATAATGAATACACAAACATTAGCACTAATCAAACCTTAACCACAGTGGTGTAGGCTAATATCAGAGAAAGATTTTATTTTTTTAAAAAGCCGAGTCTCAACTAATAAACTTTCTGTAGGCAGATTATCCAAATCAAGTGTAACCTGTAAATATATTATTATACTAACATTACTTTACTTTTATACCTTTACTCATTCAGGCTGAGGATTTATTTTGTTTATCAAATGGTCAGAAATAACAAGAAAATGTGGGTCATAAGGTAACTCATTACCTTTACTGTACGCACACTGATCATGCTTACTGTCGCACGAAGTCACCCCCCAAAGGCCCATTCTGAGCCAGGAAAAACCCTGTTAGAGAAGTTAATGGCAGGAGTGTTAAATCCGCTCGACACCCCACCACCCACCAACTAAACCCCTGTCTGACACCCTCCCCCACCCAATGCACAAACACGTCAACAACACAGTTATGTAAATGAAGTCCCTTTCGGTTTTCTATCCAACACACTAAACAGAGTCAGAGTTTGACTGATGCAAGTTCAACTTCATGACATTAAATTTTAAAACAAACATCCATCGTTTCCTCCAAAATTCTACATTATTGTGATGCATCAAGTGAAAGCTCTTTGCAAAAACATAATCGCTGTTTTTGTGAGCATTAAGACATCAATTAGGGGGGTCCAAGCCTTAATTAGGCGGGTCAGACCCCCCTAATTGAAGAGAAGAAGAGAAACAAATCACAGTTCAGGGGGGTCTTTCTTACCTATCATTGTAAATATTACAATGTATTATCATATTCATGCCTTATATTCAAGAAACATGAAATACTATTTCAGACACCCCTAAAATGGACCATACCATTTCCTAACTTTGACGTTAGCTGAATGTCTTGTCTGCCCACATCACTCGCAGCGGCAGCTGCTCCAGTCCAGTCCACCACACGCTGGTGGAGACACTGTAAGTTAATGTCAGTAGTTAGCTATCTACCTTATTTAATATATTTAACTTTCCTACCTTCAGAGTTTCGTAATTAGCATTTCTTTTACTTAAAATGAGCTATGTGATGTTAGCTAGCTGAGAGCCCATCATATCATTTCATCACCACTATATCCGTATTGGTGTCTGCTGTGGAATCCTTCAGGTTTCTGGGACACTATTTCCCAGGATCTGAAGTGGGAGCCCAACACGGACACCATCATCAAGAAGGTCCAGCAGAGGATGTACTTCCTGCGCCAGCTCAGGAAGCTCAACCTGCCTAAGGAGCTGCTGATCCACTTCTACACAGCCATCATCCAGTCTGTGCTCTGCACCTCCATCACTGTCTGGTTTGGATCTGCCACCAAAAAGGATAAGGACAGACTACAACGGACAGTCAGGACTGCAGAAAAGATCATCGGTGCCAACCTGCCCTCTATTCAGGACTTTTACATTTAACCCTAACCCTATTTTAACTTTTCCGCTACACCAGTTACAGTATTCTCAGGCAATCAGACAGGAAGAATCCAGTCTATTCTGCTCCATCTCCAAATCATTAATGGCTCTTATCTGACATGACATAAAAATTAAGTGTTTCTTCCCTAATATTATCTTGAAAAGTGGGGGTCGCAACATAGATGGCTCTGGTAAATAAAACACAGGGTCATAAGGTGAAGCAGGTCCAAAATGTGCTGCAACACAATGCAACTTCATCAATCGGAGCTGTTTGCAGCTGTATCATACAAATAAATAGTTAAAAAATCATACATTGTGATTTCTGGATTTTTGTTTTTAGATTATGTCTCTCACAGTGGACATGCACCTAGATGACAATTTCAGACCCCTCCATGATTTCTAAGTGGGAGAACTTGCAAAATAGCAGGGTGTTCAAATACTTATTTTCCTCATTGTATATCTGCACGTGGCACATATTCTTCATACTGTGATAATTTGCTCTCTTGATGTGATGCAGCTGCAGAAATGGTATTAAAACAGGACACAGACATACGTCATTGTAGTACATTTCTTCGTTGATAGCAAGCTCACAAGACAGCGTCTCCTCTTCTATTGCTTTTCTCTTTATAATAGCCATAAACAGATGACTTCTTCCTCAGCATTTAGAAGCTTTAGGGCAGCTAGCATAGCCATGTTTGGTTTATGGCATTCTTCTGGTAACATTCGTTGACTTCTTGCTTCTTTACAGAATGTTTTGCTTAAATGCCCCCTGGTGTTTCAGAGAATACTGCAACGAACATTTCACTGAGCATGAAAGCCTGTGTGTGTGCGAGCTATGAGCACACGATCTGCGGAGGCCCAGGCCACAGTGTCTCAACAAAGCTTTACAGTTCAGTTCAGTGTGCTTTATTGGCATGAATGTTTTACTTAAACAATGTTGCCAAAGCAATTTCAAAATCAAAAGTTTACATCTGAACATGAAATAACAAAATTAATCCAATCAAACCATTCAATTTAGCAGTTATAAATTACAAAAACAAAAATAACAAATACATACATTTACAGTGTACAGAGATCAGCGATGAAAGGAGACGACCTTGAAATAAGGAACAAGGCCTTGATTTGGATGGCTATTATCTAAAGCAAATATATGCCTTTCACTGAACATTCTGGACAGCTGTCTGTAAATATATTGCAATGTGCCTCTGTGTTCACTGTAGTTAGAAAGACAAAGAGATGATTCAGAAGAGTGACATCTACTCATGGATCTACTCATGGATGACCATACAATTACCATGCATAATGTCAGTGTTAAGAACATGAAAGGAAGGTGTAGAGCACTGAACAACATTGACATTACAAACTCAAATTACTAAATTCTTGTGACTGACAACAGAATCCTGAGTTGATATGTGCAATCTTTCCTTTGGAGTGGCCAGAGGGAGCGGACTCCGTACCACAGCATCGGAGTGAACACGCAGACTGCAGCATTAAACACCATTATCCCCTCCAAACTGATCACCAAACTCAGCAACCTTGGCATCCACACCTCCCCCTGCAGCTGGATACTGGACTTCCTAACAAACAGACCCCAGTATGTTAGATTAGACAACCACACCTCCTCAACCCTCACCCTGAGCACTGGTATTCCACAGGGCAGTGTGCCTCTTACAATTACAATTATTCATTTAGCTGACGCTTTTATCCAAAGTGACTTACAATTGCTATACATGTCAGAGGTCAATGGTGGATGTCTCACAGTGGGAATTGACAAGCATCTTATCTATGCGCCATCACCACCCCCTCTTCACCTACGACTGCACACCTGTACACTGTTCCAATACGGTTATCAAGTTTGCAGACAATACAAACAAACGTGGTTGGACTCATCAAAAACAACGATGAGCCGGTCTACAGGATGGAGGTCCAGCACCTCGCAGTGTGGTGCACTGCCAACAACCTGGCCCTCAACACCAAGAAGACCAAAGAGCTCCCTTATTTGTACCAACAGGACAGAGATTGATCATGTCACCAGCTTCAAGTTTATAGGTGTCTGTTGGAGCATCAACACCTCCTCTCTCCTCTGATCCTATGTTCTCCTCTCTGGTCATCTTTTCTCCCCTCCTCTTCTTTCCTCGGCTCTCCTCTCCCCTCCAGGTCTCTCCTCTCTTCTCTTCCCTGTCATATCTTCTCATGTGCTTTCCATGTCTTCCCTCAGGTACTATCTTCTACAGACTGCAGTTCTAAATCACAAAACACTACACACAACTCTCTTCATCCGGCACAATCTTCATGATAAAATATTCTCTTGTATTCACATGTAACATAGCGCCACATTCAATGCTGTCCTCTCTGACTCCTCATACGGACAAACACAGGTGGTATATTTGTTTAATAGGCAATAAGAGCTTTAGCAATAAAAAGGGCCACAGGTGAGCTCTTCTGCTGGAGCAAAAGATGCCAACATACGGGAGATTAATGTCTGATATAATGTAATGTCTTTATGTATTGGTGTGTGACACACACACACACACACACACACACATTACATGAACATTACATTCTGAGATATGTGTAAGAAATTGAGATAAACTATTTTTCTGTAATAAACCCACCACCACTCCTCATGCTGGGCCACTACTTCATTAGTCTTAATGTTGTTGTTTTATCAGATTAGGGCTTTTCTTGCAAATCTACCTGTTTTCACCAAAAATATTAGTGTCCACTCCACGCAACTACTTTTTAGCATATTATTTATTTTCACAATTACAGTTTCATGCATGTGCTGGCGAGTGTGAATACTGGTAGGTACGGTGTCCCATACACAACTTCACAAAAGCTAGCGTTTGGAATCTGCTCAGAATGTATGGGCTGTTCACTAGCCAATGGATAACCACGCTACCTTTTGGGTGAAAACAAGAACTGTAAAAGTGCAGCACCAAATTGAAAAACTAGTGGCACCATGATATTCTTTACTTCCCAAAGAGCGAGGGACAGTAAAAGAAGAAATGTGTGGCTTCAGGCCCTCACTGTGGGACCCAGACAGTCAGTAGTGTACTACTGTGGCAAACAGTGCTGTGCCTCTAGATTGAACAATCACTCTTAGTATTTTTACCCCGCCTTGAATGACCTCCTGCTTTATGGGAATGGGGCACACTGCTCACTGGCGCCCTCAGTGAATGACGTGATATCATGATGGAGAAACCTAAAAGTTGAAACATTGTTCAACTAAATGCTGCTTGGTGTATTGAGAGTATTCCGAATTGTACTGTGTGGTTATTTACAAAGTTGCCTTCCATAAATGATGAGGAATGACTATGGTTATGCTTTCAGACAAGCGAGCAAAAATTAAATCGAATGGAGTTCATCTGACTGCCATTACAGTACAGTGTGTACCTAGGACAGAAGAACTAATAACGTCAGTTATCACTCCGGCAGACAAAAACAAAGTCGAAATATAAAACCGGTGGCCATAAATGCTCGTGACATGCCCACCCTGTTGTGACGGCGGCAGCACCGCCTGGGCGCGGACGAACGCTGCGTTACCTGAAGACACGGTGCAGACTTTTTTGCTGCAGTGAGTCACAGCTCCGGTGGGACGGGCCATGTGACCAAACTCTGCACCGTTATGGAGGATAGAACTGAGCCGGCCTGTTTCCAGCCAACTGCAAACAACCTGCCACACCGAGCTCGGACTCACAGTCCAGGAAAACACGAACCAGAGTGACAAACTTTTAGTATCGCCATGTTCGTCTGGAGAGTTCGGCTCTGTGCAGGCCAGTAGGCGAGGTCCTGCACTGCGACTGCCCTTGGAAAGCCATGGCTCACACAGACTCCCTGCACTGCAGCTGAGGTGTTACAAAGACTTTCAACATTAAACCGCACCGCAGCGCAACAACACCAGCCTTTACTGTGACCGCAGCCTCAGAAACCTCAGTAGTGCATGTGAAGGCGTCTCACAGTCGATCACACCGAACACATACTGCGTACATGCGCGCATTACAGCTATGCTATCACAGATGACTGTTAAAAACTACGGGGGAAATGTTGCGGTGAAGAAATAAGCTTTTTTACCTGTTATTATCTTCTCTGTCGCCGTCTCTTTCTCAGTCATCATGTCCCGCAGTTTCACCTCCTCCCGAGCCTTCTCTCCGATACAGCTACACCAAGCAATTTTCTTGATTTAGTGGGAACACAAGGCCAAAGAAGAAACACATCAACTTAACAGCCTCCACGCTGCTGGTTCGGTGTCCCGTTCAACTTCACTTCGCGTTGGTACCTCCTGTTCTCCGGAAAAGCCTTTAAAAAACACATGGAGAAGATTTGGGTTCCGGAGGGTTTTTCTTTAAATAGGGGGTGGCGGGGCAATGAGCCTCGGCAGAGAGGATGTTGGACCCCAGACTGCTTCTGGTCTGTCCGCCCCTCCCATCACATTCACGGCTGTCCTGGCCAGGAATGCTGCTGCTGCACAGTCTGCTGCAGTCCTGTTCAAGACAGCTGTAGAGATGCAGTGCTCTCCACCAGCCAGTCCAGAGTCCATGTACCCACATATGAAGGACACACCTTAGGATTTGAGTCCCTTGTGTGACTGGACAATACTCTCTTGGGCTGTCATTGTTCTTTGAATGGGATTTTGAAACTCCTAAAAGCTGATCTGGGAGCAGTGAAAAAAAGTAGTAATGTATGACTTACTGAATGTACTCTGGCTTTGTGATGGACTTGATCTACAGAGAGCCTCTTTTTGATTAGATGGATTAAAATGGAATAAAAACAGTTATGGAAAAATGACATGCCTACAACTGGAGAACCACATGTATAGTAATGTTGATGAACCACATATTCATTTTCTCCAACCATAGCACGTTGCTGAAGTACGTAGCTGCTCCTTCCTTACCAAGTACTTAAACACCTGAAGAGCATGCTGACACTTCGGGCCAGCCTACCTGCTTTTTCCAACATGCGGACAACATGGTGAACATGCATACATTTCTGTCTGCTTCAGCTGCAGCAGTGACTCAGCAGTACATCCTACCTAACTTATAGTTTGTATGGGCAAAACAGAGGAAGCAGTCGATAACCTCTAAAGAATCATATGGGTACATAGAGGCTTGTGTACTTTCTCTGCACCAAAATGACAAATAAAGTATAAGCAGATAGTTTGGTGATGTCTCGGAAAAAACATTTCTGTGAAATGTGGCGTGAAATTGGATCCAGTTGCTCATCTTCAAGGATTTCTTAACACTTGAAAATAATGTAAGATAATGGTTTTATGATATTTCTGTATATTTTGATGCATTTTCAGATTTTAACACAATCCAGTGGGACAGTTTGAGCCCTTAAATATAAGGGTACGTTTACTGTTAAAATACAGGAAGTTCACAGTTTAGTCAGACAGGCTAATCTGTTTAAGTAAAAAAGAGTGTTTTAACCAAGCAGTGGTTTACTATTTAGTTATCTTGCCTTTCCTTTGCCATGCCACGCCACAGCAGCGGTTTACTCAGGGGTTTCTTGGTACCATTTGGTCTAAAGGAACAGGTGGGTGTGCTAATCGGATGCTTTGTGATGTATCCGAATTTGCTGTGACAGTAAATTCTGACAGTAGCTTCATACTGCTTTTTGAGGACCTCATCAATTGCAGTCAGTCTAGTTGGTGTAGAAAACAAATAATGCTAACTCTATGGAATCCAGCAACTACTTTCACAAGTCCTGCTTTGATCCTCTGGTTGTATTGTTTGACTGTTTGTTTCAGCCTGCCTGGTGTGATGCTACAGTTTCTAGTTAATCTAATTAGTTACTGTGGCAAGAGTCACGTAAAGGTGTTACTTTGAACATCCTGCTGGTTTGATGTCTTCTTCTACTGCAACATGGTATTATGTGTGAATCTGTGATAAGATATAGATTAGATCACATGGATACCATGCTGTTATTGTGGAGATGGTGCCTGAACCCAAATCTACATGATTTTTCATCAAGGACATGTTTCTGTGAGAATCCATTATGTAATTTGCTCCCCCAATTCATTCAGTGATATTCCGTGTTATACTGCAACCAAAAACCAGTCAACAATGATGTGATAGTGTTCAAAGCACAACATGTAAGTCAGAAACCCGCTAGACCAGCAACTAAGATGAGGTTTTTCAGTTTAAGGAGGAATACACCCCCTTGGTTGTTTTAGTATGTAGCTTCTAGCACTCATTCATTTATCTAACCATATATTTATCTAACCAGGCAAATTTGACATGATATGCGCAACAACGATAATTAGGGATTTATAGAAAATAATTATTAAACTTGTTTGATATTTAGGAAATTCTGTAGTGTGAAAGGAATAGCTATGGAATAATGAGCAGAAACCCCCAATAACCAATGAGAGCATGCTGACCGGCAATCATCACCAATCAGATGTTGCATATATAATAAAACCTTATTTCACCTCACCTCCAGCTCACACTGCAAAATGTAATAGTCATGCTGATTCGTCTTCTCAGCCATGACTTCATCCACAGTTTTTTTCTTTTTTTTGTTTTTGATGCAACCCTTGAAATGTTGTGCAATAGGCATTAAGGTACGTTTAGTAGGGGTGTCAGATGTGTTCAGCAGTGGCATGTAAATAAACCCCGCCATATTAAAAAGGCAGGTCCTTGTAAACACAACATGGTGTTTAAGGCAACTCTGTTTCCATTTAAATAAATGTTTTTTGCTACTTTTTGTGAATGGGGCTGAATGCAGATACCTGGATACCAGACCCAAATATGGTGCAGCTTCAGTCCAATAAAAATTGCTCGCCACTGAAAATATGCAGTAGTTTTTCCTCCAGCTGGCCTGGTCACTGAATTCCTGCACAGCCCAGGGACTTGACATTGATTTTTAAAATGCTTCTCTGGCTCGTGGAAAGATTTACAACTATTAAACCTACATGGATTAAACATTCATTATATAAAGAGTCATAATTAACCTTATATTGAGCTTGTTTACAGTTTGAGGCATACTGTCTACAGTTTTACAGACGTTTGGTGCTCTATGGAGAAAATGCTTTTTGGGCTGCAGGGATTTTTTTCTCTGCAGTGGCGAGTGGCCACGGTGCAAAATTGGAAGCAAGGCTAACCAGCGGCGCAGGATCCATGTTGTATTATACCTTCATGGTGCAGCCAACTGACAACAACAGTCCACCTCCGTGTTAGATTTTCTGTAGTCATGTTTGATCATGTGACATTTTGTGAGATCGCAGGTGCCTGGAATTGCCTCTCTGAAATTGTTTAGTGTAAATGCCAAGTATCTTTTTTAAGGAAATTTCTTTGGAAATCACTGATGATAAACTCTACACTAGAATCAAATCTGGTTACCACCAGTGATTTTAACTTGATGAGGTAAGTCAGGATGTCCAAGTAGATGTCTCAAAGCTGGAGTGCAGGTCTTAACTTCCATTACATTCAAGCCCTCGCCAAACACATTCACACAATGCTGATTAATGCCTATCACCACCAGGGAGATTTATCTGTACTTGCAGTATATGGCAGTTTTTATATCTGGTGTCTGTGGCGACATTCCTGTGCTGGTGCACCGGTAGTGGTGTGTTTAACAGCAACCACCAATGATTGTTTGCCAGAGCTGAAAGGGGAGGAACTCAGAGGCATGTAAAGAGTTCCACTATCCACCAGTGCTGTAAAAAAAAAAAGGTCAACTGGAGAAAACATTTATTATTTAGAATTGTATCTTATTAATTTTGTTTATTTTGATTGTTTGTTAAAATGCTTTGGCAGCATTGTTTTGTATGCAGTCATGCAATAAAGCCAATTGAACTGAACAAAGATGATGCAACTGTCTTGGATTATTGTCTTGGAACTGTATTGTATTTCTGAACACAAGCCTGGGAGAAGCTCACCTGTTGGAATACATCATAAGTGTGCATTGACAATGTTTGTGAGACAAAAGCTCTGCACTGCAGGTTCAGGATGAGATCAAAAAGGCTAATTTCAAGGAATTCTTGTTTCTTTTGATGTAATTCAGTTACAAGCCAAGTAATACTCAATATTAGGGGACTAGATGCTTGTTTCAAGATAACAAATTCCACACAGGCAAGACCAGCCCTATAAATGTTTTGAAGACCTTCAAGTTGGGAAGTTTGAACATGGATTGTTTTGGAATTTGTTTTATTCATGGTCCCCAGAGGAACAATTTCACGTTCCTCTTGCGCAACAAGGAGGTCAAAGTTTTCACTTATCCAGTGAAATATCTCAACATCTATCAACATCTATCAACATCTATCTATTCGATGAATTAACACTAACCCCTAATGTTTCATCTAGCATCATCATTAAGTCAAAATTTTGGTTTGTTTAATACGTTGGTTTGTGACCAAATATACTGCTCAAAATAATTAAGGGAACATTTAAATCATACATCAGATCTTGATGAACAAAACAGTTTATAGTGACGGTGTCTGCCCCCCGACCATTGAAATTATTTAAATCAAAGGTAAACAGAAGAGGAGCTGTGCATAAAAACCTCATAACAATTAAAACCACAAGAGCAATAGTGCAAACTAATAGGAAAATTAAATGTGGACTCTTAAATATCAGATCTCTCTCTTCTAAAGCTGTACTAGTAAATTAACTAATATCAGATTATGATATTGATTTATTTTGTCTTACTGAAACCTGGCTGATGGAGAATATGTTAGCCTAAATGAATCCACCCCTCCCAGTCATATTAATACTCACATTCCTCGAGGCACAGGCCGAGGAGGTGGAGTTGCAGCTATCTTCGACTCTAGCCTACTAATCAGCTCTAAACCTAAACTAAATATAACTCATTTGAAAGCCTTGTTCTTGGTCTTTCACACCCAAGTTGGAAATCACTGCAAACACTCTTTTTCGTTACATTTTTTCCTTTTTATCCTTTTTATTTAACTTTAGTTTTACGTGGGTTAAGGATTTTAGTCATCCGACATGGATTTGGGTTAGGGTTAGGTTAACTAGATGACCGTAAAAACAAACAAAGCTCCGATGACTATGCTAGCCGAGATAACTCTGCCCCATGAGGACTGCTCACTCCTTAAGAAAGCGAACAAGAAGATTGCTGACCTTATGGAAGACATCCGATGACTTTCAGAGGAACTCAAAGAGAAAGATTCCCTGCTGACTGGCTTTATGGATGTGGCTTCAGTACAAGCCAAACAGATTGTTTCTCTTAGCGCAACTAACATCTAACATCCAGGACACCGTGCTATGGGACCCCTCTCGCCTTCCCAGGCTTTCCTCCTGCTCGACTCCGAAGCATCAGTCAACCTGGGCTGAAGTGGTGGTCCGTGGCTGCAAGAGAGGGTCGGACAGGGCTGCCTCTCCTCCGCACATCAGCCTCTCCAACTGCTATGCAGCCCTGTCTGACAACACTCCGGTCCATCCAGCGGATGCACCTGCGACTTCGAGTCTCCCTGATACGGATCTCTTTCGGCGCACAGTGCCTGCCGACACTGTTGCATCTCCTCCACCAGCTACATTTCCCGCACTGGGCCGCCGGTCTGCCGCCGGGCCTGATCGGCGGCCGTCATCCCGGTCAAAAACCTCCGCTTCCCGATGTAGGATTCTGAAGGAGGCTGTGCTCAGACGCTCCGGAAGCCGTCTCTACCCTGCACCGTCGGGTAGCCCTTCTCTCAGGTCTGTTACTGCTACTCCAACACAACACTCGGCAGCTCACACACTCCATCCTCAGTCTGCTTGCAGTGTTGAAGCAGATCCTGCTCAGTCCTGCTCTGGAACCCCACAACCGGCATCTCCTCGTCCTCTTTTCTCCCCAACCACACTAATAATTGGTGACTCCATAACCAGAAACATCCGTTTCTTTAACGCTACCACTCACTGCTTCCCCGGTGCCACCACGGCTGACATTTTAAAAAAACTCCAGGACCTGATGCCATCGCTCCCGTCCTCCATCACAAGAGTGATAGTCCGTGTCGGAACAAATGACACAGCTCTTCAGCAGTCTGAGCTGACAAAATCAGTCTTTTTAACTTTTTAAAGAAGTGTGGAAAGTCCGTTTTTATCTCTGGTCCCATTCCCACAGTTGGTCGTGGTGCTGGCCGCTTCAGTAGACCTCCATGACTGGCTCCAGTCTGCCTGCAGGGCTCACCGTGTGTGTTATGTGGATAATTTTAATATTTTCTGGCAAAGAATGCCTCTTTTTAAGACAGACGGACTTCACCCAAACAAACGGGGCTCAGAAATGTTAGCTGCGCACATACAGCATGTGGTGCGGTCCACACATGACTTACGTGAATGACTAATCATTCATGCAGCACACCTGGACGCACCACCACTCACAGAACAGATCTCTGCCTCACTGCCACAGACAACTGTCTCCACCTGCTGGCATGTAAAGCCGTCTGCTCCCAGCGCTGTTCCAAAGACTTCTATTCCTGTCATCATCACGCATAGACCAGTAAACCGAAATGTGCACATCCCACACAGAAATATTAGTAATCTCTTAAGGATTAGGAAAACTGCACCAACTCCAGCACCCAGAACAAACTCTTTTAAAATGGCTCTCTTCAATGTGAGATCACTTTCAAGTAAGACTTTTATCTTAAATGATTTTATCTTGTCTGCAAATCTAGATTTTATGTTTTTAACTGAATCCTGGCTGCAAATGAATGACTATAGCCAGCTAGCTGAACTGTGTCCGCCTCAATATGATTGTTTTAGTCAACCAAGGGTCAGTGGTCGTGGTGGTGGGCTAGTGAGCGTGTATAGGGAAAATTTAAAATGTCATCAAGTACGCTGTGATGAATTTAACTCCTTTGAAGATCTCACTCTTAAACTTGGAGGGCTGCAACCTATCATATTTGTTATAATTTATCACCCCCAAAACCACCTGATGGATTTTTATCAGAACTTCCTGAATTTTTATCTACTCTGGTTTTAAATTATGACAGAATTGTTCTTTGTGGCGATTTTAATATTCATGTTGATGACCCCAACAATGTTAATGCAACTGACTTTTTAAATATGGCCACTTCTTTTAACTTCAAACAACATGTCAAAGGGCAAACACATAACCGTGGTCATACACTGGTCTTGGTTTTTACCCTGGGTGTCAGCATTTCCTCTGTGGAATTAGTGGACATGACCATGTCTGACCACAGATGGATTGTTTTTAGCTGCGATTCACCTGTTACTCATGCCGCCTCACCAAGCTCCGTGTGTTCTTGCTTCTTTAATGAACAAAGTGTTCATGAATCTGGTCGATCACTTCAATCATATCTGCTTGTCGTCACTAAATATCACTGCTCCTCTAAAGGTTAGGGCTACGTCTAAAGCTAGTAAGCAACCCTAAAAAGGGAATGCAGGAAAGCAGAGCGCAGATGGAAAAAATCCAGTCTCCAAGTCCATTACCTCAGTCTGAAGGATTTATCAATTAAATACAATAACTTGGTTAAGGATGCGAGAACACACTATTTTTCTGAACTCATTACTACACATAAACACAATCCCAGGTTTCTATTTAAGACTGTGGATCAGCTGGTAAACCCAACCCCTCCTTGTGCCTCAGCTGGAAGTAATGATGACTGTGAATTGTTTTTATCTTATTTTACCAATAAGGTGGTGTCAATCAGAGCCTCTATTACCCCCGCGGCCTCTTACTCAGAGGTTCCTCACCAGCAACAAGAGAGTTTTAACCAGTTTTATCCCATCGACTTGTCTGAGCTTTTAAAAACAGTATCACAAATGAGAGTTTCCTCCAGCCCACTTGATGTAATACCTATAAAGTTTTTACTAAAAGTAATAGATTCTGTTGGGCCCCATTTGATCTCTGTTTTCAACAGCTCCCTATCTACTGGTTGTGTCCCTGATTATTTCAAAACCCACTTTTAAAGAAACCTGGTTTAGATCCTTCCCTCCCACATAATTTTAGACCAATTTCAAAACTGCCTTTTATTGCAAAGATTCTAGAAAGAATTGTGTCCAAACAGCTGCTCACTGTACTGGAAAATAACAAAAGATTTGTTATATTTCATTCTGGTTTTAGGAAGTACCACAGCACTGAGACTGCCCTGCTTAAAGTCACCAATGACCTTTTAATGTCTGCTGATGAAGGCATGTGCTCAGTCCTGGTACTCCTGGACCTTAGCGCTGCTTTTGACACCATTGATCACAACATCATGTTAGACAGACTGAGGCACTGGGTGGGGATCTCTGGTACTGCTCTAGAATGGTTTTCATCCTACCTGTCAAATAGGAAGTTTTGCGTGTCTGTAAACAACTATGTCTCCTCGTTCTGTCCAGTTAAATATGGTGTGCCTCAGGGGTCGGTCTTAGGACCCATTTTGTTTTCCTTGTATCTGCTTCCCCTTGGACATATTATCCATAAACATGGCATTTCTTTTCATATTTATGCTGATGACACACAAATATACTTGCCCGTCAGATCCACAGACCCTGGAATGCTGAGTTCACTTAACAAACTGCCTTTGTGAAGTTAAAAAATGGATGTCAAATAATTTCCTCCAGCTGAACTCAGACAAAACAGAAATCCTGGTCATCGGGTCCCAGCAGATGGCAAATCAAATACTGCCATCTGCTGGTTCCCTAGTAAATCACATTAAGCCTGTGGCAAAGAACCTTGGTGTTTGGTTTGATAGTAATTTAAATTTCGAGCAGCACACCACAAAGCTTGTTCAATCAGAAATAAGAAATTAGAAATATAGAAAAAATTCGATCTATGTTAACTTTTAAGGACACCGAGACCATTTTACACGCCTTCATCTCATCACGCCTGGATTATTGCAACAGCCTTTTCACCTGTTTAACCCAAAAATCTATTGATGGACTCCAGACTGTCCAGAACTCAGCTGCCAGGCATTTAACCAGAACAAAGAAATATGACCACATTACTCCTATTTTAGCTTCATTACACTGGCTCCCAGTATGTTTTAGAATTGACTTTAAAATTCTATTGATCACTTTTAAAGCTCTTCATGGCCTCTTGCCTTTTTATATTTTTGAACTTTTAGTCCCATACACACCAGCATGTATCTTGAGATCCTCGGGCAGAGGTCTGTTGTCTGTTCCAGAGTCTCGACTGAAAACTAAAGGGGCTCTGTCCCCTTTAGTTTGCTGTCAGGGCCCCGAGGCTCTGGAACAGCCTGCCCAAGGAAATCAGGTCGGCTGAGTCAGTGAACTCTTTTAAGTCCCTTCTTAAAACATACTTTTATAGGAGAGCCTTTCCCGATCTTATTTGACTTTATTTTATCCCTTTTATTTTATTGTATTTTACTAATTTTATATTTATCTTAAAAGTGTATTTTAGTCTTCTCAATGTTTTTCATGCTTTTAGCTTGTATTGTTTTTGTATTATTATCTCATGGGTATTATTGTCTTTACACTTGTTAAAGCACTTTGTAACTTGTTTTTGAAAAGTGCTCTACAAATAAAGATTATTATTATTATTATTATAATTTTCTTCGTTATAGTGTACCGAGCACCTGGTCCGTACTCTGAATTCTTATCTGAATTTGCACAGTTTTTGTCAACTTTAGTCCTTAAAACGGACAAAGTTATTATTGTAGGGGATTTTAATATTCATGTGGACGTTGAGAATGACAGCTTTAGTACTGCGTTTATCTCTCTGTTAGATTCCATTGGCTTCTCTCAGAGTGTTCATGAACCGACTCACTGTTTCAACCACACCCTCGACCTTGTTTTGGTGTATGGTGTTGAAATTGAACATTTAATAGTGTTCCCATAGAATCCCTCTTTATCTGACCACTGTTTGATAACTTTTGAGTTTGTATTGCTGAACTACATGCCATTGGGCAAACGTTTTATACAAGACGTCTGTCTGATAGTGCTGTAGCTAAATTTAAGGATGCGATTCCATCAGCTCTATATTCATTAAAGTCACAAAGTAACAGAGGACTCCTATGCTAATTTCAGTCCCTCCCAAATCGATCATCTTGTTGATAAAGCTGCAGGCTCGCTGCGAATGACACTCGACTCTGTTGCCCCTCTAAAAAAGAAAACAATAAAACAAAGGCGGTTAGCTCCATGGTATAATACTGAAACTCGCAAATTAAAGCAAATATCGTGGAAACTTGAGAGGAATTGGCGTTCCACCAAACTGGAAATTCTCGTTTAATTTGGCATGATAGTCTTAAAACTTACAGGAAGGCCCTCCGTAATGCCAGAGCAGCGAGCACCAGAGAAACTTTGAGACAAGTACACTGGGAGACAATAGACTAATATTAAAATATATATGTATAGATATACCTGTTCATATGCTGTTGTTGGAGCGTGAAGCTCGACGCAGGTCCTAGAAGATGTGCTCCTTGGCTTGCACCTTGTCCTCCCCGTTTGCATCTTCGTCCTCGGACCCTGGCAGCCCTCCCTCCTCTGCTTCGCCTCGTCCCGGTCTGTGCTTGGCTCTGGGGTGCAGTCCTCATCAGAGACAATATTGCTGTCACCATGGAAGCTCTAACATGCAAAACTGATGAAAATGTGTATCAGCCTGTTTTTAGCTTGTCCTCCTGCGGTGTCGGCAATGCACGTTCACGTGTTTTGGGGGCGTGGCTTTGGAAGGAGCCTGGGGGCTTACCTACCCTGCCTTTAAAGAGCTCATAGTACCTTACTACCCCACCAGAGCACTGCGCTCCCAGAATGCAGGGTTACTTGTGGTTCCTAGAGTCTCCAAAAGTAGACTAGGAGCCAGAGCGTTCAGCTATCAAGCTCCTCTCCTGTGGAACCAGGTTCCAGTTTGGGTTCAGGATGCAGACACCATCTCCACATTTAAGAGTAGGCTTAAGACTTTCCTCTTTGATAAAGCTTATAGTTAGGGCTTTGCAATATAGTGTAGATCATCTGCCTTTTGCTTATTGCTCACATATAATGGAAGAGCTGGTGGTGGAGGGGGAGTGGTTATCTGCCCTGTCATTTTTGCAGCCATGTAGCCACCAGACTTGAATTCTTCCCCAATTCTGTGGAGAGGGCTATGGACTAACACATTTCCAGAATTTGGTCGACATACCAATTATTAAGGGAAACTTACTTAATGTCTTGCAGACCTTGGATAGATATACTGTTGATTTTGTTTGCCGTTGTTTATGTTTTCCAATTCAGCTAAGAAGTGGTTTCTTTAGGTCATCCAGAGGTGTTGTGCAAAGTCAGTTGAATCTGAAAATGTACTTTTGGCTTGCATACCAAAAACTTGCAAACAAATTTGAACTGCCAAGAAAAACTTCACATTCGCACTTGTCTTTCTACTTGCATATATTTGCATCTTTTTTGTATACCAACTTAATTAAGAAATTTTGGACTTCCCCGTGCACACAGCTGAGCACTGCCTTGCAAGGCCAGGTGGACCTAATTCAGCAATCAGCTGTAGCACTCCTGGGGCAGAACTAGATGACCGAAAAGGAACAAGGATGCACAGCACAGAGAAACACATACAGCTGTAACATTTACCAGATACAAAAACTGGTTTTAGAAAGTCATAAAATATCATATTGAAACCAGGGAAGAAGTCTTTGGATTGTGCATTAAGTTCACTATATGTAAAACCACCATTTTCCCCTCTCCTTTGCCTTTCATGTCTCTGTACAGTCCTATCAAAGCAAAATGCCAGCATTAAGAAATAGTTTCCAATTACTTTACATTCAGATTGCACTTTAATCTTGGAGCTGTGTCTAACAGTATCCAAAATATTCTTTATATTGACCCAATTAGGTTTCTAATGAATAGTACAAGATTACTCAAAATGGGTTTCTGGTCTCTATTATAGGATAAATGGATTTATGTAAAATAATGTAATAATGTGAACATGTGGTAATATTTAATTATGAAAAAACAGGATTTAAATATGTTTACTTTAGGTTTTGATAATACACCTATAGCTAAGACTCTTCAATCAAGTATCTAAAATGGCATTAAAATTAATTTTTCATTCAGTAATTTTACAGGAAGTTTTCTTTTTTAACCCCATTAAAAGGTGTGAACGCCTGTCATTTAACAATAAATTAAATATTACCTTTCTGTAATTTTACCACCTTGGGGCAATTATATACTATGTTAATCTAACTTGTAATCTAAGAATTATAATAAAAGTCAAAAGCTTCAAAATTACAGTAATTATGGCTGTTTTCAATTATCAAAACTGTGTTTCGAGAGTTTAACAATACTTGTAGACACTATATACGGATTAAAATAACATTTATGTAATGTTTTTATTTTCCAAATATCCATAATTAAAGGAGATATTTGTCAATTAACAAGAAAATCTATGTCAAGTTACAGAACAAATGTTTTTTGTTACGGTTAACTGTTACTAATTGTACCAAGTTTAAGAAATGTTTTTACAGTATTAAACTTATCTTCAGCAGTTTTTTCTTTTAAATAATAAAAATAATATTTGTGAAAATACGAGAAATTCCTGAATGTATTGTAACAGTGTCTTTACGTCAAGAAACCCGATATTTTCTTTAAAATAACAGAAATGTTATGGTTAATCACAGCTACAGGTTTTTCATGTTATTTTACATTAGACATGTAAATTCACAATTTATTTGAGCAATTTTTTGATTTTTTCATGTATTTCAAAAATACAGGAAAAAAACTGTGAAATAAAAAGGAATAAAACTTTTTTTTTTACAGTGTTTGATATACTGTGAAGTGTGGTAGTAAGATGTGCTAATACAAGCCTCAGGAGCTTTGGGTTTCCTTTTCTTAGATTCCGTGTGTTCAACTTGAAGTTATTTATTTGCCACATGCAAAACAATGACAGTGCAGCATTTGTTGGCAGTGAAATGCTTTGTTGTCAGACTTCCTTCAACAATGCTCATATAAAATGTACAAAATGAAAATCACACAAGTAAAGAATCTAAGACATAAAATAGTGTAGAAGTAAAATATATGACTAAAACAGAATGTATAGAGAATATAATAAATGACATAATATACAACACATTTATTTAACTTTAAACATGTCATCTTTGACTTTCTTTCACACAGGACTCAAAGTCTTGAGTTTGCTTCACTCATCCATCTGCCCATCACACGGACATGGACTTTGTCGCTCTTTATACTACTTCACCTGACTTCTGCCACTAGAGATCACAGCCTAACAACACCTTTCTGGTGAGGACAGGCTGAAATTATAATACTAAGGTAGACTGTAGTGAAAAAACAATAAAGTAGACAGATTGTGCAGTAATGTATAGTGAATGTATATGCATAATGAGAACCTGTTATGAACAGGTAAGAGCAGGATTTAGCCAGATAATGCACATAAATACATTTATTGTTGCGATGATTCGCATGTTCGGTGAATCCAACAGGTTCACACTCCCCAATACAATGCACTTTACGGTTTTTCTCACCTGTTAATATACTAACACTGGTACTTGAGACACAGTGATCACAATCTGTATGTGATGTACCAACCCCCTGAACCAAATCTGCACACTTCCTGCTTTACGCTGTTAGCTGTAAGACAGGTATCTAATCTATTCACCTCCTCCGACTTGTGTATTTTATATAGTACCTTCTTTCTAATAATATCTAGTAACAAAAAATACTGCTCATCAAACATACAGTGAGCTGTTGTGCCCTGCACAGATGCATTTCATTTAGGTGTTTCTTTTTCACCTGTCTGTATGATGAGTTTACAGTTAAACTACCGAACAGTATGTAAATGAGTCCAAACGAGCTCCACCTATACTAATGGTACATACACAGGTAAAGAGATGCTAATAAAGCAAATTTGAATTGAATTGAATTGAGAGGTGGCAGTGTGGAGGACCAGAAGCATTTGGGTGAGGATGGAAGGTCATTTTGTCTTTCCACCATCATGATCAGCATCTTACCCCATCTAGTGGACACTCAGTGTATTAGGCCTTCCCCACTGCTGCCTCTGATCAATGTACAGCTAGAAACACACTTGCTCATATCTTGTGGTGGACAGAAGATGTACCGTGAAACAGTTCTGCTGTTCTAAAGGTTTTAGGGCTTCATTTCAGTTTCATTGGAAAACTGAGAATGCACAGGCTGTTAATGGCTCAACATTCTACCAAAGAAATAGTCCCAGTGAAACCTTAGGTCTGTGGAAAATCCAGAGTGATGGGGTACTGGTTTTGGAAAGACATGTTGGTGTTTTTAATGCTTTGAGTAGTAAAGTGGGATCATGCAAAGGTTTCAGAGACAGATTTCAGAGGGGTAAGTGAGGAAAACATGATTTTGTTTGAGTGTTTGATTTTGCTTTTATTTTTATTTTTATTTGTATGAACGTATAAATTGGTTTTAATGATTAAATTGCAGCCAGAGGTTCATTAGGATTTTTTGAGATGCATTTAAGTGCTATACTTTTTTAAATGTTACACATGGATTTTTTGTAATATGTGATTTGCTCACAAAATAGATGTATAGACTCTTTGGTTGTCAAATCATGGTGAGTTGATACCAGACCATTATTTGACTATGCTCTGTGTAGGTTTTGTGATTCAGATGTTTGAGTGTGAGCATGTGTCTTTAAATGTTGTAATTTTGTTATGTAGCTTTACAGCTGTAGCCAATGAGAAAATTCTGAGAGGAAATCCATCTGCAAGTTTGTTTGTGCTGAACTCATAAATACTCAACCAGGATTTGATCATGTTCTGTGTACAGTTGATTCAGATGTTTAATGTATTGTACATGATTCTCTCTGGAACAAGATTAAAAAAAAAATGTCTTAAAGTGGGTTGTAAAAATTAAGAAATGTGTAATTATTTTTGAACAGCTAAGCCTGTAAGATACATATAAGCTGACAGAGGTTTCCCTGAACTAAGGAACAAATGAAGTAAAATGTTTTTTCTAAGGCAGTATTAATCTGGTAGCAGATTTCTAGGCACGTTTAAAAGGGATTTTTCATCACTGATACTAGACCCTCAGAATTCATTATTTGGGAAAATATGCACACAGATGCACACAAATGTTTTCTGATATTTTCTGTGTTTACATATTAGTAAAATAAGTATTAATTGCTGTTTGCATTCACTCTGCTGCTAGAAGAGGGCAGAGTATGTCATTTCCACGCTGATCATTACTACCATGACAGCTTAAGAGATCTGTTAAGCCTCAGTGGAACAATAAAGGTGGAAATGATTTTTATACCTATTTAGCCAGTGATGTATGATTTAAAGAACACCTACACCAACTTTTACACATGACGGTCAGTTTACTAGTTGTGGGGACTGGAGTACTGCAGTTGTACACTGTCTTCTGAGGCATTGAAGGAGCTTAGTCGGGTCAAGAGAAAATAACCTTGATGATGCCATAGTGATGTCCTATATGCATTTGTTGGCTGGCCCTCGTTACAACACGTCTCTTAACTCACTGGTATCAGCTTATTTACAAGACCTTATTAGGTAAATACCTGAGTTACTTAAATTCATTAGTCTCTGTGTCATTCCCCACCCGCAATCTGCGCTCAAATAGGTATATTTATTTCTTTGATCACCTCAAAGACTTACACCTCTTTTGGCTGCTACTTATTTAAATTTTCAGCAGCCAATGACTGGAATCTATTACAAAAAACTCAGCTTTTAAAGACCTTCTGTCTGTGATATTAACTGATCGTTGCACATGTCATTTTTAAACATATTATCTCTTTTACTGTATTGTTTATAATTTTTGCCCTTTATATTTTTAATATAATTTGACATATTAGTAATTATTTTGTATAGGCCCACTTATCTTTTCATAGCTTATTTAACTGTTATCTCTGTGTGCTGTAGTACCAATTCACCTCTTTTTTTTTTATCACATTGTACTTGTCTTTGTCCTTTTATGTGAAACTACATGTTCTGCACTGCTTTGCCTACCTTGACCAGGTCGCCGTTGTAAATGAGAAGTTGTTCTCAATCAGCTTACCTGGTTAAATAAAGGTTAAATAATAAAAATGTCATCGAGGCTATCTCAGTTTGATACAACTCATTTATAAAAAGAGAGCCTGTGTTACAAACTGGGTGTGGAGTTTTCTAGAGAGAGGGTCTAACAGAAACATCCTTTTGAGTTACATCATGGGAAAAGTAGGATCCAGTGTTTTAGAATTTTACCCAAAGGATACAAGGGACTAAAAGTCAGGATATGCTGGCCTCCGCTACTTTGATTTTCTTTTGATTACTTCTTTTATAATGTCTTTTGTCCCCCAACTTTGTGGATGTGCAATACTAAATTGTGAAGTATATGTTTGAGCACATTTACATTTCTGTTGGTGGAAGTTTGCTTTGTGGTGCTCACAGTCTGCCTTATTATCTGCCACAACATCAGGGGAGGTGACACAAAGTGCCTAAAGTCTTGTTAGTTTATATACACCTGTAATAGTGTGGTGGTATTTGCATGTTACATTTTGTATTTGTACCCTGGGATGCTAAGTATATTGTATGTTATGGGATGGTGGAAATGAAGCTGCAGTACTCAGTATGCATCACTTGAGGGTAGTACAATTATAGAAACTGGAGGCAGACTGCAGGCCTGCAGCAAGGTCTGTGGACTTCCACCATGGGTTTCAGCAAAGAGATCCCAACAGGCTGAATTAGCTGTCTGATAGACTGTTTAAGTTACTAATTTAACAGAAATTGTTGAAATGAGTCACACACAGAGAGCTGGACAGAACTGTGATTGGCATATTTTATTGGTGATACGTTTTAGTCCTGAGGTTTTTAGCTTCTTTAAGGTCCCTGAGAACTGCCTTTCTACAATAAAGGCAATTTCATTGTGGGGACTGCATGATATTAACACATGGATGAAATGAACCATCATTAAATATGGTGGTGGTTTGTAAAGATGAATTCAGTTTTTTCAGTCAGAATATGTATGTAGACTGGCTTCTGTCCTGAATTATGTATTATTAATAACAAGCATAAACTCATAAAACATTTGTTGTAAGTAATATTTGAAGTTTCAATTAATAGAACTAAATAGACATATGTACAATTTATTTTTGCTGCATATTAGAAATCACATTAATTTTCCTCCAATCCAAATACAATAGCATTTTTATATGTACGTTATGTTAAACCCCTTTTGTTTTATAAAAACAATGTAACAATATTTCCAAATGAAGAATCTGACAAACAGATATTTAATTTACAATTTGCTCAAGAACATGAATTAAATGTGGCACTGTATGTTTAAAAAACATGACAGTAAGTTACTTCTGCTGATGTCTGTACGCTGCTGTTGCAGTTGGCCCATTTGAAATAAGAAGATTTGTGTTTTTGTAAACCACACTCCTGAGACTTAACGAGTTCCGACTCTCTTGATTAAGTCACCCCCCTAAGCACGCTGGGAAAGGGTTCATCGACGGGTCGGCTGCTTCTTAGGCTTAAACAAAGAGCTGTGACTCAAAACACTGCTGAGCTACCTGAACATCTGTGCTGATTATCTGATCTGCCCTCAGCTCATTCTGCACCTTCCAGGGAACAACAGCACAAGTCTTTTTCTACAGGCAGATGTCAAAGCAATGAAAGCTGATAACAGAAGAGAATAGAATTCACTTAGCATTTTTGTCTTGAAATACATCATTATGACTCCATCATCCCCGTGTCACTAAGCATAGACTGACAGTTACATTTAGAAATTTTGTTGCAGCTCAAGCATGTGAAAACAAAGTAAAAGTAATTCATATGCTAAAAAACATGCACAAACGCTGACCTGTGTTAAGTAGTTTTACAATAGACAGGCTTTTGAGAGTTATAGAATTAATTAATATAGTTGGTACTGAATATTCCTTTTCTTCTTTTTTATTATTCACTAAATCATTGATCAGTGCTGCAGTTTGCATTACAGCCTGCCGGTCTGAAGGTCTGTGGTACTGTGGCTTTATATCAGCTCCCTAGACTAGCCACCCACTATAATGATTTGCTTATCTGGTAGTATCCTGGATTGAATGAGGAATTTATGTTAAGACTGACTGCAATATTACACAGGCATATATTTATTGTTAATAGATTCATTGGCTAAAGAATAAAAGAATACATCCACATGAAGGATTGGCGTTGTTGTATTATGGGATAAATTTTTATACAATTGATCACTGTCAAGCCAAAACCATGTATCTCAGAATGTTATGATTTTAAGATTTTCATAAAACTGACAGACCTATATTATTCTATTTTTAATAACCATTGTAAACCCATTGGAGTATCTGAAAATGCATTATCACAAAGCTGACAAAACAGGTGGATTAACAGCATCAGGCTGACAAAGAGAACATGTTTTAAGTAATAACAATCATAAAGAAATCTTTGAGCAAAGATACTACTTTAGTGGTTGTCTGAAGCACAAACCAGGCCACACACACCCACAGTCAGCAGTAACACGCTATAGCAACACCTCAGCTCTCTGTATCACCATCACAAGCAATCCAGATACCCCTCTGAAACCAGACTTCTAATGCCAACCAATGCTCCCATTCAAACCACACCTGACTAGGGGATTTTAATTAGATGCAATTAGAGATGGCGACCATGCTGGATGCGCCCCCTGCTTTTTAGACTGGAGAAAAAAGATGTGCTAATTAGGCCGGAGGCTACTTTTATTCATGTGACCTGTGGAGACCCCACGCAAGCTGTTTAACGTCACTGCTCTGACAATTAAAACGGGAATTCATTTGAATGAACTGTGCATGTTGACATAAACAGACTCCATTACATTCACAGCAGTGGGATGAGTTGTCTATGGGCCTTGAATGGCATGTGTGAATGGACAAACAGCAACAGGTGACCAGCAGAATAGGTGGTGGATAGAACTACTGTGCAGCCATGTTCCTTTCATGTTCCTTTCAACACTATTCAGTGTACAGTCCATACATATTATTAGATATTGCGCCAATGAGCCACTTTGGTAAGATTTTGTGCCACAGGATTTTTCTGTTACATATTCCTTTACACAAGCTTGCACACAGTATGTGAGTATTTGACATTATTTGGATTATTTCTATCTTTAAAACACAACAACATTTGGCTTAGGTTCTATCTTTCTAGGGAACCTCTGGGCAAAACTTATTTTCTCTGTAAAAACTTATTGGGTAAAAATATAACAGTGCTTTCTATGACAATTAACCTATTGCTCATTTTGCTAGGAGACCTAAAAAACCTCCTGGAACCCCCTCAAGGACTTCTAGTGGACCCCCACAAAGGCCACCAGCGCTTTAAAAAAGACATTCAGAATTCTCCTTCCTCTGACAAATTAGCTATAAACACTTTTCATACAGCCCAATTTCATATGCCATTTGTGTCACTTTGTGACCAAACTGGCCATCTCACACGTCATTTTCTTTGCAGCTGCTGCACTTTTTTTTTAAAGCCCATAGGCACCCTGCTGTTGTTGCCTACCATCCTCTGGAGGGGGGTTGGGGGTGGGGGGGGAGAAAGGAATGATGGCCCTATTATTGCCTTAGATGTGAGAGGAGAGTATCCAGGAGGAGGTTGGGGCCCAGCTTCATTGGTTGAAAGCTGCACCTTTTTAGGATCTAGCGTCTTAAAATGTGTCCCTTTTTGACAGGCCTGAATGGGGTTTTACTTGCTTTTTTATGTTCCTTAAGGCTTCGGCTCAAACTGTCCCTCCAGGCCTGCTAGTCCTGCTCTGGTAGGTAAGGAGCGTACCATCTAGAATACATGGGAATACAGTTGTTATAATTGTTGTATTTTCTGTGTGAAAAGAATTTCTGAGTTTCTGAAGGTGAACTTGCGCTGGGATCCAGATAACAAAGCGAGACTTCTTCACCTTGCATACAGGCAGTGGTGGCAGTAATTTTCTTAGTGTGACTTGACCTAACCTATACAGTAATTGTAATGTGGATGTAAACACAAGATTACATGTTCAAGCATAGATATTTAAAGGATATTAAAGGATGTGATGATAGTATACCATGTACTCAAATGGGGGAAAACAAGAGTTTATTTTTTCTCACATCATTAATGTCATCAATAATTTTCTATTTATTTGATATTTGATATTGATTATTTTGCCTATCCATACAGGCCTAAATATTTAGCTCTTTATATTTCTTGATTTAATCAAGCAACATGAAGCTTGATTTATTACATATGATCTTGTATCTCACGCTAATGAACTTTAGTCATTTGTAATGGAGTTTTGAGAGCAAAGATTGAGAAATCTTTATCTGAAGGTTTATCTGAAATGGAAATATTTGCATTTTAAGCTGGCATGTTGGTCATAAAGTATATCTAGTTTATCCCCCTGAGTATAAGTCAGTTTGTGTCCATCCTCAGGTTTACTTTGTCAGCAGAAATATTTGATAATGTTCATTTAAGCCGATCGGAAATGTCTGGAGGTAAATGGCTTCAGACTGGGTTTCCAAATTAAATGATTTCCCCACTGTGGATGGGCAGGTTTCTGATGAAAAGCAACGTGTGTGGTGACATCAAACATGGCTGTGATCCTGTACCTGGTGATAGAGCCATGAAGACTTTCTCTCCATAATACTCATTTCCCTGTGTGGCAGATATCGTTTGTGTCACTACAGAAATGCAGCTTGATTTAAGCCATGTGGACGGCTCCAACGTCTCCCTTGACAGCTGGACTTCCTGTCCTGGACCAACTCAGCCCTCTAACTGACCCTGGGGTGACCCTGGAGCCGCTTCTAATCCAGCAGTCTTGAATTTCCGTTGTTATTTTAAAATGGCCATGAACAGTCGGCTTGACCTTAAATAATAATGCTAAAGCTATGCCAGAAACAAACAAAAGGGTTTATATAGCCTATAGGCCGACATAAACGGTTGTAGTGATGTTTTTCTTTTTGCGCAGGCTCCATTTTAATTTAATTATAGGCCTACTTCACCCCCCCACCCCCACCCAAACCCCCGATTTTTTGCATTCATTTTTACAATCTGAAATAGTTTTAACGTGATTGTGTGAATGAGATATGCTGCGTAACTGAATGTAGAATCATAGGGTTAATTAGCTACTGAATAGTAATTTATTAGGGACACAGGGCCTATGCATGCTTGACAAATGTAGGCTATAATAATTTAAACAGTTCTTAAAATAATTTTAAGTGTTAGCCTATATATTTACAATTAGAAGTATTTCAATGAACACATTTTTTAAAGTAGCCTAATGTTCTATCAGCCCTCTGTTGATTAAACTTATAAATAGTAGAATGACACTGGAAAAACTAAATGTAGACTCGTAGTAGGCTACAGGCAGATTTTAAAAAGGCAGAATTTGGATGATAAAATCTGAAGATTGTTGAATCAGAAACACCTTTAACTGCGCAGAATTAAGAGGCAGCGACAGGTGTGTTTTTATGTTTATATCCAGAAACGTCATTCTGTCCCTGAGCAGCCCTTGACTCGCTGATCCTTCGGGACTGCCGGGAACTGATCAGCGCTGCTCTGCGTGCATGTTGCAGGCATGCTGCTGTGGGCTTCAGCTTACCTGTGCATAAACCTGACATTAAAAGACGCCAGTCACATCAGTCTCGTCTCAGGCTAAAATGGGGTATAAACACTTTAATACATTTCAAAAGAAAATGTTCCTAAAGAAACGAATGCAAAGTAAAAAAAAAGATAAAAGATCCTAAGTGATTTTATATTTATTATGAATAAAATGTGCAGGAGCCCGCTAGAATCGGCCTGAAACGGCCTCCCGTGATTAAGGTCACGAACAGTTCACCGAAATATCGGTCAGAGGACAGATGATAACCTCCCTTGATTTTTGAAGCGTCTCTCGCAGTTCTTTTTTAGTAGCTTATTCTTCTTATTACTGTTGTTGTTGTTGTTGTTCTCTTCTTCTTGTTATTTATCCTGCAACTAGTGCCTAAAGCCTGAGCGTCAACAACGCATTGAATACAGGAGGACAACGGGAAAGATTTTCAGAACATACATTACTCGTGGCATTATGTAGACTACATGTTTTTAAAAAAAATCTTGTTTATTTTTGTTGACCGATGCTTAGGAATTCAGCCGGCCTTATATGACCTTGTGTAACAGTGGCGAGATGAACTGTTTGTGAGTCCAATTCACAGCCTTGCAATAACTCGACACTCGGAATGAAACGCTCCGGGTTAAGACCTTTCAAATAATGCAGCCTATGTGAGTGCGTGTGAATGTAAAAGAGGCTTGTTCGTGGACAATCAATAGGTCTTTATTTTATTTACATTTTCCTGAAGGCGTTAAATTTTACACTTTTATTATAGAACATGCAGATACTTTTACGGCTGCTGTTGAATAGCCTACATCATCACAGGATGTCCAGTGAAATCAATTCTAACCTGTTACCTGTCAGGAAAAGTGTACATCTACATTTTAGTATTTAACACATCACTTATTAGCTAAATTAATTTGTGACAGCATGCAAATATTTATATTTTTTGTTTTAGTTCTTTAAAATGGTTGCCTAGCTATTGATTTTTGTAATCAATTATATATTAATATGTTATTTATTTACAGACAAACAAAAATTAGGACAGATTCCCCTGTAATAGCATCATCTAAAAGAAAGTTAAAAAGTAAGAAAGAAACCAGGCAGGCAGACAAAACAAGTTATCCCAGGCCCACATATCTTTACTGCATCTCTTTCATCAAAGTAACTTAAGGTTTTTTCATCCTTCTTGCCTCATGTCTTACACCTACGATAAAGAGTTAATGGAGGAGGCAAACATTTATAAGAGTAGGCCCTACATGGATAATTACAGATGTTATCATATAAACATCCAACATATAGGCTAAATACACACACAGTAATTCCTGATTGTTTCTAACTCTACCCAACAGGTAATGTATGTTTTGTAGCTTTTCGCCATAATATTAATAAGGTTAATATTTAGGCCTAATTATATTACTAAATAGCCTAAATATTCAGTAGGCTATTGAAACCCTGTTTAGCTCAATTGGAACAGCCAGGTAATAGCATAGCAGCTTCCATTGCTTTTGATATTAGGACCCTTTGGGACCGTACCACAGTTGTTTACACTAGCTTCAAATCACATTAGGCTACTTTACGTCACTGCTGATCAGTGAAACTTGCAGCAATGTTTTTATTTATTAAGCCATGTTTTGACTTTACTATAGTGTGCGTGTGTGTGCGTGCTAGGCGATACTTTATTTTTTGAATATCATTCTCCCTTCCAGGCAATGGTTTCACACGCACCGTTTTTGTTAATAAATTATAATTTACTGTTGGTAAGGAGCAGTAACCAATTATAATTCCACAATTTAGGTTTACTTTGCGATGCTGTAGGGTATAAAGCAGCAGCTCACATACAGGACGTGGCAATGTACATTCCACAACGTGACTGCAAGGATAGAGGCATAATCTATTGTAGATAGAGTTTTATTTATGAGAACAAACAGGCTACACGGGATAAATGAAAGATGGAAGCAGCGCGCAACATCTCTCTGATTTCCTGGGCTCCCGCTGTCACTTGAACGGGTTGTTTCCATGGTAACAGACAACACAAAGACTACAGGGAGAGTGATGGCACCTGGACAATGGCGTACGAAGGGTTCACCGGCCGTCTTTCTAAGGAAAAGCAGGACTTACACGACATTAAAAATTCTGCGGCAGAGTTTTTTCGGGTTAACAGAATCCCCCAGGAGATAGAGAGAGCTCTGAACGAGCTATACTTCCACAAGCCCGAAGACGTTCACGGCTATCTGGTAGGAGTTTGTTTCCCTGCTGTAACGTCAACCCATGAGCGACACCTCGAACAGTCACACGCAAAGTTCTGCTAGCTAAAAGTCTACAATACAACACAGCAGCGTGTAGGTTAGGATAGGTAGCTAGCTACTATGCTAACTAGCTACTGTACTGTATTTGCCTGCTTTAAGAATGTTAACCTAACATACTATTTATTGAAATATGCATGATCCACCAAATAAAACAACAAATTGGCAAGTGGCTTTTTAACGTTACTTCACATTATTGTTCTATTTTCCATCATGGTTCCAGACTATATTTTCCAGCTTGCCTACAACATCTGGTTTAACTAAGTCTACTGGAGTGGAATAGTCCTTTAAATCTGAATGTGGGGGATAATAAGTATTGTCAAATATAGATGCTTAATTGGTTAGGCCTAACAACTTCTCTAAATGCAGACCAATTTATTTTGATATATTATAGAGCAGCAGTGACAAGAAAGGAAACATGTTTTATAAATATATAGAGTATATAAAAAAGAAACAATTCAGAAGGCTCTTTAGGGGTCAAGGCCCATAACAATTTGCCTATGCCTATGTAGCTAGGTTACATCTTCTGCCAATCAGTGGTTTTATTCCCTTTCTTCTCTCCTCATGTCCTGTCACACTTGCCTATTTCAAAGAGGCTTGCTTGGAGGAACTGAGCAAGTGAAGGGAGTAAAGTGAAGTAGAGAAGACATAAGTGAACAGACTTGAAACATAAAAGCCCCAAGTTTTGCAAACAATGTCTGAGAAACAACCAGCAGCAATAAAAGAACTGCCCCCTCCCCGGCTCCACACGGAGCTTCAGGCTCATTATGTTCGATGCCATGGTGCTTGTATCGACGAGTGGCCTGATGACAGTGGGGAATATCTCTTAAGGGGGGGCAGTGATGTACTTGCCCGGGATGCTCTGACCTGGGCCATGAAGCCTTGGAGAGGTATTTTTGAGAAGACGAGTCAAAGCCAGGGGGACTGGGGTCTTGGCGAGATTCCCGTCATGTCTTTATTCTGTAGTGGTCCCAGTAATATTTGTTATTACTGAAGCATGTCACATGGCACAGTTAAGCAGGACTCTCACTAACATTTTTCTCAAGGAGTACTACATTTCATGGACACAAACATGAACACAACTTTTTAAAACTCTGATCACTCTTCACAGTGATAAGTGAAAAGTGCATTGTGGCTTGTGGGACTGGATACACGATACACCGGTACCACCAACACAAACCATGCCACACTTTCAACAAGATTACTGAAAAATATTTATAACAATAACTTTATTAAAACAGATGCAAAACAGAACAAGGTGTTGCTTTCAAGAGGAGGCGGTTAGAACATATTGGCACGATGGCATTCGGGCTCTGGCCATCTACATTTGTCCACTGCTGATGCACTGTTCACAAACTGGAGGAGGAACAAGTGTAAATGAGTGATTAGTATAATAATATAAAATTAAATAAAAAGTATAGTGTTCATTTAATAGTATTTGTTCTGTTTTAGTACTCTGTATAATATATGTTAATGCTATAATGTTACTATATTGATTATAATTTCATATAATAGCATAGCTTATATTTAATTCAGCTGGTAAAATATTATTTACACAAATGTAGATCTCCTCTCCTGTTGTATTGTTTCTGAAGCATTTAAAAATTAATTTTAAAAATAATCCCCTCTCACACTTTTATACATCATTTTTTGTAGCTTACTTTATTTATTATACTAAATTAAAACATTGAACAATAGGAAAAGCAGTTTAGTTTATTCTTGATTATTTTTGCTGTGTGGCAAAGACGTTACCAGGGAAACACTGTTGTGGCCCCCATGCTGCAGTCCAGCCAATCAGATAGCTCTTTTCTTCCTCTCTGTAAGTTATGTCAGCGCTAAAAAAGGTTTACCAGGAAGGACAGCATCACAGTTTTGTCGAGAGCTGGAGGCAGGACCAAATTTTATGTTTGTTTTTTTATGCAGGAAACCCTGTTTATTCCACGTCATTCCATGTCAGCTATGGCTTGTTGCTAATCAGTGTGTAGTTTTATAGAATGATACATAGGAATTAATGGGTGTGACTATGTGGTGTCCAAACAATAATGCTGTGATGATGTGTTGAGAAGAAACCCCACTTGACACTGTTCTTGATCATAAAAGTTTATTACATTAAGGAGTTCAGCATCAATTACAAGCTCTGCAGTAGCTTGGAGAGTGACCCAGCCCGATGGCCACTCTGTCTCTCTGTACATCAAACAAAGCTTATATAGGATATGTGTAGGTATCTGTTAGGTACCATAGAGGGGTTTGAGTCTGCAAAGTAAAAGGTCAAACCCATAGAAGGGTACAGTGCTATTCTGAGGTAACAAAACAAGGAGTTAGAGGTCAAATTCTATAGAAGGGTTCAGTCCCTACATAACCTCCAATCACTGCTCTCCCCGTAGAAGGTCACTGACCCTCAGTTCTGCTGCTACAGTGCTATTTTGAACTGTTATGAGTCAAATGCATACATATTGGATACTACAACTAAGAATACTGATAGCAAATCTTGTTTCCTTGGATAATGCTTTCTAATGAGACCTTCAAGTTTCATTAATTAACTACACTATTTGTATGGCTGGAAAGATGGTGACACTAAAACTAGTTTATGGGTCAGAAAGGACAGGACAAGGTGGGGAAGGAGGACAAGGATATAAAAATTTCTGTAATGTGAAAGTCAGGACTTGAGCAAAAATAGAACAGATAAGTAGCCTAAATAGAATGCAAAAAGCTTTGTCATTGTAAACTTGTATAAATTACATCTAGTAAACTCTAGTAAGTGTCTGGAGTTTGTTGCTTTTTAGTAAACATTTCATGTTAAATTCTTTTAGGCGGTAGCAGGAGAGCTGAGCTGGAGGCTGGTGGCTGGTGCTAGGCGGCTGAGACAGCCAATGGCTTCAGAAGCCTTGAAGACCACACCTTTCTTCTGGTGACTCCACGGGACCCGGTGTTAATAACTCCAGGGTGGCTCCTCGTCCAGTCCACTAAAGGCTTGAAGGGCAGACAGGCAGGGTAGCTGTGTCAGGGCGGCAGGCGGCAAACTCACGAACCCAAGGCTAATCTACCAGAGTGCAGGCTGATGGCTTGCAAGCCGGAGGCTAGCTAGCTGAGGTGAAGGGCACAAAGAGTAAAATAATACAATAACAGGGCTTAAAGTTCTCCGGCGCAAGGCGTTTTTGTATTCGACAATATATAAATATGTCTGTGGAAAATATTCTTGCATATTTTTTAACTGTTGCATATTATGTGTGTGTGTGAAGCGCCAGTCTTCTTCTAAACAATTGGTGGCTTGGTGTTCAGTGGCAAATTGACCATCTGCCATCTGATTCGCGGAGCAGCCCCAAACTCAGTGGAATTGATTTTGTGTGGAGAGAGCGGGTCATCAGAGGTTATCCTTGTCTTCTTAAAGAAAACATCTTTCTTCTGCAGGTATGAGATTGTTGTGTATAACGCTCTCCTTTGGGATCCAAAAATGTGTTTGGCAAACACAAAACAAAAAAACCTCGACCGGCAAGTTAAGACCTTCACCTAGGGAAATAAAGTTCAAGCCCTGAAAATGGGTTACCTCTTGTAGCAGCTCATACCTAAGTGTGAGATTAACGGACCAGAGGGATTTTTCTGTTTCTTTGTTCAGGCTTTTTGTTTGACATGTAGGCCGCTTTGTTAAGGCCTTTGGCCTTACATGTAGACCGCTTCTTTGTATCATATCAAGTAAGGTCCAACATCTGTGTTGTAAAATTAAAACCTTGTACCTTTTGAGTACTAAAGTTGGCTTTAATGGCTAACAACAAGAGATACTTAATAATAACAATAATATTTTATATAAAGAAATATGGTAAGGTAAGTGCTCTATGTATGTGTTTATAAATACAGCACATTTTAAAATCCATGTTACTAAGTTCTTCACAAAGTCACAAAAACAGTAAAAGACAGTTTAACATCAAAACTCAAGTAAGATCAGGAAAGGGTCTCTGATAAAAGTAGGTTTTAAGAAGGGACTTTAAGAAGTTCACTGACTCAGCAGCCCTGATTTCCTTGTGCAGGCTGATCCAGAACCATGGGGCCCTGGCTGCAAATGCTCTGTCCCCTCGGGAACAGAGAGACGAGCAGAGAGAAGTCAGTCCTCCACTTCATTTGCCTACCTTGGCTTTTGCATCGTGCAAATAGTTCTACACAGATGTGAGTGTCTGTCCCTGTGATAGACACTGGCTAATCTCCTCATTATATTGCCCCTGGAATCTGTCGAGGATCTATTCATTAAACATCTCCGGAGACTTGATAGCTATTTATTAATCTCTTGACATGAGTCAGCGTAAGCCTGGTGTTTATTTTGTCCCAATATCTCATTTCTTTTCTTGACAAAAGTTTATTTCTTTCCTCAGAAACTGAACTGCGTGGTTGAGTTTATTTAAAGAGTGTTTTCCTCTGCCTCTTCATTTTGTATTGTGAAAAACTAACCAAGGGTAGTGGGTATAAATGTGTACCCTTTGTGGGGCACAGCACTTGGCACACCCGCTAAGGTAAACATCCTTGCCGCTGCTCTACAAAACCATCATCAGTTTGTTCACTTTCTCATCAATGGCTACACATATGGTTTCATATATATATACATATGTTGGTAAGCCCAACAGGTGTCTAATAATAGACCTGTTTTCCCCACATGGCTCATTCATTCTGAACATTAATAGTGTCATCCCCAGTCCAGATTTCTCGATCATGGCATCAGCCTCATCAGTTTGGCACGACATGGAACTTGGCTTTCTAAATAAGACAACACCAGTACATTCAAAGTCTTGCCCATTCATCCACACTTCTGGCGTTTTTTTCTGGGTTTGCTGCAAAGGACCCTTTTATTTTTCTGTGCGCCTTACCTTCAGACGCAGAAGCAGCCCCAAGATCTTTGACTCTCTGTCAGAAGCCCCATGCTCAGTCCTCCATCTTCTCGACGATTTTCTTGTCATAACTTCACCATCCTCCACCTCACATCGGGCTAACCATTCTGACAAAAACTTTCTCTGAACTTGGCATCCCTCTTTCCAAAGAGAAAAGGTCAGGGCCAAGCACTTCCGTCGACTTCTCAGGCATCACCCTGAACCCCTGATATTCTTTGCTCTTAGTTAAAAATTATACTTCTTTTCACTAAGTACCGTTCGTGTACTCTAGGGCTGAAACAATTCATCGATTAAATCGATAAAATTTATTCATAAAATGCTTCGTTTAATGTAACTATACAGCACAGTGTTTCACAGGGACATTTATTACTGTCGCACATCACCCTTACGCTGTGAACACGACGTGATTATGATGGAGCTGTTTGCAAAGTGTCCAAAGTATGGGATTATTTCAAGCTAAAGAAAACAACAACTCTGTGATGTTACCGTCCGTCCACCGTAAAACAAAACTTTTGTCACCTCGGCAACAGCCTTATCAGAAAGCAGCCGGTGTTCTGCCTGCGGACCACAGACAAGGTAACAGCAACAGCAACAGCAACTTTAGCATTTAACTGAAATCATGATTGACTGTTGAGTTGAAGGCTAGCCAAAGTAAGCAGTCCTCAGCTGTAAATGTGCACACGTGCGTTTGTTGTTCTCCAGGCTGTCGGGGGGCTGCACCTTTTAACTCCCCTGCATCTCTCTCTGTAGCTCAGACAATCCCTGCTACCTGCGTGTGCTTCAGCCAGATTCTTTGTCTTTATAATCGCCATCTTTATAATAACAGCTGTTTCGTGTGCAGGATCGCTCATTTCCCGTTTCACATTTCACGTGTGTTTTAGCAAAAGTACTTCTTAAACGACGCATTGATGAATCGTTGAAATAATCTATAGAAGCTTTGAATACTAAAATCATCGTTAGCTGCAGCCCTAGTGTACTCTGTCACATTCCCTGACCTCGTTTGTGACACACTGCTTCTGTCGAACTATCTCCCAGCAGACAGATGCACCAGATGCGTCTTGGAATGGCATTTCCTTCTTCTGGGACGACTCTCCTTTGTCTCCCCCATCTCCTCCGTCAGCACTTCACAAACTATAACCCATGAATGAATGGTCTAGGAAGTCCATACTCATCCACTCTGATAAAACTGCAGTCGTAGCTCTAAAACAAAGGTCAATCTTGTTCTCCAGTCATCACAGAGTTCCTTTGAAGACTCATATTTATCTCAGCTCAACACCAGTTCATTCTTAGGGCAGTTCACATTCCAGGCTACCACAACAGCATCGCTGCTTCGGTGTATCGTTTCCTGTTTAAGATATTCAGATACTTGGCCCCAGAATCGGATTTGTATCCAGTAGGTACCAGTAAACATTAAACTAGCTCTGCAGCTGAGAAATCTCCAACGCTCACCTCAGCTCAATATAATCAGACTCTTTTCGGGACCCATAATAAACTCAGATGAAAACACGTCTGAGACGGAACCGTTGGCGATGGACGATGGCATTGTCTACTTTAAATGATTTGCTGTGGCGTGGTCCTTGCTAGTGAAATTAAGTTAACTTGTTAAAGGGGACCTTTTATTCTTTCTCCTATTTTCTGGCATTTCTATAATGTTACAATGTCAGATGTTCCTGTTAAACATGACCAAAGCTTCAAATAATGAGGTAAAAGTATTAAAAAGAAATCCCAGTGAGCCAAAACCTCAAATATCTCTCTGTTCTGAACACTCTGTTTTAAACAGTTTTTCTACTATTTGAAGAATGAGCAGAGGATGCTCGCTAAGCGCTACTGTGCGGGTGAAAATGATTAACGTGATTTACACATTGACTTTATTGGTCATGTTAAATTTTAGTAGCAGCAGTCACTCACTCAACAGCTGCTTGTCTGAACCCCACGTCTCCCTTGTGTGCACTGCACAGATGGTCTGGATCTGCACTTCCACATTTCCGAGTTCCGCCTTTTGCGTTCCGTCAACATTACGTTATCAATTAACCTCTAGATAATCGATTATTGACATTTGTTAATCCAAGTCCAAGTCCACATCGCAATGCATCTAAAAATCAATAATTTTAAAATCAATAATTTTCCACACCCCTACTATCTCCCCTCTAAGTCAGTGGAAAAGTAAGAAATAAACATTGTTTATTTACAGTGTCAGTATACACTAATATATGTGATTTTGTTTTTACTCTGTTGTCACTCATGCTATTGCTGCTGGTCAGAGTCTCCCCCCGTGGTGAAGATATACACACACACACACACACACTCACTCGGCTATCAACCGTCAGGAATCAGCTGGGTCACCCAGGTCTTCATGCACCTTGGTCCGCTAGCTAGTTCACTCTTCAGTCTGCCGATCTCAAGGATTATTAATGTACTTTAATTCAATTCAATTCAATTTTATTTATATAGCGCCAAATCACAACAACAGTTATCTCACAGCGCTTTTCATAAAAGAGCAGGTCTAGACCGTACTCTATGATGTTATTTACAGAAGCCCAACAGTTCCCACCAAGAGCAACCATTTACCATTGTTTATGGAGATATCCTCCGTTTCGGTAACCCAAAAGTACATCCCTCGCCGTTTCTGTACACCGCGTTGCCCGACACTTCCGGTTTTTCGGAAACTCTACCCTCCTGTGCAGTCCGTCCCATGCAGTACTCTTAAAGTGACAGTGCCATTAAATAGAGAGGAACGTTATCGCTGCAGAAATCCCACCAGCAATTACATAACATTGTAACCCATATAACACTATTTAACTAAATGGGTTTTTGTTCATCTCTGCTGTTGTTTTCTGGCTTCTGCACGGAAGGGGAATGGGTGTGTCTACCCTGACATTTCCCTCTTTTCTTATCCTTGGAGCAGGCACGGGACCCTGTGCTGGTTGAGGGATGTGGGTCTGGCAAGGCCTCTGCTTCCAAGTCATCATAATCCGATATGTCATTTATTTCCTGTTAGCGTGCATCCTCAGTCACATCACTCAGATGGGTCCATGGCTTGTCAGTGCTTCAGCTGCCGGACACCTGACTTTCCCCACCAACACAGACTCTGGATCCTCTGACGCAGTTTCCAATCCCAAACTCAGGGTAGGTCTGTTCTCAGTGGAAGCTGCTTGGGGACGCTGCCGTGGCGCTGGTACTGGCCCTGCACACTGCTGCAAGTTAGACCTAGCACTCTCTTCATCGGCCCTCCCTCCAGTGGCACCACTGTATATGTAGTCCCCTGCACCTCAACAACTTTGTACACTGCAGCTGCCCAGGCATCCTGGATCTTATTCCTTCCTGGTGGACAATGGCGGAGGTACACCAATTGTCTCACGTCGATAGGCGAACAGTAAACCTTCTCCAGCTGTAGTGCTACTCTTTCCGCCGCCTTCCGCTCCGCACACTCCTTTGCTCTTGCACGTGCATCCTGGAGGTGCTCCTGGTGTACAGCTAACCAGTCAGGCTTGTTGTCTTTCACTTTCTCCTGGATTAAAAGCGTGTTAATAGGAAGATGTGGCAACACATATGCAGGCATGATTTAGTCTTCACTCTTTTGTCATGTTCAAAGGGAGACAACAGAAAACTTGTCCAAAAAGAAACTGTGTCAAGAAGTTAAAATATATGATTGCTGCTTGCATGTTTTTAGGTCATTTTATAATCAGTAGCTTGTTTTTCTGCTTAAGTTACTTTTTTTGGACAACGCACATTTGTTTCTTCTATATTTTTATTGCATTGCATGTTTCTTAATGTGCAAATAAACCTTTGTTAAAGCATTTTCATTTGTTATTTAACTGCAAGCTATAGTTCAGAATGTTTTTTTAAAACAAATGATGCTTTAAAAAGTGGTGGGGACAAAATCAGCCATTTCAAAAAGGCTGTGGGGACATGTCCCCAGCGTCCCCAGTGTAAATGACACCCAGATTCTTTGTCTTTAAAATTGCTATCTTTATAACAAACAACAGCTGTTACATGTGTAGGTTTGTAGGTATCATTTCCTGTTTCACATTTCACGTGTGTTTTCTTGACAAAACGTGGTTTGGAGACCAGCCATCGGGTGACACAGCCGTTGTCACGCCACAATGACTTCAAGACTCCTGTCAAAAGACAGCAAGTTGTGTAGTTTGAACAGCACGGCGATCGGCCGACGCTGAAAGTGTGTAGTCTGCTCGAGCCTTAACCGGAGTCAACCGAAGCACGCAGAAAGAGGAACGGAGAGAGAGATAGATTAGATTCCCCACAAAGCTGTGAAGTCTCAAAGTTGAAAGTCCTCGTTGTAGACAGTAATTTAGTGTTAGATCCATTCAAGAGCGTTGTTTCCTCAGAGTCACTGTATCATAGACGGTGGTTAAAAAATTCTTGGAGTTTTGGATAGGATTAAAGCGTGCCGGTAAACTAGATGTGAATATGCTACATTTAAAATATCATTGTGGCAGATTATGTGCATGTCAAAAAATAGACTACCTATGTAGGAGAGTGTTTCCCATTATAATGTAATAAAATATTGGTAATGACATGAGTAATATATGGTATTATTATTTTGTAAGCAGTAGTATATTAGTGTTTTTTTATTTATAGTTTCTGTTTAGCAGGCCCACACAAAATGCATAATTTAAATACAAAATTTACTTTAATTCCTTCATTTATTAAAACTTTAATATATTTTGTTGTACTTTTGTTACTCTTGGTGAGGAGATAATCTTTGTTTATGTTAGCTTCTGTGTTTCTGAAAAGAAGGGAAAAAAAGAATATCGGCTGATAAATCAGGCGTTTCGGATTTTAAAGTCCTCAAATATCGAAATCGGTCTTAAAAATTCCATATTGGTCGGGCTCTAATTTTAATACCCATCAAAACTAGAGTACTTGAAGGTTCTACAGATTATTTCATCGATTCATGATGATGCGTCGATGCATCGTTTAAGAAGCACCTTTGCTTGGCGGCAACCAGAAGGAGACAAACACGTGTGCACATTTACAGCTGAGGATTGCGGCTTACTTTTGCTAGCTTTCAACTCATCAATCAATCAATCATGATTTCAGTTAAATGCTAAAGTTGCTGTTACTGTTACCTTGACTGTGGTCCGCTCCATGGACTTGATGATAGACCAGGTGCTTTCTGATCAGATGCTGTCGTGCTGTTGTGGTAGGAGACATAAATTTCATTTTACAATGGACAGACTGTAACTTTACAGAGTTGTTGTTTTCTTTTAGCTTGAAATAATAGCATACTTTGGACACTTTCTTCTTCGTCCATCACTATTTTCTCTCTCTTCCTCCAATTTCTCAAACAGCGCCATCATAATCACGTCATGTTCACACAGCGTAAGCTCGAAGTGTGACATTTAATAAATGTCCGTGCGAAACAGTGCGCTATATAGTTGTATGGATTAAATGAAGCACTGATGCATAGAATTTGCTTCAATGCTTTTTAGTAATTCAATTACTAATTTTAATCATGATTCGTTTCAGCCCTAATCAAAATGCCTGTTTTTACACTACAGTATATGCAACACACGTAATCAATGGTGCAAACCCATCAAAAACATAATTACATACAGCATCACCTTTGACGTATTTAATGATTAATTTGACATCATTCAGAAGGATGCTTTTAATGCCTTCTTTCTGTAGAGTGATGTGTCCCTCATTCTGTTTTGCATAACCAATACGTTTAAAAGTTTCTGTAACCAATCAGTGAAGAGTGCTATTTTTTGGTGCTTGTTAATCAAGCTTACAAGTTCTGAAAACAGCATGTGATGAACAGCTCAAAAGCTGAGAGAATCACGTATCTTAAAAAGTTCAGGAGAAAATGTACTAAATTTTTTTTTCGCTTTAGGCAAATCACTTTATAAACCTCTCTGCACCACCAAAAATCAGCAGACTGAAGGGAAAGGAGGTTTATGATGCAAGAGGACAGCTATCCACTGAGGCTGAGGTCTTCTGCATCATCTGCAACAAGGAAAAGGTAAACCTCATGAGTTACATTTTGCCTTTTTGGCTACAGACAGAACTCTTACTTGTAAAGATCAGCACTAATTTAATATAACTTTAACAGATTAACTTAAGTGTATGCATTAAGTGTAACAATTTAACAACATAAAAGGTTTAACAAAGGAGATGTGATTCATTAGTGATGTGCTGATGGTTTGAAATGACAGAACGGGGCCTCTTCAAACATGCAGTAGGCTCTGATGTAAAGAGGCGGCTGGAGGCAAGAAGGGGACCATGAAGGTAGCAATTAGAAAACAGACCATGACCCTTGACCCTTGCCATTTCACAAAAGCCAAAAAGATGAGATGTGACACCATGAACCGAGGTCACTGTGGGCATACCTAGGGCCTAGCCAATAGGCATGCATTAACACTTTAATCCAACAGTATTACTTTGTTCTATAATGTCATTGTGAGGAGGGGGAGGAGGCCAGTTCCTCAGTTCCAATGATAGATAATAGCATATTGTAATTTATCTATAACTTTATCTATATAGCGCATGTATTTTAGAATGTATTAAAATACAAATAAATGATATTTCACAATTTAATTCAAAAGAAAAAAATCTATTCTTAAATAATGAGTTTTAAAAGAGAGATTTTATATAAAATATCACAAATATAAAGTTTGAGAGCAGTTTTGCCAGATCTCCTCTAGCAGGTTCAGTTTTTGACTGCAAATGCCTGATCTCCTCTGATTTTTAGCCTCGACCTGGGAACTACTGACAAAGACCTACCAGAGGATTTCAGGATGCACTCAGGCTCATGTGTGACAAGATCTTGTGCATGATTCATCCAATTTGGATGTAATAAAAGCATGGATTACTGTTTTGCTTTGTAGATTTAAAAAAACTGGGTTTTTTAAAATGTCACGAAGATGAAGGAATCAGGATTGGACAGCAGAAATCACAAGCAAAAATGACACAGACTTTATGCAATGATGCTTTATGTTGTAGAACAAGGAACTGTAGTGTTAGGAAATCCAATTAACTGGAGAGTCTGAACCTATGATAACAACTGCTGAGTTTTGTGACTTTATCTAAAGGAAGTTTAATGGTTGACAGAGACATGTAGTTTGCTCAGTTGCATGACTAGCATGATCAGAATGAAAGACAAGTAGATCTGGGAGTCCTTTGCAAAACCCTAACCCTAAACTCATATGGTGGTTTTGATATAGCAGCATATCGGTGATGTGTGCCCCTTTGAGCAAATTATCCAAAGAAAGAATAGTATAATGCTTGGAATTTATCAGTCTTCAGCAGTAATATGTAATGAGAGGAAAAAGTGTTCTGTGAAGAAGAAGGGAGAAGGAGGTGGAGAGAGAAGCATGCTGTGGATGAGGAGAGATGAGTCAGAGATTGCAGATAACTCATGTTCTCCCCCTCCAACCACATTGTTGGCTACAGGGCAGGTGGAGGTGACTGTCAGTAGAGCAGTATGTGAAAAATGCTAATTTGTTTCAGCCCAAACATTCAGCACAACAGTGGAATGTTTGGATTTGTTTCTGCAGCAAACGTGTGCATTTCAAAGATTACGGTATTGACCTGTATAAAAAGTGCAATAAGATAACTTTTGTTATGAATTAGTGCTATATAAATAACATTGAATTGAATTGTATTTGTTTGCAGATTGGGAAGATGTTGTGAATTGGGGGGCTTCTGCTTTTCCACTATGTCATTCATAACAACTGTAACGATTTTGTGGGAAACAGCTTGTTATCCTTTTGAAGAAGTTTTTCCGTCTTGTGTTCAGAGCATGTCCTCAGCTGTCGTCTCCAGCCACTTTGGGCCTAAAGAGACTTCACTGGATTGGAACACTCAGGTGAGGGCTGACCATGTGATGACTGCTGTCCAGTGGATCAATGAACCTCTGAACAACCTCCTGAAGGGCCTAAACCCCTGTGACCAATCAGAAGTCGATCATATACTCAGGTAGTGTTCAAATGGGGTTGGTATTTGAATGTTTTTGTGATCATTTCTTCTCTCTGTCGCGTGTCAGGGAAATGTGGATGCAATAAGAGACTTGAGATGTACCCACTGTGTGTAAACCTCCTTGGAATGGGGTCATGCTGAGGTTAATGCTTTGCACTTGTTTGCCTAATGTCACATCATATCATCTCTTATTGGTTGCTTTTGTATTATGTTTCATGACCTACTAGCAAAGCCTAATGACTTACTATGTATGGCTTGGGGGTTGGGGTGGACGATTTATATTGCAGTGCCTGTCTTGCAGTGGATTCAAATTTGGACAACAGTGGAAATAAAGATTTCAAAAATATCCAGATGTATGCTTTTAGCTAGAAATGTGAAATGGTTTAGAATTGCTCTAAGTTTCTATATAGGGCTTGTTTTAAACTCTCGGAAAGCTTTTTTATTTCTCAGATACTTAAAATTGTCTCCTATTGTTAGGATAGTAGGGTGACATCTATCTCAGCTTAAATCACATCCTAATGTCCGACGCTCATGTGTTGCAGGATAAAACCGGAAAAAAGACTTTGGCCCAGAGTTAAGCACAGCTGTCGCAGTTAGAGAATGCAAACTCAGTTTTATCATCAATCCATTTAAACATCTGTTTTTTACGTATCACATCTGACGTATTTTGTTTACTAGCTAATAATTAAGATGTTGTAGACAAAACACATGATCGGTCTAAGAAAGTAACACAAAAGACGACAATACACCAAGTAGAAATAAATATTATTACAATATAGGTGGGACCCACGATGGACTGGCGACCTGTCCAGGGTGTACACTGCCTTTTGCCCAATGTCAGCTGGGATTGGCTCCAGCTCCCCGCGACCCTGTACGCAGGATAAGCGGTTGATGATGGATGGATGGACAGACAATATAGGTGACAACAACTAACGCCACTTCCCGAGCAAAGGTTATGATCTATAAAAAACAAACTGGTTGAAGTCTATGAAGATTCTCAGTCATCCAGGTCATAGTTATCCAACGAGGGTTAAAATGAAGGGCAACTGGACTTGGTTGAAGATACTGGAAGACGTTTCGTCCCTTATCCAAAGGACTTCTTCAGTTCTGACTGACTGGCAGGGAAACTCAGCTATTTAACCTCAGTGGGGTCGTTGGCCCGGCTTCTCGACCCTGGTGTAGATGGCTTCCTTGACCAGAGGAGGGGGTCTACGCCACCACTTATCCCCCACTTACAATGCTGTCCTTTCATCACTTCCCAGGAAACTCAACAAACGTAACCTCTTGGCCTCAGGTGAAGATACCAATGATGGTCGTTCAGTCTTGGCCTCAGGTGAAGATACCAACGATGGTCGTTCAGTCTTGGCCACAGGTAGTCTCAACGACTGTAACGACTGTCGTCACAACACCAAGGAACACTAACGAACCAGCGGTATCGATGACCCGGGCCAACGACCCCACTGAGGTTAAATAGCTGAGTTTCCCTGCCAGTCAGTCAGAACTGAAGAAGTCCTTTGGATAAGGGACGAAACGTCTTCCAGTATCTTCAACCAAGTCCAGTTGCCCTTCATTTTAACCCTCGTTGGAAAACTGGTTGAAGACATTGAAAATGTGCATCCTGTAAGTAAACTCTGAACCATGTGTACACACATAAAGAGGAGAAATGAGAAACGACGACTCACATGGCAGAAGGATGAAACTGTTTGAAGTGAATAGTCCTACAACTGCGTAAAATATATTGAAATATTACCTCTGAGTAGTATCGCCTTAAAGCCTTTCTAAATAATCAGACACTCGTTTGATTGATTCTCCCTGAAGTTCGCTATTAAAAAAAACATAATTTAAGAGAATTTGCGGCGCACAAAAAGAACCATGACTGAGGATAATAAACACGATCGGAGATTCTGTTTCTGCAAAAGAACACCTCAAATGTGTTGGACCGTTTAATCAGGAATCATATTAATTACTTGTATGCAGTACAATTTATTCTCATAAATAAGGTGAACAGGAGGACAAATTACATTTAAATTGATGCCGTTTTCAATGCGTCAGTCGAGCAAATACTAGTGCATAGTTTCATGTATTGTTATCACATGTTTGCTTCCTAATCGAGCCAAACGCTGTGCGCCAGCGTGTGGATGTGATGCTCTGTTTGTTATGGACTCGTTTACAACAAGTCACAGGCTATTTCTTTTAACTCATCACCATTGTTGTTAAGTGAGTGGACTGTTTGTGTAACCTAAATACATGTTTAAACACAGGTGGAATTAATTTGGTTTTGGTCTTTTCAAACGGGTGAATCCAAAAAAGTACCCATCTTCATCTCGTCTTGTGTGTATGTATGTGTGTGTCCCCTTTGGTCAGTGACGTCACTAATCAGGAGGAATGCCCCGTTCCTGCAGATCGGTTATAAAGGGCGTGGAGCTCCGGTGCCCCCTTTCCTCTGGTGCACAAGCGTTGCATGAAAGCGTTTTTTACCCACCAAACAACTTCAGCTTCACCAAAAGGAACGTCAGTGTCATGCTGAATTAAATCTCGTTTTGTAGCTCCTCTGTCAGAGTTTGCCTCCTTTTCTTCCCACAGTCAGTACGTATTAATATTAATTCCACTGACCATTTATAGACAGTTGTAAGCGTTTGAAGGGATCAGACGTGGCGCTTCCTCACATAGACCACATTTCAATTTGATTGTGATTTATAAAGGGAACAAGCTTACAAGGGTGTAAGCCATTTTTTGTCTTTTGGACGCACGTACACTTTTAGTGAGGTTTCTGGGCATGTTTTTAGAATTGAGACCCCTGTTCTGCATCATCCACAGGTCTTTACCGCCCTCCATACAGGTGGAATTTAAAACAAGAACGATAAATAATCACTCGCGCATTTGAAATAGCTTGTTACTGGGTTTAATTGTCATTATTATTATTTACTAGCCTATAAGACAGTTTGGCCACAGTTAAGAAAAAGCATACCTTTTTCTCCTCTCTGATAGAGCCATAGGTTACTTCACTCTTTCAGAAAGCTTAATTGTCTTTATTATTTAACCACAATTGAAGAAAATAAAACCATCATTTAGTTCACCTCTACCTGATAACATTATCATATAGTATAGACTAAAGTATAGGAAGGGATATAACAACATCGGATCTAAATAGCCACGTATTCATCTCAAGTCGACAGCTGTCAGGCTATTGACAGGCGGTCACTATTCTCACCCCCCCATCCTCTGTCACACACCTGCAATACCCTCCACAGTTACACTATAGGCAATCGCATAGCAGTTTCTTAACGAGCCACGATAACTATAGGACTAAAATAAGTGTTTCTTCTCTCCTCTCTGACAACGAGTCAGGTTATTGCAATTGTCGTAAGAGCCACAGAAGAACGAAAAATAATCACACACGCATTTTTAAACATTTGTTACTGAGAAGTTTTAAAACAAGAACGAATAAAGTAAATAACCACTCATGCATTTGAAACAGTTTAGCCACAGTTAAGAAAAAGCATACATAAAATCCACACTGAATCTCAACACACCCTCCTGCCTCTACAGCACATTCTCACAACTAGGTGATACTGCATGTGAGAGACAGAGGCTCACACACCCGCAACGCAGTCATCAATACAAGAGGAAGCAAGATTCTCATGGCTTCCAGTGGAATTTGTACGGGAGTTTTGTTAAAAACTTGTATTATTTGCTTGAAATACAAAAGATACTTTGTAATCTATGTTTTTTTTAAATGTTTCTGGTTAGAATATAATGTTTTTTGTTGGTAATTGTCATTCCTATGACAGTTTACTATTGAAACCATGAGAGAAGGGACTGTTTTTCGTGGGAGCGCGCAACGCTAACATTTATTTACTACTCATGTCAAATTTAGTGCAGATGTGAGCATGTACACTGAAGTTAGTACAACTTCCTGTTTCATGACAAATCATCAATTTTCGACGCCACACCACGGCCACGTCTTTCCACGAAAGCTTACCGTTTGTACAACTTTTAATCGTCAATGGCTATAGACCACACAGCACAAATCTGAAATCGGTCAGACTAATTCTGTAGGAGTAGTTCGTCAAAGTACGGAGCCTGCAAATCATCTAAAAATGACCACAAAATGTCTGACTTCCTGTTGGGTTTAGGCCTCGCTCCAAGAGGCTTTTTAGTACGTCTGGATATGATACATGTGCCACAGAAATTTCATACATGTAGGTAATCAGAAGAATCAGAATCAGGAGGAGCTTTATAGATGTAGAAATATATAAATATGTAATAAAAAAAATGTTATGTAAGAATAACACAATTGACAATATAAAAAATAAAAACCAACCTGTTCACGTTTCTAACAGATTTTCCCCACTCAGCGACACACCCGCTGAGAAACCAACTCTGATCATTGGCAGCTCCATTTTGACAAACGTGCAGGTAGCGAAGCCAGCGGCCATAGTTAAGTGCATCCCTGGGGCCAGAGCGGGCGACATTGAGTCTTATTTGAAACTGCTGGCTAAGGATAAACGTAAATATAGTAAGATTGTTATTCACGTTGGCAGTAATGACTCCTGGTTACGCCAATCGGAGGTCACTAATAATAATGTTGAGTCGGTGTGTACATATGCAAAAACAATGTCGGACACCGTAGTTTTCTCTGGACCCCTGCCAAATCTGACCAGTGATGACATGTATAGCCGCATGTCGTCATTCCACCGCTGGTTGTCGAGGTGGTGTCCAGCAAACGATGTGGGCTTTGTTGATCATTTGCAGACTTTCTGGGGAAGACCTGGTCTGATTCGGAGAGACGGCATCCATCCCACTTGGGAAGGAGCAGCTCTCATTTCTAGAAATCTGGCCAAGTTTATTAGTGGACCAAATCCATGACAACTCAGAGTTGAGACCAGGAGGCAGAGTCGCAGTTTAACACACTTCTCTGCCCTTCTTTTCAGCAGTTACCCACCCAAAACCCTACGCAGAGTCGCAGTCTAACACACTTCTCTGCTCCTCCATTTCAGGAGTTACTTAGTGAAAATCCTATAGTAACGGTGTCTGCCCCCGACCATCGAAATTATTTAAAAAGGTAAACAGAAGAGGAGCTGTGCATAAAAACCTCAAAAAATTAAAACCACAAGAGCAATAGTGCAAACGAATAGGAGAGTTAAATGTGGACTCTTAAACATCAGATCTCTCTCTTCTAAAGGTGTACTAGTAAATGAACTAATATCAGATTATGATATTGATTTATTTTGTCTTACTGAAACCTGGCTGGTGATGGAGAATATGTTAGCCTAAATGAATCTTCCCTCCCAGTCATATTAATACTCACATTCCTCGAGGCACAGGCCGAGGAGGTGGAGTTGCAGCTATCTTTGACTCTAGCCTACTAATCAGCTCTAAACCTAAACTAAACTATAACTCATTTGAAAGCCTTGTTCTTAGTGTTTCACACCCAAGTTGGAAATAACTGCAACCAATTCTTTTCGTTATAGTGTACCAAGCACCTGGTCGTATTCGAGTTTTTGTCAACTTTAGTCCTTAAAACGGACAAAGTTATTATTGTAGGGGATTTTAATATTCATGTGGACGTTGAGAATGACAGCTTCAGTACTGCGTTTATCTCTCTGTTAGATTCCATTGGCTTCTCTCAGAGTGTTCATGAACCGACTCACTGTTTTAACCACACCCTCGACCTTGTTTTAGTATATGGTATTGAAATTGAACATTTAGTGGTGTTCCCACAGAATCCCTCTTTATCCGACCACTGTTTGATAACTTTTGAGTTTGTATTGCTGAGAACTACACGCCATTGGGCAAAAATTTCTATACAAGACGTCTGTCTGATAGTGCTGTAGCTAAATTTAAGGATGCGATTCCATCAGCTGGTCCATTTCTTTGATGTCCTCACTACAGGTTTACAGAGTTTCTGTCTGTATGCAGGCATCGGGTAAACCGTGATGTGATCAGTGTCTCCCAGTGGAGCGCGTGTGACGGCGTGATAGGCACTGCTACTGTGGTGTAACAGTGATCCAAAGTGTTCCCCTCTCTGGTTGGACACTTTATAAACTGTCTGTATTTGGGGAGTTCTTGGCTGAGATTTCCTTTGTTAAAGGCACCAAGAACAATAACAAGGGAGTCCATGTTTGTCTGCTCCACACACAGTATCCGGTCGGCCAGCATGCGCTGTGTGTTGTGCACGTTGGCCTGCGGCGGAATGTAAACACTGAACAGAATGAATGAAGAAAAGTCACAGAGGGAGTAAAATGGTTTACAGTTAATGATAAAATATTCCAGATCAGGAGAACAGTGCTGCTGAATCACTGTCACGTCGGTACACCAGCCATTGTTAATATAGAAACAGACACCTCCACCTTTTGTTTTGCCGGTGTCACAGTCTGTTCTGTACAGTTGGAAGCCAGCCAGCTGCAGCGCAGTGTCCGGTATCAGTTTACACAGCCACGTCTCCGTGAAGCACAGAACAGAAGATGAATAAAAGTCTCTGTTCTTCCCCACCAGAAGCTGAAGTTCGTCCAGTTTGTTGCACAGTGAGCGAGAAATATTGCAGATAGCGGTGTGAGGAGTCCCCTACAGTGAAGACACATGAGCGACCCAGCTCTTTTTCCTCTCCTCTGGCGCTTCAACGCCCGAACAACAGCAAGAGAGCCCTTCACCAAAATGTCCAATAATTTCACTGATAATGCGAGAAAAGTGGGAACTAAATCCGCTGGAGTTGTTCCCCTGATGTTCACGAGCTCTTCTCTGGTGAAAGAGCTCCGGGAATCACAGCTGAAAACTGACTCAACACACAAAAACATAACAAAACAAAGTGCACCTAACACTGAGGCAGCTATACGCAGCGCCATCTGTGTGGTAGTACTCATGGGAGCTGTAGTGTCGTAGCAATTCGTTTGTTATTTCAGGTGCATTTTGACAAGACTACAATTTTTCAACACACCAAAGTGGCTAGTGGGAGCGACTGTGTTATTCGCCACGGCTGAAATCCACCTTGGTGGGTTGGCGGGTGTTAATTTCAAGCCCTGATTGTAGGTCTGAACAACAAAAGCACCACTCAACTTTCTTCATTTATTAGAAAGATTTTTCTTTCTTTTATTTATTCCATTACCTTTTATTATGGAGACAATTAAAGTCAGAGACAGTCTGAGAGTTATTCATCAAGAAACACTTTTTACATCATTTATCACAATTTCTATTCAATCAGATATAAAGCTGATCATTCCTGTGTTCAGTCCAAAAAGAGGACAATAAATCATGGTAAACGAGCGAGTAGTCGGACATCTTGTAGGCTTGTATGGTGTTCCTCAAATGTAAGTTGCTTTGGATAAGTATCTGCCAAATGAGTAAATATAAATGTAAAATGTAAGTTACTAAACTGCACTAAATTCTCTAATGAAGCAAGCAAGGGAGCATAAAGCCTGCACATCCAGCCAATCTCACAGACTGCATCTCATGAAAGCAGCCGGCAGCTCCGTGAGTAAAATTTGATGAAAGTATACATGGAAGTGCTGCTGCGCAGAAACACCCAAACACGGTGGATTGATATGATGGAACACAGTGATCGATCAGTGACAAGTTATGTCACTTGCATAAAAAAATGTATTGAGTAGTCTAGGGGCTGTACTATATCCCGATATAGGTAATTTCATATCCCAATACCTATATATATCCTGATATAGACATTAATTATTGTTGGAATTTCCAACAGTAACTCATAATATTTCTCTGCATCATAAAGGTCTGGTAACTTATGCGATTCTAGAGAAATCAAATACCATGACAGGGTTTTTCCTGAATAGAGAAATTTTTGGTGCCCCCCAAAGAGGTTTGCGCTACTGGGAGCGATGACTTCCTGTTATTTCTCACAATATAAAAGCCATTTATGCTTGAATGTACTACAGCAAAGTTTAGAAATATTGAACTCGTTGTTCTGTATGCACAGTTTATTACGGACAAGTCAGTACTTTGCATAAACAAATGAGACACTGACCACCTTGTAGATCATTTTTCTTGCACAATAACTTAATAACTGAAACAACCCACAAAATGTAACTGCTGTTTGTCCAACTGGAATTAATATTAGGCTACTAATAGTAAGCTATATAACCATTATGTGAAATTATAATGAATACACAAACATTAGCACTAATCAAACCTTAACCACAGTGGTGTAGGCTAATATCAGAGAAAGATTTTATTTTTTTAAAAAGCCGAGTCTCAACTAATAAACTTTCTGTAGGCAGATTATCCAAATCAAGTGTAACCTGTAAATATATTATTATACTAACATTACTTTACTTTTATACCTTTACTCATTCAGGTTGTTGTATATTTTGTTTATCAAACGGTCATAAATAACAAGAAAACCCTGCATGATATAGAGTGAACAGCAAGTAATGTAACTAACGTGAGCTAGGTTTGGTTTAGCAGCAAACTGTGGCTAACTTACTTGCTGCTGCAAAGCTAACATGAGACCAGAGCAGCACAGATGCTCCAGACAGCGAAACAACCCCTACTGCTACAGCTAACATTACAACAGCATGTCTTTGTGAAGTAGAAAGTAAACTGAATGTGCTTGAGCAAGTCATTAAACGTTACCTGACACACACATTATGTCTGAAACAACTGGAATAGTGTTGTATGAGTGCCTCGTTTTTGCTTGGTCAGGTCTGATTTCTCCTGTTCAGTATTATCCAGTTATGAGTAAACTTCACTCTCCTCCACGTTTGTTTATTTTGAATGCAAATTCTGATCAGGAATACAATAACCTATAACTATTCATGTGCTGGTGTTTGTTAAACAGGTAGGCTAACAGCCATAGAGAGAATCATGCTGCTCTGCTGTAATAACTGTGAGCCTTTTTTGGTATCAGAACAGTACACATGTGCAGACACAAACTCCATCAAAAATCAGCTGTGATCAGCTGCCGCTGTCATCAGAAACTTCTCTCCTCGCATGGTTTGGAAAAGATGTGTGGAAATGTGGATGCAATTAAGAGACTTGGGATGCACCCAAAGAGGGAACCAGTGCTGTCTCTGTGCTATGATGAGCTCTAAATCCTGACTGAAAATCCTCAAATAAACTATTGCTCTGTAGAAAGTCACTCAGCTGTTTAGCAACTGCTTTCTCCAGAACCTTAGAGAGAAATGGAAGGTTAGATATAGGTCTATAGTTGGCTAAAACATCCGGATCAAGTTTGGGCTTTTTCAGAAGAGGTTTAATTACAGCTACTTTAAAGTACTGTGGTACATAGCCTGTTGATAAGATAGATTGATCATATCTAGTATAGAAGTGCTGACTAAGGGTAAAACATCTTTAAGCAACCTAGTCAGGATGGGGCCTAAGAGGCAGGTTGATGGTTTAGATGAAGAAATTGTTGAAGTTAGTTGGTAAATTGAGGGAAGCAAAGCAGTTTAAACATATATCTGGTTCTACAGCTGTTTCTAAGGTTCCTGAGTTAAGAGATAAGTTGGTGCCAGTTGAGGGCAGGTCTTGGTGAATTTGTCTCTAATAGCTAGAATTTATCATTAAAGAAGCTCATGAAGTCGTAACTACTGAGAGCTATGGGAATACTTGTCTCAATAGAGCTGTGACTCTCTGTCAGCCTGGCTACAGTGCTGAAAAGAAACCTGGGATTGTTCCTATTTTCCTCTATTAATGACGAGTAGTATGCTGCTCTGGGATTACGGAGGACCTTCCTATAAGTTTTAAGACTATCTTGCCAAATTAAACGAAAAATTTCCATTTTGGTGGAACGCCAATTCCTCTCAAGTAGGAGAGAGAGAGGTAGAAGGAGAAGCCATCGCTAGCTGCTAAGCTAAAGTCGCTAACGGCTAAGCTAAAGTACTGTAGCGTCAGCTACCAAAACTTTTGAACAACTATAAGATTGAACAGCAGTCACTAAAAGATGGAAAGAACTGTGAGTGCTTAGGCAAAATTACTGCAAAAATAAGTGTTTAGCGGACAGTTGGCCGCTGTAATCTAACAAATGTAACTGGTATTTAGTGAGAGCAGCACAACACGGTACCAACACACAAGCACTGGAAGCGGAAATGAGTCGACACACTGAGAGCTTCTGAGTGGCTGTACTTTTAGTCAGTACAGAGTGATGAGTTGTTTGTATTTAACACAGGGCACAGTGGTGAACTACATCAAGTTATTTTAGGGTAGAATGAGCAGCATGAGCGTATGTGAAAGCTTCACAATCAGGTGAAGACTATATACTCGATTATGCAGAGGCAGGCCCGCCCACAGAAACGATTGGGCCCCTGAAAAGGTCCAGTGAATGGGCCCACCCCAAATCTGTTATAGGCTACTCATATCATGTGTGTGCTCTGTCTCTATCTCCTACATTAACACATACATTTAACTGAGAGAGACTTACTCAGTGATAGGGGCTCCATAGGTACACACACACACACACACACACACACACACACACACACACACACACACACACACACACACACACACATCTTCTTCTTACCTTATGGTATCATATCTGCGTCTTATACAGCCATCTTCCTTGTCTTTCTGGATGCAAAGTCCTTTATAATGTCTTTAAAGTCAATCTGTTTAGCCAGTTCACACTCAATTGCAAGTATTGCCAGGTTATTGAGTCTCTCTTGGCTCATTGTGGAGCGCAAGTAATTCTTTATTATTTTTGGTTTACTGAAAGATCTCTCTCCTCCTGCCACAGTTACTGGTAAAGTAACTGTGGCAGGATATCCTTAGTGCAATGCAAACGTCACCATACATGCTCTCAAGCTTCAAGTCATAAATCCTGTTGAGCAACTCCAGGGGTGTTGATGATCCTGAGAATGTGGCACTGTAAATCCTTTTCAGATGGAGCATTTGCTTTTCCAAATCTTCAGATAGATCCTTGGAATATTTGTTATCAAATGTCTACAAGATCACTTAAGATCCTCCTCACTCAACTGCTGGAAATTGAGTATTCCCCTGAAATCATTGCAGATGTCCCTGATTGACTGATATCTGGAATTCAGCTGTGCAATGATAGTGTCCACTGCAATATAATACACAGACTTCCTAAATGTTACATCAGGAGTCTCCTGTGCATCTGACGTTTCTTCAGTGCGCTGGCGGTTTCTCTGCCTGCTGTGGGGGAACTCAGGTGGGTCCTCACGCCTCATTAGATAATTTACAGGACGATATTATGATGTGATATTATAATCACACTGGGGAGGTGGTGAGCAATAGGTCTTACCGCGTCATTTCACACACTCCATCGTGTGTCACTCAGTCGGTGGAGTGAACATCCTGTCTTTTCCTTTAACACAGACCGGTCTGGACTCATGCTAAAGAGTGTGTAAAGGCGATTGACACATCCGAAATAAGTTGACATTTTCTTACATGACTGGACAGCATGTACACCTACTAGATTCAGTGTATGCGATGCGCAGGGGGAAAATGTGGCCAAAGGATTTACTTTGATAATTTGGGCTTGCACACCATTAACTTTTCACGACATATTACTTCCGTTATCATACCCTTGTCCACGGCAGTCAGGGAGGTCGATTCCATGCCTTTGGAGAGATTCCTCTATCATGCTGGCGATTTCTTTTCCTGTCTTTCATCCCATTATTGCAAGTCCACAAACTCAATAAAACGTTCGTTTATTGTCCATCCTTTGCCGTGTGCGTTATCGTTATACATGTATCTCAGAAGCAGGACATTCTGCTCAATTTGTGATATATCTGGGGTTGCATCACATATTGGAGAAATATATTGACTGGAGTCTTTCCCCAAGAATGTTGCTGAGAGATGGTAGCTGGTAGCCGTTCCCCTCTCTGTCTATATTCCTTGACTTTTTCTAGATGCTCTCGCATGACAGAATCATATTTTGCAATCAGCTCGAGTAACCCTAAAGAATTTCCATTATGAACATCACCAAGCTCACTGGTGTCCCCTCTGAAAGCTAAATTTCTAGATGCCAAAAAGAGCGTTACATCTAATAATCTCTCCAACAAAGCCCCCTTTTTTCCACTTGCGTTTGGAACTCCTTTTGAAACTGGCCATCAACATCTGTGCCATGGATCAGGGAATGCTGGAGATTTCGCCACTTCCAGTAGCAGTGTTTATGTGGGCTGCTTTTTTCATGCTCTGGTAATTTACTGTAGAGTTTTTGCCACTTTGTTGTAGACACCCTAAACCCCTCTCGGCTATTAAGAGCGGTTGTAGACTTCTTTTCTAATTCGTCAGAAAAGAGAATGGATGGAACACAGTACAATGACTTGTTACATTCGCTAATAAATAGCCTCTAGTCTCTTTTCACTTTCTCACGTCCATTTGCTGCTTTAGAATATGACAAATACTCTGGGAAAGGCCTGCCTTCAGAATCTTTGACATACCTTGTAACAAAGTAATGCTGTCAACACCTGCCAGTGCTCTTACAATGTTGTCTCTCTCTACATCGTTAAGTCTTTTGGGCCATTTTCCTGGATCGGTGTTGCTCCCGGGATTGGTGTCGCTCTCACATGGTTTCCCCTTCATGTCCAGCCTGTGTTCTTGGTTCTGGCTCCATAGAAGTAGACGCAACAACATCATTATCAGTGCTCCCCACAAATGTTGCCGTGGGTTCAAACCCTGGTGTCGGGGTGAAATGCAGAACATCTTTGCTATTAGCATCATCCTCTTTCTCATAGGTGGTGGTGGCTCCTTCGCTAAAAATAACATTAGCTATTACATTAGCTTCCTGGCTATTGTTAGCCGGACTGGGAGCAGCTTTCTGAGCTGACTGAAAAAAGTTGGTCAATACATTATTATTTGGGTCTAAAGCCCTTGCTAGCTCCCTCTTTTTCTTCTCCTTTCTTTTCTGGCACCCTGATTTATGTGCAGTCCCTGGCCTAGCAAGGAAATTCACTCCAATATTAGCTAGTAATTTTTCTCAGGTCACTTGCGCTGCTGAACAGTGAAGCAGTGATGTTTAGACGTTGCGTAGGCCTACAACAAAAAATTACCTACTCATACCATTTTCAGGAGAAGGGGGTTTCATTATGACACAGGCTACATTTTACTCAAGCAACATTAAATAAAATACATTTTTTTCCTCACTTACAACAAACAGTGGTGTTATTTTGGTTCAAAATAAAATATAGTAACCTTTGCTTATATTTAGGATTAAATTATTGCTGTACAGCATGGCCCCCCCCCCTAGCGGCTGGGCCCCAGAAAACATTCCCCTTGTGTGCCCCAGCAACCCATAATAGCGCCGGGTACTGTTTCTAAACGACACTCGTTTTGTTTTAAAAATCCAGCGCACCCCTTTCCTTCACAGCTGAGACTCTCGTCCCTCCATAAGAGGTGTGTTCAGTGTTGCTTTACCTGATCGGTTCTTGTAAAATATCCACTGTGTCTGCGTCTTCTAACGTCATAGCGATTTATAGTTTTATCACCGCTGTTTTCTGTCACTGCATCTCCCGACAAAACACCAGTTTTATTTCAGCGTTATGTAACATAACGTAGTCAACTTAGTTCACCTGTCACCTGCTCTGCTCCCCTCCGTGTGTACACACATACACACACACACACAGCATACACATACAGCCCCCTCAGTGACCCATCCGTCACCCAAAGCTGTCAAATTGGGGGAAACTGTGCTGCTGTTGTCCTCTTGCACACTAGATGCTGCTTAAAGTTAATGTTGGATTATTGTTTATTTCATGGGCTATTTGGGATTTTTGAGTAATGCATATATAGTAGCCTAGTTTTTAAAAAGAAAATATTACATTTCAATAGTTAATGTTTCCTAAGGCAATGAGTAATCCTGTTAAATAATTATGATCTCAATATTGACCAAAATAATTAGCAGCCCTACATGAACATTTAACTCATGAAAATTGTTGAGAGAAACTACGCCTCTGCCTTCTTTCTGTACAGGCTAATGCTTCATTCAATACATTGTTTTATTTTTAACTTGTTAAAGCTTGTTTTAAATTTGGTGAAGAGCGCATTATGACTTGTTTAGGACTCGAAACTCAAAGTTTAAGACTTGGACTCGGACTTGTAAAATGATGACTTGGTCCCACCTCTGTGATTATGCAATGGTTTTCCTGACCTCAAGAAAACAAAACGCTTTTCTCTGATATAAGATGCCCACTTTATCTTCAGATTCTGTGCCATTTCCCCTGGATGTTTCAGAGTAAGATAGCCATCTAAGCAAATCCCAAGGTATTTTAAAGATTGAACAACATTACATTTGGGACCATTACATCTATGAATGAGCAAAACACATTTTGTCTTGCAGCATTCAGTGCAAGGTTGAGATTATACAGAGATGCCTGAAAAACATTACAGGCAGACTGTACTATATACACATGGCTTGAGTTGGAGAAGATCCATATGCATACAATACTGCGTCATCCACATAGAATTTTAGCTCTGCTGCAGTAGTAGTAGATTTGGTTTGCAGTAGACAGACAAGTCATCCATGTGGACACCTGGCCTTTTATTGTGGCCAGCCTAAGGCACACTTGTGCAATACCCATGGTATCTGATCAGTATCTTGATATGCCACACCTGTGAGGTGGATGGACTTTCTCAAAGGAGAAGTGCTCACTAACAGATTGACAGATTTGTGAACAATATTTGAGAGAAATAGCCCTTGTGTACATAGAGACAGTCTTAGATCTTTGAGTTCAGCTCATGATGCAAAACAAGTGTTGTGTCTATAATTTTGTTCAGTATAGAATAAAATACACTAAAATAACCACTTGAATAAGTAAAGGTGAAATTCAGGTGTTGACCAATGGAACAAAGCTATTTTTGTAGTACTTTGTTAAACACTTTGGGACTATAAACCTCCTTCCAGAAGGAAGAAGCTGAAATTCATGGTGCAAAGGATGGGAGTCGTCATTTAAAATTGAGCCGTTATGTGCTGTAACGGTCTAGTGTATGGGCATGCTGGGTTAACCTGTAACTCAATTAGACTACTAGACCATTTAACAATTTGATTCAGAGTTTGTTCTTTGTTACGTCCCAGTAGGGGATTAGGGAGTGAGGATGGGAGACACCTGATGAAAAATTAACCACGTGTTTTATTATTAGAACAAAAAGAAACAAAGATCACAGTAGACATACTCCGCCAAACGGACAGAAACAGAAAAACGGGTACACATGCTCCCTCTGAGCACAGTCTGCTGCCGGCCGGCACCACGGAGTGAGAGAGCGACCCGTGGAGGAACCGCCTCCTTTATCCTGTAGCTGAGTGAGCACAGGTGGATTCTGTCCGCATATCATCACTCGACCGAAACCTAGCAACGAGAGGGGACAAACCACCACAACAATACATACTCTTCCGTAACATCTTTTAAGATGACATCAAGAAGATAAAATTGCTTCAGTAGAAGCATGGATAGCAATTTTGCTATCTGGGTGTGGCTCATACTCAGATTAGCCAGTATGAAGTGTCGTATCTTTACCTAAAGTGGCCCATACTGTTCAATAATTGGGCCATATTTACAGTTTCAAATGTGGGCCACATTGGGCTCCCGTCTTAATTCACCAGTGCTGGCTGTATATTTGCCAAAAATTGCCTGAATTGTTTTTAAATATTTGGCCCACACTTACTACATCATATTCACCATTTAACACATGGGCCACTTTAGGGTCACATCCAGATTACACACTGCCGAGTGCACGGTGTCACGGCTGGCTCAAAACTGTGACCAAAAAAAAAAAAAAAAAAAACCAAAGACAAAAAAAAAATAACCAGTACGATGACACAAAACTGCAGTAAAGGTATCATTACTTTTATTTTTCAACAAACAATATTCAAATACTATGAAGTTTGATAATCAGTAGTTCAGTCATGTCAGCAGGTATGCATGCTTGAATAGTGAGTGGAGTGTTGTATGGTGAAAACAAAAATAAGGAGTATAGGGAACAGGGTTTCCTTCCTCTCTAGCCCAAAGTGCAGAACATGAGACGTGCTTTTATAGTGGAGGCCAAGGTGGCTCCAATAACTGATGATCTTAACCACACCTACTAGCATCTTCAACATAGAACACAAAGAGATAGACATCTCAGCAGCTGAAAGAGATGGGGATGTCACAACGGCATCTTTGCCAAAAAAGGAAATTTTTGACAGACCGCACCCATGTCAGCAACCAATGGTTGTGCCACTGCCCAAACCTTCCGTCTTTTCTTTTGCCTGTCCCCTTGATTACTTTACTGTTTTATGTTGTTGCTTATGTTTTATTGGTTGATTAGACTGCTATTTATTTCTATTTAATGTTGCTTTTGTTTTATTGTTGTCACTTATCACGCCAGTTGAACTTGCCATCTCTTTCTCTGTGTACCTAACCTACCTGTGTAACATAATCTGTTCAGCCTTCCCCGATTGCAGGTCTATCACTGATCCTAGACCTGGCCTTGCGGTTTGGTGGCAATAGATTTTATACTTACCACGTCCTTTTCTCATCCCAAGCTGGCAGACGTGCAGTAGTTTAACCAAGGGACATACTGGGGCACAGTAGACTTTGCTCTACATTGCTGCGTCTTTCACAGCATGCTCCTCCTATATACATATACAGTGCATCTCTGCAAACTCATGAGCCAGCATAATAAGCTAAAATCAACACATTGACATAATACCGGTGGTACACTCTATAGTAACATGGATCGCGTTAGCTGGTGAAGTAATGTAATAACTACACTGCTCAAAAAAATAAAGGGAACACTTACACAACACAATGTAACTCAAGTCAATCACACTCCTGTGAAATCAAACTGTCCACTTAGGAAGCAACACTGATTGACAATCAATTTCACATGCTGTTGTGCAAATGGAATAGACAACAGGTGGAAATTATAGGCAATTAGCAAGACACCCCCAATAAAGGAGTGGCTCTGCAGGTGGTGACCACAGACCACTTCTCAGTTCCTATGCTTCCTGGCTGATGTTTTGGTCACTTTTGAATGCTGGCGGTGCTTTCACTCTAGTGGTAGCATGAGACGGAGTCTACAACCCACACAAGTGGCTCAGGTAGTGCAGCTCATCCAGGATGGCACATCAATGCGAGCTGTGGCAAGAAGGTTTGCTGTGTCTGTCAGCGTAGTGTCCAGAGCATGGAGGCACTACCAGGAGACAGGCCAGTACATCAGGAGACGTGGAGGAGGCCGTAGGAGGGCAACAACCGAGCAGCAGGACTGCTACCTCTGCCTTTGTGCAAGGAGGAGCAGGAGGAGCACTGCCAGAGCCCTGCAAAATGACCTCCAGCAGGCCACAAATGTGCATGTGTCCGCTCAAACGGTCAGAAACAGACTCCATGAGGGTGGTACGAGGGCCCGACGTCCACAGGTGGTGCTTGTGCTTACAGCCCAACACTGTGCAGGACGTTTGGCGTTTGCCAGAGAACACCGAGATTGGCAAATTCGCCACTGGCGCCCTGTGCTCTTCAGATGAAAGCAGGTTCACATGTGACAGACGTGACAGAGTCTGGAGACGCCGTGGAGCTCTGCTGCCTGCAACATCCTCCAGCATGACCGGTTTGGCGGTGGGTCAGTAATGGTGTGGGGTGGCATTTCTTTGGGGGCCGCACAGCCCTCCATGTGCTCGCCAGAGGTAGCCTGACTGCCATTAGGTACAGAGATGAGATCCTCAGACCCCTTGTGAGACCATATGCTGGTGCGGTTGGCCCTGGGTTCCTCCTAATGCAACACAATGCTAGACCTCGTGGCTGGAGTGTGTCAGCAGTTCCTGCAAGAGGAAGGCATTGATGCTATGGACCGGCCCGTCCGTTCCCCAGACCTGAATCCAATTGAGCACATCTGGGACATCATGTCTCGCTCCATCCAACAACGGCACGTTGCACCACAGACTGTCCAGGAGTTGGCGGATGCTTTAGTCCAGGTCTGGGAGGAGGTCCCTCAGGAGACCATCCGCCACCTCATCAGGAGCATGCCCAGGCGTTGTAGGGAGGTCATACAGGCACGTGGAGGCCACACACACTACTGAGCCTCATTTTGACTTGTTTTAAGGACATTACATCAAAGTTGGATCGGCCTGTAGTGTGGTTTTCCACTTTGATTTTGAGTGTGACTCCAAATCCAGACCTCCATGGGTTGATAAATTTGATTTCCATTGATAATTTATGTGTGATTTTGTTGTCAGCACATTCAGCTATGTAAAGATATAATGAGATAATAATATAAGATATGTAATGAGATTATTTCATTCATTCAGACCTAGGATGTGTTATTTTAATGTTCCCTTTATTTTTTTGAGCAGTGTATATTATTTTGCACCAGATAACGTTAGCAACTTTGTGGTTGTTTTTATCCTTAAGTGGAGTTTATGTTGGAGTTTGTGTTGGAGTATTGTGCTGGGACCCAGTTGTTTTATGGTGTTAGTGGACTGCATTTCATTAGCGTCTATGCTGTTAATGTAGTTAGAGAGAGGCTCGGGAGCACTCATGCAGCTACATACTGACCCAATACCTTAAAATAAGAAACAGAACAGTGGCAGCCCACTGACAAAAAGGAAGAAAAAAGTGATTTTTTTTAATAACTAATTTCATTTATGAACTACATATTAGTGCCTTTAGTAATATTGTATGGGCCAAGCAGAGAACCTTGTGATACCTCCTTAGTTATCATTAAGTAAGGTTGTGCTGAGACCATCAGAAGAGAATACCTGTTTTTTAGTTATATTATGGAGTCCAGTACCTACACCCTTACACACACATTTGGTTACTTATTTCATTTGTGAACTTCCTTTGTAACAGTCAGCCTTCTTTAGAGCTTGTTGCATATGTTCTATGTTTGTGCAGCAATTTCTTCATGGCCCGCCACCTGGAGGAGAAAGACATCCGGAACAAGGAGAAGCAAGAGAGCCATTTTTCCAGTGAGGCTGAGGTGGCACTTCCTTCCCCACCACCTGACCAGACTAAAGACAAGAAGAGTGTTGATAGAGGTAGGATAGAGACTAGTTGGGCAACAGTACTGTTTGGGATTAGTTTCTTCACGTCCTAAATCTTGTACCTGCAGCCAGAAAGGCATCCTAGAGATCTCCAATGGAGAAAGTTTTACCATTATAATTCCTCTTTTTTAATATTTTGCCACCGATATGGATGACAATGCCCCTTTTATCACATAATGTTGGGTTTCTTACAACATGAGGTTTTAATCATACCAAATACCCCACCCTCATAGCTTTAAACTCTAAAGAACTAAGTAAAGTTTTAGCATGAATAGTGACTTTGTATTTATTAGGCATCTTTCTCCTTATTATTAGACAACTTTCCACTCATTATTTGGCTCATTATGTACTGTAAGGAAAAATTCTTGCGTTCAGTTTCATGCACTGCCTTTAGAAAATCAAGGCCCTTTTATACAGAGACTCTTGAAATTGTACAAATACATGTAGATATAGTTTCATGTTCTTCATATAGCAGTGTCTCTCTGTGTGTCTCTCTCTTTCTCTCTCTGTCTAGTAGTTTTTTAATGGTATTTATCTATACTACAATACATCAATACTATGGGCAGCCGGTGGTGCATTGGTTAGCGCTGTTGCATCACAGAAGGTCCTGGTGGTGATTAATTATTCATAATGCAGCCATTACACTCTTTTTTGCTTACATCACAGGTAAAAAGAGCAACACTGCAGAGAAGCCATTTCCTTCAACAGAGCCACCGGAACCAGTTCTGCCTGGGAGCTTGGCCATTGGCTCTGTGTCTCTGGCTGTGGCCAAAACTGGGGCACAAATATACAGTATCCCTCTCTACAAGTACATAGCAGCTCTGAACAGAAAGGTTAGACCACACAAGTGTAAACATACACATTCACACAAACACTACACTAGGAGCGACTAACGAAGTAATGATGTCATAAATTGATTTATTCAGGCTCCGACACAATTCCACATACCTGTCCCCTTGGTAACTTTGCTAAGCTGTGGGAAGAATTCTCCTGGAAAACTGAATTTACTGGAAGAAGTCATCCTGATCCCCAAAGTGGGACAACGAGTCAGACAAGTACTCACCATTCTTCAAATACATCTGTGTAGTTGTTACATGTTCTATCTGTCTTTGTTTGTGTGTGTGTGTTTTAAGTTCCTTTGCTTTGTTTATAGTTGCTATGATGTGGTATATTATTGGTAAGGCACCTTAGTTCTTGTATATTAAATGTTCACTATAGCATTTATTAAACACACTAAACTTCTTCAACAGATCATCACAATGACCCTTGAGTTACAGAAGGAGATAATGAGAATAATGAACACTTCAACAAAAGCTGGGGTAAGGGACATTGCTATTTATTCACTGTAAGAATAGGAACTGAGTTGACACGGGCTTTATGAGAGCTAGGAATGTAAAAGGTGGAGGCAGGATTCGAGGCCTTTTCTGTTAATCAGCTTTCCTAAAAGATATATACCAAACAATTTGTATTTGATTTTCATGGCTAATCTTCAAATTAACTCAGGTATGCAGGCCTGGGGGTATGTTGAAATGCTTATTAAAGCATTCAGTACTTCTCCTATCTCCCTTTTCCTTCATACATCATTTGTACTGGATACAGAGTTGTCCCCTGTATTGTTCAATGACCCCTAGCACTTACATTCACAACAGTGGAGAGGGTGAGTGGAACACACTCATCTTCTAATAATCTTACAATGACAGTGCTCTCATTCATACCTATGAATAAATACTCATCTACTGTCATTCACATACAGCTTCAGCTAAGCTATTTTCAACAGATGTATCCAAAGAGGACAGATTAAAAAACAGTGTGGGTTAATGTATTTACTTCAGTTACACAATGCATAGATGTTGACAAGGTGAACGGTGTCTTTGCTCCGAGGCCACCCAGGCAATTCTGTGTGACAGTGGAGCGCCGGCTGTGAGCTACGAGCGACCTGAGCAGCCTCTGGACCTGATCACTGAAGCCTGCACTAACTTTGGACTGACAGTGGGAACAGAGATCTATTTAGCTGTAAACTGTGCTGCCCCTGAGCTAATGGACTTTGTAAGTTGACGAAATGCTGGCAGGCTTAATGTGAGCCAAGGTCCTTGTGTAAATCAAGCCTATAGCTGAAGAGATCAGATCATGTGCAAATGCAGTATAGGCACAGCTAATAAAGACAAAAAGCAGAATTTGTTTAATATTTTCTTCCTCTCAGTCTAAAGGAAAGTATGAGGTTGCAACAGGAGTTTTGAAGTCGCCAGATGAATTAGTGGATATGTACCAAGCCCTCATCAGCAAATACCCAGCAGTGGTGGCCTTAATTGATCCATTTAGGAGAGAGGTAACTTCATAATATTATCATTCTTTCATCAACATGTTGAAGTTTATTTAGGCAATACTGTTTATATATTGAAGACATTGTTTATATTATGAAATTATTAAGAATGAATTTATTACAAAATTGTTTAAAAACTGCCATCTCTGGCCAAGCGTGCGGGAAGCGGTGTGCGGAGGCTGTTGCAGCACCTCCTATTGACAGAGAGGAACACAGTGTGCACATTACATGTGCAGACTACATAATGGGCACAACATAAAATGCAGCAGGTTAGTTCTGAATTCAGAGGATGTTCTGGTTGATATTACGGCCTAATAATTTGATGTCAGCAGCTGTGTAGCATGGCTAAATTTGTTATGAATTTTAATAAATTTATGAGATTTAATATCCAATTATGAATTTTAATATTTATAAAATCAACAATATTCCTCGTTTCAGGGCACCACCAGAGTTGTGATAATCCTAGAGTCTCCGGACCTCTAGGTAGCTTTTAATAATTATACAATTATTACTAGTGATCAGTTAGTTAATAATCGCTCAATTATCTTAAATCAATCAGTCAGTCTCATATCTAAAGTGTCAGTTCTCTTGGCAGGGACGTAGAAATAGGCAACACACACAGTTCATGATTATATCACAGTGAATTTACTCTCTAACTAATGTGATATAAAAGGGTGGTTGAATACAGGGAAAATAAACAATGGCGGCACAATGAGCCTGGAGGTTCGATTGTGGGAAGCATTTGACTCATATGGCATAGGAGAACTAATGAAAGTAAGTTATGCGTTTAGGAGTTAAAAAGGAAATATTAACCTTACGGGACATATCTGACCACAGAATGTTGGTTAGGTCTTACGGCTTGTAGACGGCCTGCTTTGGCCTGTTGCACGGGTCCCACGTTAGCTGCCCGATCCTGGCTTTTGCTAGGGATTCTCCGGGGTTCTCCGTATCTGACTGAAGAAAACGCTGTCCTCCGTCTGGCAATTCGGCTGTTTTCAGGTTTCCTTCGTTGCCGCTGGCGAGACCATGTGGCTTGGTCTGACCTCGGTGAAGTTGGCTCGACGAAAAAGCTTAGAAATGGAACTTGGTCGTTCCTGAATTAGTCCAGTGTAACTTAACGGACTGATAACTTTAACAAAACGAAAGAAAGAAAGAAAATAAAACAACTTCGCGTGTGTAGCTTCAAGCGAACAAAGGCCTATCGCTGGTCGACTCCTGGGCGTTGCCTGGCGAGGCACGCCGGACACGTGCCGAAGCGTCCAGAGAGCCGAGAGAGCAGAGAAGAGAGAAGAGCGTCGCGTGTCGCTCTTTTGTTGCCTGGGGCGTGGTTCCCCAGAGGGCGTTTCAGGTTTCCCGAGGGACTGCCTTTCTAAACTTAATGTCTAAAAGAAAAGAAATCTATTTGCGCGTATTATAATAAAATATTTTCCACAATCAAACCTCAATGGTTAAACGGTTGTACCGTTCTAAGTTAAGCATTTGGTAACAGGAAACAATTTTCACATTATTGGTCAGGATATTTATACATTTAACGGCATTTCCAACGAGGGTATGTAATACTTATTTCGTCCACTTGGGGGAGCTCAGGTTACATGAGGAAAGCTTAGATTAATCCAAGATCATCTCTCCTTAGGAACCGGGGAATTTAGGTATTCATCCTTAAATTCAAGCTGGCGATTAAGAGTATAGTATGACATTTCTTTATCATCATTTCTAAAGGAATTTTGTAGGAAAGTATTATGAACAAGCATTGATTCCACTAGATGAGGGAGTGTCCTGCTGAAAATAAAAACACTGCAAAAGTAACTTATTTAGATTATTTTCAGCACTAATATCAACAACAGATAGCAACAACATGTTAACACAAACATAATCAAGTAACTAAAGATTTAATTACACTTAATTAAATGCTTAGAGTTTTTGGAGACGGTTACACATGTGGGGGGGGCAGTTTTCATAGGCTGTTCAGGGAAATGCTAATCGCTGGTTCGTGTCCCTTTGTCAGTTTAACAGTCAGGCCCTGCGTTATCAGCTTCAGAATCAAAAAGGTGGCAGTTTTATGGTCAGGGATAGCACTTAGAGAAAGCAACTTTCACCCCCCCTTCCGTTGGGGTCTCCCCAGCAGTCTGTTGAAGTTGATCTTTAACACCCCCTGCTCCTCTGAGGGAGAGAAAAAGGAATTTGGAGTAGCTCCAAATTTATTCAATATAAAATGCACAAATCCACACCGTTGTCCCACTACAACTGTTTTGTCACGATTGTAGGAGCTTGTACGCCTAAATCGCTGAAACCTAAAAAAAACTAGCTTGCAACCAGGAGGTTATCATCAAGGTAACCTGTTGACAGGTTGACATGTGACGAATTAGTTTCAGATCATCCGTTGCCATAGTTACTGAGAACACCCCTGGTTTGCGTAATTAACTTGTATTCAACACCTTCAACACCAATATCGAATGTTTATGTATGTAAACACGGTTTTATGAATGAAAGTGAACCTGTAACCACATGACTATAACCCTTGGATCAGGTGCATTATACCAAATTAACAGCACCTGTGGGTGCGACGAAGGGAAGGGATCCATGGGACAAACCTTCACCACCAAGTGACAATGAATGGTTACAGGTTCACTTTCATTCGTTTTATTTCATTCAGTGAACCTGTAACCACGTGACAACAGTATACCAAATTAGTCACGAGGAGAGGAAGGTGGCCTCAACTAACAGTCAAAAGGCCATATCAAGAAAGGAGTGAACCTTAGCTCAGTAAATGGCAGAACACATGCCACTGAGTTCAAGCTTTTTATTGTGGACAACTGAAAGTCATGTGAACAAAAATGTCCCTCCAGGTTGAATATCACAACAGCCATAAACAAAAGAGGACCCGGACAGGGAACAAATAAATAAGAACCTTAAGCAGTCGTGGCCACCCCAAGTAAAGGGGGGGGGGGGGGGCAGACGAAGCCAGGTTCAACTTATAAAACTTGGTGAAGGTTCATGTGGAAGCCCAGCCAGCAGCAGCGCAAACCTCCTCCAAGGGTGCGCCCCGAAACAGAGCCCATGAAGCGGCCATTCCTCACAGAGTGTGCCACAACCCCGACCTGCACATAGGCCATGGCAATCAGATCCAGTATCCAATGAGCCAAACGGGGCTTTGAAACAGGCCTGCCCAGCATGAGGTCACCATATGAAACAAAAAGCCTGTCAGAGGTGAACATCTCGAGGAGGTTCACATGCTACTCCAGTGACCGTGAACTGACCTGCCCTCCCAGACTGCGCCCCAGCCTGAGTGGGAGGCATTGGTCGTTATGGTCACCCTTCTTGGACAGCCTGTGAGTGCCTCCACCATGTGAGGACCATGAGGCCCCCTCGAGACGGAGCAAGTGTCCTCGACCTGCCCCTGGGCAGCGAGACCCTTTGGTGTTCGAACCAAAGCTGCAGCGGTCGTGTGTGCAACGGGACAACCTGGGACAGAGACAGACCAAAAGGAAGGACAATGTACTCGTAGGCCCTTCCCTTGAAAAGCAAACCTGAGGAACGTCTGGTAATGTGGACTGATGAGAATGTGAAAATAGGCATCTCGAAGGTCCACTGTTGTGCACCAATCGCACAATGAGTTTCATTATGGCCTGAAACAGAGCCCCCAACTTGAGCATCTAAAAGGGGAGGACTTTGAGATACCTGTTCAGCCTCCGCAAATGTAGAATCAGGCGGTATTCCCTGGTCTTCTTGGGGGACGAGGAAATAACCGGAGTAATACCCCTGTCTCATTTCCTCTGGAGACAGAGGTCTTATTGCACCTTTCTGTAGCAAGGCAGAAATCTTGCTGGCCAGAATGGCAGAACGAGATTTGTCTTTTACCTTTGTCTCCAAAGCCCCTCGGAACCGAGGCAGGTGGATCTTGAACTGCAGGCGGTTCCCAAACTCTAGAGTACTGACCATCCAGGGGCAAGAGGTGCACTGACGCCAAGCCTGAAGATGGGCAGGGGAAAAAGCTGGCGTCAGGGGATACGCCCCGTCAGGAGCTCCAGCGGGGCCCAGAGGCCCCACGATCAGTGTGCTCTCGAAAACGCTGGCAGCCCCAAGCCTGTTGGTGGGGAGGCCCTTGCCTCCCAGTCCCCAAACTGCAGGAGGAGCGCTGCTCCACAAAACGAGGCCGCTGGAGACTGCCACGCCTCTCCAAAGGCCCAGAAGGTCAGGCTGCGTACACAGTTGCAGCCTGACCTTCTGGGCCTTTTTCTGGGCCTCATCCAATGCAACCTCTGCTGCAGGACCAAACACCTCACTGGGAGCTATGGCAGCTTCCAGAACTGCAGCTCGGTCTGTATCCGCCAAACCCAACTGGCTCAGCCAAATATGCCTCCGGGCCATAATCAGCTACGCCAAGGAGTTACCAAGAACCTGACCTGAGAGCTAGCACCCTGGATCACTGTGTCCAAAACTTTAAACATCACTGGCAGGAGGTCACTCTGGTTTTTGGACTCCATGTCCCGTATCAGCCCCTCCAAGTACACTAGCAGAAGAGCATTAGTGTTTGCCAGTCTCGAGGCCATGGCTGTAGACTGATAGGCCTTCACCACCAACCCATCAGTGGTGCAGCACTTCTTATTTGACGAGCAACCCTACCGCTCGTGGACGAGGCTCCAGCTAGCAGTGCAAAAGTCTGGCCCACCCTTGTTGCGCCATCCAGGCCATGCTCTGCAGCACCATTGAGTATGCTGAGGACGGAACGGGGTGCAGTAGCCTCCCTGGGTTGGGCCCAGGACCTCTGGAGATTTTTAACAAAATTGAGGTACACCGGCAGAGCAACCTCTGCCTCTGGCTCCTGGGGTCCCGGGTCCAGTGCAGAAGTTTTCAGTGGGGAAGAGGGGGGGGGGGAAGACCAGCAAATGTTGCCGCTCGTGAGAGCAGAGCTTCATCAGAAAAATCACCACACTCAGCCATCTGGGAATCATTACCAAAGTCATCTCCCTCATCGCAAGCTTCCACCTGCCAAGAGGAGCCACAGCCAGGGTGCTGAGTTGCAGCCATGCATTCAATGGTCTTACGCATATCCTCCAACTGCCCCTGCATAAGGTCGACCCTGGGGTCACAGAACTGCTCAGCCCACTTCCGTTTTCTGGACCTCTTCATTCCTGCCAGGGAACCCGAATCTCGGGGAGCAGGGGCTTGGGCAGGTTGCACATTGCCCTCGGGGCCACTGTCCCACTCATCACTCCCTGGAGACTCCATATCCTCTGTGCAGCAGGAAAACACAATGCATCTCTCACAGAAAAAAACAAGACAACAAGACAAACACACATGCAGCAAATTATTAAGAACCAATAATAATAATAATAATGAATTGCATTTATATAGCGCTTTATCATAGATACTCAAAGCGCTTCAAAGTGAAGTTGGGGGACTCACCTCAACCACCACCAATGTGTAGCACCCACCTGGGTGATGCACGGCAGCCATTTAGCACCAGAACGCTCACCACACATCACTACACAATAAACACCTAATAAAGGGTGGCTAAAAATTGCTGCATTAAAGCAACTACACAGGAACAAAGAAATACACAGACCTCAATAAGCAAACTTTCAATCTGAATGTAATAACACTCCAACCAACAGGCGGCGATAGCACACCCAACACCTACCACCAGAGAAGAAGAGCGTTATTCAACAACAAAACACAGCAGAGAAAACTATTGCACTCCGGCAGTGCGGAGCGCTACTCTTAAACGCGTATTCACCACTTTATATACAGTCTATGGTGCTCACCACACATCCACTTACAAAGGCAGTATGTGATCACACCTGCACACGACGAGCACAAACCACTCACGGCATACCACGGGGGTGCCAAACTGTTGGCAAAAAACCACGAGGTTTAGCAAGGTAAAACAACACACACTGGTATAAGCTCTTACCGACCAGGAGGATAGAAAGAGGGAGAGTGTGTGGGTGTACGATGCACCCATAGGTGTTGTTAATTTGGTATAATGCTCCTGATCCGAGGGTTATAGTCACGTGGTTACAGCTTCACTGAATGAAATAAAAATTGTTCTTCTGGACATGCTGGCATGTGCTGTAATACGCTCTGAGTGGTCGGTAGAAAAGCACTACATAAAAGCATTCCATTTACCATGTGCAGCTTACATCAAACTTTCATGAATTCCCATTAAATACAAACTCTGTGTAAATAGAACTCCTATAGTTAGTTGGTTTGGGTTATAATTCTTCTCTGTGTACTGATGTTTATGTGTCTTTGTGAGATTGACTATGTGTTAGATTTACAGTATGTCTTTACATACATATGTATGAGCATTTTGTACACTTAAATGTGTATCCTTATTCTTGTGTGTTTGTGCTTTGTAAGGACATAGACCAGTGGGAGAAGCTGAGCAATGTTCTTGGAGACTCATGTTCACTACTCTCTGACACCACGTACAAGTCGAAGACCCCGCCCCTTCTGGGAGCCAGAGGTCACATCTTAAAACACATCCATGAGACAACAGTCAGTGATTTGATCCGCATCACATCAGAGCACCAAGGTAACAGATCCACTGAGGTGGGATAGAGAAAAAGAACCAGGATAAGTGCTAACTAAAAGAGACAGCTCAACTCAGTTGTAAGTTGGTAAAATGCTGTTCAACTCAACCTCCACAGGAGGAAGTGCAACATAGAAACAGAATTCTTTGAATTTCTGTCTCTGTTAGAAAGTATAAGAAGCATATTTGCTGTTTCAAGCTTTCAGTTTGACCAGATGTATCAGCTGATTTACCATGCCTAAACTGTTTGTAACATAGAACATCAACATGTCAACACCAGTGCTCCCCGTTTATGGAGAGAATAAAGAACAGTTGAATAGTTAATAGTGGGGGGGTGATGGTGCAATGGATAAGACACATGCCTTTGGTGTGAGAGACCCAGGTTCAGTTCCCCACTGTGACCCATCCACCAATTTGTCCCTGAGCAAGACACTTAACCCCTAGTTGCTCCAGAGGTGTGCGACCTCTGACATGTATAGCAATTGTAAGTTGCTTTGGATAAAAGTGTCAGCTAAATGAGTAAATGTAATGTAAATAAATCATGGAAAATAAAATATAATTAGTAACATCATGACATGTACATCACATTGCTTTAGATGCTTCCTTTGTCAGAGGTGTTGGAAAAGAGTTCAGTCAGGCATAGAAGTCCTTTTAAAGTCTTGCAGTATTTTACATACTATACTATATACTTCCATTCCTATAGTGTATGAACAACCAGACAGTCCATATAATATATTTAAAATAATACTTTTTTGAAAGCTTTTTTTATGTGATCTCCTGTCCCTCGCCCGGTATGCCCCAACGCCCCATTCCCTCTCCGATACCTACAATGGGTTGAGTCGCTATTACGACGGCCACGCTGTGAACAGTTGGCTGGATGAATTTTACGTGTGATCCATGTACTACTGCAGCTGGGGCCTCTCCACAGTGCCACACAACTTTCTAAATTCTTCCATCTCATGGAGAATGTTCCTCAGTCATGCCAACAATATTGACACAAATGGAAAAAAACCTTTCTCAATTCAGTTCAGTTTAGCTTTATTTGCATGAATGTTAATACAACAGTATTGTCAATGCTTAAAGGTTCAGTGTGTGTTTTAGTGATATCTAGTGGTGAGGGTTGCAAATTGCACCCCCCTCCCCTATCTATGCGAGTTGTTGCCTGAGACAGGACAAAGATGTCATCTATGAGATAGCAGAGAGTTGCCAGTCAAGAATTGAGGTTTCTTTAGATAGATATATTAAGAAATTATATTTACTTAATTATTCAGTAAAATCACATGTTTTTTTTAATATGTTACTTGTTCATTAATAAACAACAGCCACATGAAGAAATTAAGTGCTACATGATGTCTCATACTCCTGTAATACATTATTTTACAACTTGGGAGGGTTGGCTCATCTGGACTAACAAACCAAAGAAAATGAAGAGTATCTCAAAAACAAACAAAAAAAATCACATTTAGTGCATCAAGTATGACCACTGACAGATAATACAATGTAAGCCTCACTGTTTCTGCACAACAGTCCAGTATAAACCACATAATACATGAAGTTTACAAATGCATTGTCAGGTGAGGATAAAGGCTCCTCCCACTTTGCTTAATTAATTATATAAGCAATCTGCAAATCTTACCAAAATGTCTTTTTAAATTTTTTTTAAATACAACAGAAACACAAAGTAGTACTGACAGCCATAATTTCAGCTTGTGGTAAAACGGTGCAACGTTTTTAATGGGCATTTACCATGTGAAAGTAAAAATTACACATTTGTGTGCACAGTGGCAAATCAATATCCAAAAAATACCTTTTGTAAATGCAAATGCAAAAGTATTCATTATTAGTCCCTTGATAGGGACACGGCCTTGTTATATATCACCATTAGCAGTAAAAAGAAATACATGTTTTCCACCAGGGCAGTAAAATGTGAAGTTTAGCTGCTGATCTGAGCTTCCCTGCTGGTACCATTTTATTGCCAATAATATTCATCATCTGTTTGTCTCAGGAAGGTAACGGCACGTAACAAAGCCATAGCAGAGGCTGGAGAAGAACTACGTGAAATTACAATCCAACAACATATTTTTTCTACCAGCGCAGTAAAAGTTTAGCTGGCTGATATGAGCTTCCAGCTGTAAGCTACCTTCTTTTATTGCCAATTAGTGATCAGCTGATTGTCTCAGGAATGTAACAAAACCAAAACAGAGCTCTGGAGAGAGAGTAACTACATGAAACTAATCCAACAACATATTTTTTTTTACCAGGGCAGTAAAGGTTTAGCTGTCTGATCTGAGCTTCTTGCTGTAAGCTACCGTTTTATTGCCAATTACAGATCAGCTGATTGTCTCACGAATGTAACCAACAAAGCCAAATTAGAGGCTGCAGAGAGAGAGTAACTACATGAAATTAATCCATCTACATATTTTACACCAATAGAGAATAAACTAATCCAACTAACCTTACATGATGTTTCTGCCAGGGCAGTAAAAGTTTAGCTGGCTGCTGCTTCCATACTCTAAGCTAACGTTACGGCTTTAGGCTTTATTGCCAATTAACGTTACTGATCAGCTGATTTTCTCACTAATGTAACCGGCAAAGCCAACGCACAGGCTGGAGAATAAGTAGGTGACATGAAATTAATGCAACTACATATTGGCAGGGGAAACACCTCACCTCTCTCAGTGATTATAGCCAGCTTCAAGCTAAAGCTATCAAACAATAAAATCTTTCATTTGCATCTCTAAAGCCTGACAAACTTAAGTTAATTACCTGTCCAGCAGAAAACAGACAACTTCAGCACCGCTTTGAAAACATCTGTCCCACATTAAAGCCTTCCATCTGGGAAAATCCACATCCGTGATTTCTGCCGTCAGCTGTTTGTACTTGTCCAGGTCTGGCTTCATGGTATAAAGATCCACAGCTGTCGGCTCTCTCTCTTCTAATAAACCAGAAGACTAACAGAGACTGTTTATTGTTATTATTTTCTCTTCTTCTTCTATAGACACATTTAATGTAGTTACAGGCGTTGACGCTGCCGGAATTATACAAGGAGAAGAAGAACGCTGTGATGACATAACGTGCTCTGTAGGCTGTTTGTTCGTTGACGGCTATTGTAGAAACATGACAACAAAATACGGCGACCTCCATAGAAGGGGGTGCCTGTGGTTATGTAGATATAAATGTCTAGGTAATAAAAACATAACGGTAGAATGTAAGGTCTTTACACACCACTGAAAACAAATTTTTAGATATATATTGCATTTCTGTCAATAGATCCTCAGAAATATTACACACTGAACCCTTAAAGGAAAATACACTGCTCAAAAAAATAAAGGGAACACTAAAATAACACATCCTCCTGAATGAATGAAATAATCTCATTAAATACTTTCTTTACATAGCTGAATGTGCTGACAACAAAATCACACATAAATTATCAATGGAAATCAAATTTATCAACCCATGGAGGTCTGGATTTGGAGTCACACTCAAAATCAAAGTGGAAAACCACACTACAGGCCGATCCAACTTTGATGTAATGTCCTTAAAACAAGTCAAAATGAGGCTCAGTAGTGTGTGTGGCCTCCACGTGCCTGTATGACCTCCCTACAACGCCTGGGCATGCTCCTGATGAGGTGGCGGATGGTCTCCTGAGGGACCTCCTCCCAGACCTGGACTAAAGCATCCGCCAACTCCTGGACAGTCTGTGGTGCAACGTGCCGTTGTTGGATGGAGCGAGACATGATGTCCCAGATGTGCTCAATTGGATTCAGGTCTGGGGAACGGACGGGCCGGTCCATAGCATCAATGCCTTCCTCTTGCAGGAACTGCTGACACACTCCAGCCACGAGGTCTAGCATTGTGTTGCATTAGGAGGAACCCAGGGCCAACCGCACCAGCATATGGTCTCACAAGGGGTCTGAGGATCTCATCTCTGTACCTAATGGCAGTCAGGCTACCTCTGGCGAGCACATGGAGGGCTGTGCGGCCCCCCAAAGAAATGCCACCCCACACCATTACTGACCCACCGCCAAACCGGTCATGCTGGAGGATGTTGCAGGCAGCAGAGCTCCACGGCGTCTCCAGACTCTGTCACGTCTGTCACATGTGAACCTGCTTTCATCTGAAGAGCACAGGGCGCCAGTGGCGAATTTGCCAATCTCGGTGTTCTCTGGCAAACGCCAAACGTCCTGCACAGTGTTGGGCTGTAAGCACAACCCCACCTGTGAACGTCGGGCCCTCATACCACCCTCATGGAATCTGTTTCTGCCCGTTTGAACAGACACATGCACATTTGTGGCCTGCCAGAGGTCATTTTGCAGGGCTCTGGCAGTGCTCCTCCTGCTCCTCCTTGCACAAAGGCAGAGGTAGCAGTCCTGCTGCTGGATTGTTACCCTCCTACGGCCTCCTCCACGTCTCCTGATGTACTGGCCTGTCTCCTGGTAGCGCCTCCATGCTCTGGACACTATGCTGACAGACACAGCTGAACCTTCTTGCCACAGCTCGCATAGATGTGCCATCCTGGATGAGCTGCACTACCTGAGCCACTTGTGTGGGTTGTAGACTCCGTCTCATGCTACCACTAGAGTGAAAGCACCGCCAGCATTCAAAAGTGACCAAAACATCAGCCAGGAAGCATAGGAACTGAGAAGTGGTCTGTGGTCACCACCTGCAGAGCCACTCCTTTATTGGGGGTGTCTTGCTAATTGCCTATAATTTCCACCTGTTGTCTATTCCATTTGCACAACAGCATGTGAAATTGATTGTCAATCAGTGTTGCTTCCTAAGTGGACAGTTTGATTTCACAGGAGTGTGATTGACTTGAGTTACATTGTGTTGTTTAAGTGTTCCCTTTATTTTTTTGAGCAGTGTACAAAAAAACGATTAAATTCATATAGTTCATCGAATAAATAAAATAAAATAATTTCATTTCTCTATATTGATATAGAATAATATCATCTATTATCTACTATCTATCTATATCTAATATTTTTAATTTCTCTACATCTTCTTTCATTACGGCTGTGTCTCCTCGCAACGATAACAGCAGCCATCTCTGCGTAATACTTTGCCGGTTTGCACCTTCCCTTCAAACATATTAAATACAGATGCTGTTGCACTCACATGAAATTGCTTTTAGGCTTATTAGATCACATTGCGTGTAGTAAATAAATGTATTGGCATGTTACCCTCCCATTGCATATTCATTAAGGCAAAAGTAGTAAATGAACAACAGGTGCTATCTTGCACTTTTGAAAGACGTCATACTCTGTGCACACCATTAGTAGATCAGCTTACATGTTAATTTGCTGGTGATATAAAGTTTGCACACGTTTTTACACACACAAACCTTTAGTAAATCTGGCCCTTTGTCTATAAGGAGGAGCACCTTAAAATCAATTGTAAATGATACAGCAAGCCAGTGCAGAGTAGTTAAAACTGGACTAATGTGCTCTCTCCTTGTTTCCAGTTAATACCCAGGTCATATAAACAATATATACTTTCAGCTTCAGCCAGTGCTTCTCAGTAATTGAATGAATTGTCCCTTTTCTTAGGAGAACTAATCCACTTTAATAGAAATACATAAAGAACAAATCAAAAGCACCAAGGTAGGGATAGTGTAGGGAGATGCAGCTGCAAACAGTGTTGGTATGAAGTGAAAGTCAGAAGTGTCATATTAAAATGGCTGCACTGTACACTTGCATGAATATAGACTGGACTTTCCTAGCCCAGTGCTTAAGTGTGACTTCATTGCCTGAATGAACGCTACATACATATTAAAATCCCACTTCTTTTTCTTCTGTGAAACATTGCTTCTATTGTAGATTGCTATCAATGCCAATTGTGTTTATGTGTCTGTCTCTTCACCTGTTTACCTGCTAGGTTCAGTGTTCATGGGAACAACACGCAGTGAGCCCTGCAGTGATGCCTCTTTGTCAGATATAGTAAGTCTTATTCCCTTTCTTCCAGCTTGACATCATTTGTTGGATCAGATAACAGTTCTGCCTCACTTCCCCACATTCTGTTTGCTTAACAGTCTCTCAGAGTAGGAAACCTTGTTCCAAAGCAGCTGTCAGAAATTATGCCCGAATCCAGATGCAGACCAGGCGACAAAACAGCAGTTTTAACAGTATGACAAGGGCAGAGTGAATGAGCTAAGGCAGGGTGAGGATACAGGGGGTTTCCTTCCAAGCGGCAGGCGAGTGTGGGCTGGTGCTAGCTGGAGTATGGCAGGAAGAGTTGGATCTCCTAGTGGCTCTAGGGGTTTTGGACTGGGAGTCAGGCTGAGCATGTTGAACAGGCAATCTGGAGACAGGAAGACAATCAATCAATCAATCAATCAACATTTATTTATATAGCACTTGACAGCAACCAACAGGTGTCCAAAGTGCTTTACATAAACCAAGAATAAACAGCACAGCATTCAATAAAAGACAAGAAAAAAACATGAAGCATAGAAAACAGTAAGCCTAAAGTTACCTAAAATCATCAGAAGAAGAGGGAAGTTGTTGCACCACTCTAAAAGCCATTCTAAATAAATAAGTTTTGATTTAAAATGTGCTTGTTCCAGAGTTTTGGGCCGGCAACAACGAAAGCCCGATCGCCCCACTGTTTGTACCTCAACCTCAGGACTTCTAAAGCCCGTGAGACAGCTGATTTTGCCCACCTAAAGTTAAAAGCTTGGACAAATACGACAAATCCGGGACTAGGCCATTTACGGCTTTGAAAACAAACAATAAAATCTTGAAATCGATTCTAAAACGCACAGGAAGCCAGTGTAGTGTAAATAGAGCGGGAGTGATGTGGGAGCATGAATAGCCTTTTGTAGATCGTGCCTGTTAAGAAAAGGCTTTACTTTAGCCAGGAGACGAAGTTGGAAGAAGCTCATTCTGACAACATTGCTAATCTGCTTGTCAAATTTCATGCTGCAATCGAATGTCACACCCAAATTTCAAGTCAAAGCTCCCAGACTTAAAGCTGGATTGTTTGACATGCATTTAGTAGTGAGGATAATACACTCAGTTTTATCTTCATTCAGATTAAGAAAGTTCCGAGAGGGCCACAACTTAATATCATTAATGCCATTAAGCAGGCAGTTTAGTGCAACACTGTCATTAGGTTTCATAGGCAGATAAATTTGCAGGTCATCTGCATAATAATGAAATGACAGGTTGTGCTTGTCTATTATAGCCCCTAACAGCAAAATATATAAAGAGAACAGAATGGGGCCAAGAGTTGAACCCTGGGGCACCCCGCAATAGAGAGGAGCAGATGATGAGGAGAAATCACCCAATGAAACTCCTATTTGTCAATAGGAGCTAAACCATTTAAGTGCGGAGCCTTGAATGCCTACAAAATGCTCAAGGCGTGCGGGAAGGACTGCATGATCCATGGTATCAAAAGCTGCTGTCAGGTCCAAAAGCACTAATACAGTAGGATCCCCAGCATCTACAGACAAGGCAATATCATTGTGAATGCTTAGCAGTGCCGACTCAGTGCTATGACGCGATCTAAAACCAGATTGCAATTTTTCACAGAGTTCTGTTGTAGAAAGACTTGTAACTGTTTAAAAACAACTTTTTTCCAGCAATTCCTAAAGAAAGGCAGATGTGAGACTGGTCTAAAATTGGACAACACATTGGGGTCAAGATTAGGCTTTTTAAGTAGTGGCCTAACCACAGCATGTTTAAAAGCATCTTGGACAGAGCCAGAACTGAGACAAAAGTTAAAAAAGGTAAGTAGACTCGACCCAATGGTGCTAAAAACCTCCTTCACCATCCTGGCGGGAATAATGTCTAAAGCACAGTTGGTAGGTTTCATGTGGCGTACGACCTCAGTGAGCAACGACAGATAAACGGGCTTAAATTCCTCAAACACAGCAGAATGCACAGGAGCAGCAGGTACAAACACACTGGCGTTTTGCCTGACTGATGCTACTTTATCAATAAAATAACAGAGAAACTTCTCACACATACTAGTTGAAACCTGTCAAAGCAGAGGTGCATGGATTCACGATAGAGTTTATAGTGTTGAATAACACCCTAGGTTCATGGCAGCTGTTAGCTATGGCAGATGAGAGATAGTTCATCTTCACCACCTTTACAGCCTTCTGATACTCTACAAGACTATCCCTTAATAAAACCAGAGAAACTTGTAACTTGTCCTTCTTCCACCTACGTTTCAGCTTGTCTGCAGCGTTGCCTTTAGGTTTAGGTTTAGGCTTTAGGTTTAATAGACTTAAACCGATGAGGGGCAATAGAGTCTAGGATTTCAGCACTTGTAGAATAGAATGCAGAGAGAATGTTATCTGGGGAAGATGGAGAAACCAGACCATTCTTGGCATAAAACTGAGAGCCCAAGAACATCGAAGCAAACTCTCCAGCTGAAGAGGGGGTGATACAGCGACACCTAGAGACTGAAGACACAGGAGGAACACTGATCTCAAATCTAATGGGGAAGTGATGTGAGATACCAGATTCTGATATTTTTGTGACTGAAAACGAAAGTCCAAGAGAGATGATGAGATCCAAGGTGTGGCCAAGATTATGTGTTGGCCTATTCACACATTGATTAAGGCCAAAAGAGTTCAACAGAGACAGGTATTAATATAAGCAAACAGGTTGCTTGACAAAACAGGCGCAGAGCTAGACGTTGAGGCTTTACCTACGGCTCACAATTTAACAATCTGTCAGGGAATGGATGTCTGGCTTCTCCTAAAGTGGTAGGGATGGCTCATCAGGAACAGGTGTGTGATTGCCAGCAGGTGCAGTTTGCGCCAACCCAGACAAAAGGAGAGAAGAGACAAAGAGACCAAACAAAAACACATCAAGCATGCTTCACTCACCCAAAGGGAAAAAATAAATCAAACACATTCACTCAGTCTCAAGTCTCTTAGGTGCAGGAGTCATGACAGGACCCCCGCCCACCCCCGACGGGCCTATGAAAGTCTCTGATAAGAGAGGCATCCAGAATCTGCCGCAAGGGAACCCAGCTCCTTTCCTCAGGACCATAGCCTTCCTGTTCGACAAGATATTAGAACCATTGAATCTTATAAGCGCTGAGTTCATCAATCTTCCGCGGAGGAGGAGGGTGAGGAACCAACGGACTGGTGGAAACAGGCTTGAGGCATGAGACACGGAACGAAGGATGGACCCGGAGGGAGCGAGGCAGTTTGAGTGGGACCACCGTGGGGTTGATAACTCTAACCACTTCAAACGGATCAATGAATCTGGGTGACCGCTTCCTGGAGTCTGTTTTAAGGGGTAAGTCACTAGTGGAAAGCCAAACCCTATCTCCCACAACGTAGTTGGGTGCTGGGGTGCGGTGGTGGTTGGCGTAACATTGGTAATGTCCCGAGGCCTTGAGAAAAGCAGAAGGGGTCCGAAGCCAGATCAGGCAGCAACTGCGGATGTGGGCCTGGACTGAGGGCATAGGAATGTCCTTCTCCTGAGATGGAAAAGGGGGAGGGGGGGGCACCCTCTCACCATCTGAAGGGGGCAGTCCAGAAATGAAATCCAATGCCAGGTGTGACCAGGGGCACAAAGGAACAGGCAGGGGTCGTAGCAGGACGGAACCGGGTTGGCTTGATACCTTATTCTAGGCACATACAGAGCAGAGACAAAAGATTTGATGTATGCCAACATTGACCAGATACACAAAATAACATTTCCCCAACATGTTTTTGAGAACATCATTGACTAAACACCTGCGATGGACTGACGACCTGTCCAGGGTGTACTCCACCTTTCGTCCGATGACAGCCGGGATTGGCTCCAGCCCCGTGCGACCCTTTACGCAGGACAAGCGTTTGACGATGGATGGATGGATGGATTGACTAAACACTTGAATACTGCGAAAGGGCATCACTAGGTACTCAAAATGTCCAGCAGGTAGTTAAAGGTAGTCTTCTATTCATCGCCCCCCCAATACGTACCAGATGATAGGCATTTGAGGTCCAACAGATTGGAAACAGATTGGGGCAAGGCAGACTTCAAACAGGCGAGGCAATTAGTACTCCAACTAGTGATATTAGCTGAGGTCCAGCCAATACTTATTTTTAACCAACCCCGCCCAGGGATGGCCCAAGATCACAGGAACAAAGGTGAGTCAATAACCTTGGCTGGGGTTGGAGGCTGGAGGTCTGGCTGATCTGTCCCTCCCCGGAGAGCGGGTGGTATGGCTAATGAGATCAGATCATCCAGGTTCGGGGTACAAAATGAGTTTATCCTTAATAAATTCTGATAATCCCTGAGAGAAAGCTGCCTGCAGTGCTTCATTGTTCCAGTCACAATTAGCCACTAAGGTGCAAAACTCAATTGCATATTGTGCTACACTGTGTGCCGAAGAACCATGAGTCTCTTAGAAGCATCTTTACCTTGAATGGGATGATCAAAAATCTTATGCATCTCAGTAGTGAATGCGGCATCCAGATCAGTTGGAGTGATTTGAGCAGGACTGGCTGTGTCAGATGTTGGTGGAGCGGCTGGGGCTGGGGCTGCTGAGGCGGGTTGCAGATCGGCTACACCCCTTGTTAAGTGCCGCGGTGCTCACCAAGCACATGTCCTGCGAAGTTACTGCATGTTTTACGACATCCAAATCCACTGGGTTCATCCTGGTCAGGAATTATGCCTGAACCCAGATGCAGACCAGGAGATAAATCAGTAGTTTATTGAGAACGGCAGAGTGAGTGAGCAAAGGCAGCGTGAGGACATTAAGGGTTTCCTTCCAAGCGGCAGGCGAGTGTGGGCTGGGACTGGCGTGGCTGGCTGGAGAGTGGCAGGAAAGGTTGGATCATTGGTTGGATGTTTTATTAAGCAAACAGGTTGCTTAACAAAACAGGTGCAGAGCTAGATGTTAAAGCTTAACCTACAGCTCACGACTTAACAATCAGACAGGGAATGGATGTCTGGCTTTTTCTTAAGAAGTGGTAGGGATGGCTGATCAGGAACAGGCATGTGATACCAGCAGGTGCAGCTTGCCCCAACCCAGAAAGCCGACACCCAGGACTCCATAAGTTGAGGGAAGGGAAGAGAGAAGAGACAAACAGACCTAATAAAAACACACAGAGCATGCTTCATTCACCCAAAGGGAAAAAATAAATCAAAACACACTCACTCAGTCTCAGACTCAGGTGTCAGGTTAAGGTGTCATGACAGCAGCAGTCATCTGCAGTAGTGATGTCTTCCATAAGGGCCCGTGTCCACCAAAGCGATTTTGCCAGCTGAAAATGCCAGCCCCTGCTGGGCGTTGAGGCGCAGCGTTTTTTATGACTGCTTTGGTTGCTATGATACATAAAATCCGAGGAAGTGATGTTGCAAGTAGTTCTACCTAACTTTACTGGATGTAAAAATGTCAACACAGAGTAGAGTACTATCTCTGGCCCTTGCTCTGTATGAAGAGAAGGCTGAAGCAGGTAGAGAGAGAGAGGACGGACTTGCTGGATGTCTGTTCGGCGAGTACCACCGTTTGATCCAAGAGCTGAGGTTGGACGAAGTAAGTAATAGTAACCATTGCTATGGTGTGCTGTTTGTCCCGCCCCTCCTGCACTGTGATTGGACAACTGAGAAAAAAGTGACAGTGATGAGTGCAGCGTTTTTCCCATAGTTGAACATTTTCAACAACATAGAATGAAGCTAACCATCCGCTGCAGCAGGCAGCTGTTTTAAGCAAAACACTCTAAAAACCCACAACACTACTTGCCCAGTACCAAACAGCAAGCAGACCCAGTTATAGACTAGCTGGTGAACATAATGGAGCATTTGAAAGCTACAAAACCAGATATTTCCCTTAGAAGTTAAATATTCTACATTCATCGGCCAAGAGGCTTCTTCAGTTCTAACAGATTGGCAGGGAGTCCGGATACAACTTGCTTCATTAGTGTTCCTAGCTGTTGTAAGTGTAGTTGACTGTGAGTTCATGAACCAGTACGTGTAGGTACTGGAGAACATGATGGGAAGTCATGGAATAAAGGGGTAAGAATTCTAAATCTTACAAAGAATACTGTAGTATATGTATTATTTAACAACTGGGAACGTATTCTGTTAATAATCTTAAGCAATGTTAGTTCCCCCCTTGTTGCTTGCTGTCTTGTTTCCGACCCCACTGCTATTGTAGCCACCAGAACTTTGTGATACTACTTCATATTTATACAGACTGGACAAAACAGGACATACCTTGGAGAAAAGTAAGAAAAGGTTGAACTACCTGGTAAATTCAGAAAATCTGTTACTTGATTCCAGCTATTGTTGTACTTTAGTATGAAAGTTAGCGTAGCTTAGCTGAATACAAGCATTTTTAAAGTTGTAAGCTTGTAATCTTGCTGACACCCCTGACAAAGCATAACTTAATATGTTTAATGAATCAGCATCATAATGTAGTTATTTTAGCATCAGTTTGATATGTTTATTGCAACTAAATCACAGCAAAATATTTGTTTTGGGTTCATACAGCTGTAGTAATGGTGGTTGGGTTTTTTTGTAGAGTTGCTCCGGTCAGGATATTTTGGGCTGACTACCAATCACCGATTACAGATCACTGGGTCTATTTGAAGCCTTTTATTTATCATGTAGCATTATATAGTACTGCATATTTATTTAATTAGTCCTAAAAACAATGCATTAAGTATTAAAATGAACAGATGATAAAGTATCATGAATTGACAACTGTTTATTTTATTACCAGGAAACATGGGCAACAAATTACACTCCTTCTGTCTTAGAGACTTAAACCATAGCAGCCTGGTTACTGCGAACATCTTGTAGCTTAACAAATATAGCTTTCCTCTGGAATAAACTACAAAAACATAACAGATTGCATCGTTATAAATTTACTTCAACTATAAAAACTGCAACAAAAAAGGCCGTAGCCAAAGTATTTAAGAGATAAAGGAGCACAGGCATCATGAGTCGTTGATAAAATCTGAAGTAGCTGCTTTTTGTTCTGGAAAGCTCAGGCAGGTGCTGTGGGCTTTAGGGGGTAGAGAGAGGAGCAGAGAGAGGAGCAGAGAGAGGGAGAGTGGGCTACAGAGAGGAGCCATAACTGACATCAATGAGATTTGAAAATTAAATTTAAATAAATAAAAGTACAATGTTAATTCCATTTTATACTGTTAGTATATTGTTAATATTACTTAGAGTTACTATATTCATTATAATTTCATATAGTTTCTCACTAGTACAGGCTAGGCCTAATATTATTTCAGTGGGTTGTTTTCATCTATTAAATTTGTGTGCAAGAAGCACAGTCTACATCTTTTACATAGGCCTACTGCCACTGGCTTTACCAGAGGAGAGACACTCTGAGAACGTAAACATACGTGAGAATCCTGGGGAAAACGGGAGGGTTGACATGAGAGGAGTAGAGAGAGGAGTGGGGTAATGTGCGGCTACATCCACACTACTACGTTTTTTAAACAGTTTTATAACGAATACCATCTTCTCCGTCCACAGCAGTGTTTTAGCTGCGTATCAGAGTTGTTCTCACACACATCTAGTGGCCGTGCACGTGCCGGTGTAAACATGAAGTAGACTACTCCGCAGTTGCAGAAGATTTGGCGAAAGAAGAAAGTAATACAGACGAATAACCACACCAGGTATTTTTTTGTATTGACCGACAACGAAGTGGAACTGTTACTGAAAGTAACACGGGAGTACAAGCTGTGGCGGCGGAAATAGACTGGAAGTCGTTGCAATGTAAATATGGCGACGTGCACAGCAAAAGTGTTATTTACACAGTACAAAATATTTTAATAAAAATACCGAAATTAAAACTATAAATATCAGTAGCACTGTATTTTTGCTTTGCATGACTGATAAGACCGAATCAGAAAGCCAAATGTGATTGTCTGTGTCATTATTTATAAAGTCCTCCGTTTTTTCCCATGGGGTCAGCAGCGTTTTCAAACAAACATCTTCGGATTCGCAGTTTTAATCTGGAGGGGAGGCGGAAACGTAGCGGAAACGTAGCAAAAGTCTTCGTTTAAAAAAGTGTTTTAGCTGCATATTAGAATTGATCTCTGTCTATATTAAAATGACTGAAAACGCACATCAAGTGGCCATTCACGTACACTGGGCATGCACGTGCCAGTGTAAACAGGAACAATATTCTCTCCTCCATTGTCAAAAATTGGTATTTTGGTCTGGATGGGAGATGCAAACATAACAAAAATTCTGCGTTTTTAAACGAAAACATAGTAGTGTAGATGTAGCCTCAGACAGATCACCAACTGTAAACTTAAAGCCCCCCTCCAGTGTATTTTGACATATCTATGATATTTCATGTTTTTTCTGAGTCATTTCCTTACAATGTTGATTACCCACATAGTTTGCCAAATATTTTCATGCCTCGTTAAAAAACTGTCACACCGTCACGCCTCGTTAAGTCAGAGCATCAAACCGATAAACATCGTTGTGAGCTAGCTAACCAATTTATCATGTCATTTACTTAGAACAGTAGGTATGTCTCTCTGTGTCTGATTGTTGGTTTGTCTTTCTAGTTTAGTGAGCTAAGTTAACTAAGTTGTAGTTACCAGGTGTAGTTAGCTAGCATATTTATTGCAGAAAGTTAGAAATCAGAGGGTCTTAATTTTATTTTTTAGTTTCCTCCTCTTGGTTTAGTGTGCTGTTCATTTTCATTATGGCATTTGTGCGTGCGGTGTTGGAGGACAGATGACAGAAAACGTGTCACACTTTCACCTGCCACCGTCTTATGTTCAGTCTGCAACATGCATTTTACTGAGGGCCGTTTTACCAATGCATCGGCGGAGGCACCCCCCACCCCCGCGGTAAAGTAAGCGCACCATAAAACGTAGTGGGAGTTAGCATGTGCAGTGCGTGACAGGACCATCGACGTGGGCTTTAAAGCCCCCCACTCTCGCCTGGCCAACGAGCTGAACCAGTTCTGCTGTTGCTTCGAGAGTCAATTAGTCAGTCCTAACACCATGCTCTGTCACCCCAACGATCAGCCCCTGCACCAGCTCCTCGTCAATAGGCCATTCAGAAAGCAGAACCCCCACAAAGCAGCTGGGCCTGACTCTGTCCTCCCATCCACCCTGAAGAACTGTGCAGATCAGCTATCTCCAGTGTTCATGGACATCTTTAACACCTCACTGGAGACATGCCATGTGCCCAAAAAACAAGGATCACAGGACTTATTGACCACAGACCGGTCGCTGAGACCTCTATTTTAATGCAACCTTTTGATGAAAACCATCACAGACCCACTCCTGGACCCCCTGCAATTCACTTACTGAGGCAACAGGTCTGTAGACGAAGCAGTAAACATGGCCCTTCAATTCATCCTCCAGCACCTGGACTCCTCAGGAACCTACTTCTGAGGATCCTGTTTGTGGATTTCAGCTCTGCTTTCAACACTATTATCCTAGCTCTGCTGCAGGACAAGCTCTCCCAGCTAAGTGTGCCTGACTCCACCTGCAGGATCAATCTTTCATTGATGTATGGACAGGGAGTTATCTCCGGAAATTGTGGATTTATCATCAGCACAGAATAAAACCTATAGGCTGCACTGTCCTTTATAACACAGAGTGCATATATTAAAGCAGCTGTCAGGTTGGCAACAGTTGCACTGAAACACTTACCATGGGCTACATTACTGTAGTAGCCTAATAACTAATCTATAAAACTGATCAATGAACAGTAATCTTTTGATAGCCTATTGTAGTTGCACTGATTGGAACATTCCTATCGTTTGGACTGGATATGATGCGAATATTTCTGAGCGCACTTTCAGTGGTTTTTTTGAGGATAACTGGTGCAACTAAAAGAGTTTTTCATGGTCATGAGTAGCCTAAACTGTGTCTGATCTGTTTGATTAATATTTTCATCTTCAGTTATTGCCATCGGCATTTTGTCCTGTCAGGTTACACCCTGAATTAATATAGCTGATTAAAAATGAATGTAATGGGCTCAAGGTGAATTCCAGCACTTTGTCATTAAGGGAAATTCCAGTCTGGTAAATGATGAATGAGCTACACTGTATAAAATGTAATATTGTTAACGTATTGACTCCTTCCTCCAATCCTGCGTTTTAACATAAATAGCCTATGGTGGTCCGTGTTGGCACACATTCATATTTGCCCTGCAGATGATGCACTCCTTGCTCAGTTCAGCCTGCTAAAGTCAATGATGTACTTCTAAACCGCCATCACTGAGGCCATCCTCACCTCCTCCATCACCATCTGGTACGATGCTGTCACTGCCAGGGACAAAGGCAGACTAGCGTATCATCTGCTCTGCAGAGAAGGTGATTGGCTGCAATCTTCCATCACTTCAGGACCTGTATGCCTCCATGACTGAGGCGTGCAGGAAAGATTGTGACCCCTCCCCTCTGTACACAAACTGTTTCAGACACTCCCCTCCAGCAGTAGGCTGTGGTCGATTAGGACCAAAAACTCATGCCACATGAACAGTTTGTTCCTGTCTGCAGCTGGCCTCATCAACAAGGCCCAGGATGCCCACTGGCTCTGACTCATGCCCCCCTTCCCCTGTTCATTTTTGCACAACATGTCAGATGATTCTGATTCTTCTACTGCACATGTAAATACTTGTATATATCAATGTCAAACTCATATTTTTTTAGATATCTTTATATTCATATAGGTTTATGTTTATGTCTATTGTTGTTAAGCACCACAAATTCCTTGTCTGTGTAAAAAAACAACCTGGTAATGAATCCATTTATAATTCTGATTCTTATTCCTAACCTAAGGTACCTAACACAGACTATAAGACCACAAAACCACCAAACTAATTCCTGGCTCAGTATTCTTGCACAAAGGGCAGAGGTGACCCGCAAACACCCAAGTCCATCTACCCTTGAAAATCCAGATTTTTATGGTCATACACTGTATGACTCTGTAATTATACAATCGGTACCCAGTATTTAAATAATAACTACAGTATAAGTTATTTGTAAAACCCCATATTGTTACCCCCATATTGCATAACTTCACACCTTATTCCCCAGTACCTACATTCAATTCAATTTAATTTATATAGCACCAAATCACAACAACAGTTATCTCAGAGCGCTTTTCATAAAAGAGCAGGTCTAGACCATACTCTGTGATGTTATTTACCCAACAGTTCCCACCAAGAGCAAGCACTAGGGAACAGAGGCAAGGAAAAACTTCCTTTTAGAGAGAGAGAGAGAGAGGAGAGAGGCAGCCTACATAATATACACACAGAGGTACAGACAGTAAAGGTGATGTTGCTACAGACTGAATGAATAATGGTACAGATATTTATAGTAATGTTTATGATAATACTCGTAATGTTAATGATTATAATAATAACAGGACTAGTAACAATAATTGTAGCAGAGGGTGTTGAGCAGGAACATGTATTGGTACATACTGCACTGGTATTCTGTTTTTACACCATAACTCTGGAGTAATTACACAATATGTTACGGCATGACCTAAATTTTTAGTCATAAACTAGTGTGTGCACATCCCAGTATAACATTAGGTGCATTTGCAAAATAGGCAAAAACACTGTCATGAAAAACACTGAACAGATGCTGCTAAATATGTCATAGTTTAATCAATAAAGCTTTTTGGTGAGCATCTATTCAGTGTGAATGCACATTTGATTTTTAGCCCAAAAATGCATCGGGCCAAAAGTATGCAGCCTTGAATTTGGCCTTCAACAGGGAAGATGGCACAATGTTTCATGTCAGCTGTCCACAGTGGACCATTCTCATATTAACAGTAGTGATCTTTCCAATGTAGAAATGGGTCCACAGGAGCTACTGTAACTGACATTATCTAACTAATAATAATTGTGGAATAATATAACAAAACAAGGCTATTTATTCATTCTGTAGATTCACGGTTATAAGGTTCTATTCTAAATGTCTCCAGTCAGTTTCCAAAAACTTTCAGTGGTTTTGACCTTTTGCAGTTCTCCCTCACCTCAAATGTTGCAAAAAGCTGTTTTGTTGATCGCCCAAATTCTGCACACGACTTTTGATGTTGTTGGCATTTACGCAATCATCTCTTAGCTTCACTTAACAGTAAAGAATTCCAGCTGTACTCAGGTTGTTTTTTTTTACTCAGCCAAAGGGTAGATTTGTGCTGAGTGCTCTGCAGATGTCACTGCACATGCTCAGAGACGTGGTTTTACCCTTCTACTCAGGGAATATGTCTACCAAATGCAAATCATTAGTTGCAGCTCAAGTCACCATCATTGTAAATTCCTACATACCTATAACAATTGAAACTCTAATTGAATTGAACACCATGGGGCCCAGTCTGTGAGGAACTTTGAAGAGGAAATTTTACCAGGAAATTTAACCATTAGCTAAACATGTCCCTGTCACAAACCCATCCCCTCCACCATTAGGTCAGCCTTCTCAATTGTGATTGGACCTACTGTATCTGTCCTAACTGCCCTCAGTTTCATCAAGTAAATAAATACAAAAACTCAGTGTAACCCCAGAGACAGTTTGGTGGTGTCTGTCTCCTTCCTCTTGGTGGTGTCACACCTTTCCTCACCACCATTTTCTCTCTCTTCTTCTCCTCCCTCAGGCTGTGGCTCTGGGCCTGGACTATGTCAAACTGGGAGGTCTGAATGGTGCTGAGAGGATGACTAAATACAACCGGCTGATTTCTATAGAGGAAGAACTGGCCCAACAGGGAATTCTGGGTAGGATTTCTATACTTGTTTTTTTTGCCAGACAGAGAAAAAGGAGGCCAGACAAAGCCAGAGAGAGAGAGAGAGAGAGGTAGTAATGCCTGGGCTTGAGAATATATCACTCTGTTGATGTGAAAGGAAACTGTGTGTGAGGAATCATTCAAATGTGTATTTGTGTGTGAGTGGAAGAATGAAAACCCCTCCCCAGGATCTGTTAATTGGCTGCCTAATTGCATCCAGGGACAAATACTTTCCCATACATAATTTCCAAATAGCAGGCAGGGACACTGGAGGTTAATGAGAGATGAGTATATCTGTGTGTGATCAATTCCATCTTAAAAAGTTAACATGTTTATTCTGGCTGAAGCCCACAGTGGACTGGGGTGGAGTGAAATGCTCATTGTCCTTCAGCTGCAACAGCAGAAACCTTATTTCAGTCCAGTTATCTGAGGAATCACTGGTCATGCTTTTGCCCATTCACTTTATTCCATTATTTTGTCTCATCCACAGTCTTCAAGGAGAAGCACCCACCTCCACTGTTCACTGAAAAACCACTGGAGGAGTCCACAGAGAGACTGTCTGACACAGCCTGCTCACATCTTCTGTTTCTATCAAGAACATAAACACTTAAAATTTGTGTCAGTGTTACCACAATATAGTTTACTTTCAAAATTCAATTGCTGTTTTCACTTGCTTGCAGGTAAGAACATGTAAAACCTGCTTCTATTCAGTTTCTAAAATCCTCAAACATGTTGTTGCTACTTCGGGTATATAGAAGCCATATTAGCAGATGCTATACGCTGCAGGTCCTTACACAAACACAAGTCTGCTTTCAGGTCACAATCAATCTCCTCCACCAGAATAGCCAAATTATTTTATTAATAATGTTTTGATCTGATAGCCCCCACCAAGACACACACACACATAGCCATGTCAGTGTTGTCCGACAATGCCTGCCTCCTGTCTGTTTGGGACGTGAGGTAAAGGCCCCTCTTCATAACTGGTCAGCACCCTCGCTGACCCCTCTCATGGCTGCTCAGATCCTGGAGGAAATGATTCTGTCAGTGTGGAAAAACAGGAGAGGCCTGGTGGAGCATCCGCCCGGCCTGCGGCACAGAAAAAAAGGCTGCTTATATACAGTGGGGAATGGAGGAGTTTCGCAAGTGCTTTGTGTACCAGCCAAGTACGGCTGCATCAATGGGCCTGTCAAGTGAGTTATCCCTTATTCACGGCTCTTTTCTATTACACAGAGAATCTGGCTGACACAGCCCTGCTGACACTACAATAGTCCTGCTAAACTCTTTAAGGCTGGAAATGAAAATTTAGACTGAAGGTGTTGATAGAAGTCGACACAAACCGACACACACATTTATTTCTTTTTTCTTTTATGTAACAATTTCACTTAACTCATCGTGGTTTACATGAAGTTCTATTTTTAGATTATTTCTAGGTAGTACAATTGTTACCATTTTATTTCTTCATATCAGGAAAATAAATTAAATAACAAATGTTCTCCAGCCGCTAATTCTTCCAGTTTCATTCTATTTGGGATTATGGTTTGCTGGCAGCTTCCACTCAGCGTTGCTGTAAATGTCGGGGAGTGAAGACAACCTCTAATCAATGAAACATGCAGACAAACTGAGCTGGACACAGCAGCATCTGAACTGAGGCTCCCTGGCAGGCAATTACTATGTTTCGGAAAATAAATGAAATGACTAACAAAATAGGTCAAATTAAGTGTTTCCCAGACACACTAAAAGGACCTTCCTAATTGCTGGTCCCTGAAGGGACAAAAATACAAAAACAACAAAACATTATATTGTATCTGCCAAAGACGAAGAGCTGAGAATGGGTTGTGGTGGAGGAGAGGCTGAGGGAAGAAAAGGACCCAGCATGGTTTGTGTAATTACATGTTTTGCCTCGATCGGCCGTGTCTGTACCGTCAGTCAATCAACAACAGTGAGTCCGGCGGCTGGAGCAGATGGTGGAGGAAGGAGTTGAGCCGGTCATTGACTTTGTTTCTGCTAAGGGAAGGAAGAGACAACAGATCCAAAGGACACTTGCGTCACTCCTCCTCCGAATCAAAGATTATATTGTATGTTGGCATACTATTGAGTTGTGCCAGGATGGCCTTGATTAGAAGAACCTCATTAGATATGGAGGATATGAAGAGGCAGAGACATAAATCAATACAAAGACTTTCTCTTCTTTTTTCATTTTACCCCCACCCACTCACTGACACTTTATCCTCCAAGATGTCCAAGATAATTCACACATCCTCATACTATTGTCATGAGAAAATAGAGGAAAAGCCAAATATGCACTCTGCAAAACTGATTAGTTTATTGAATCTCCCCACAGACCATTTCTCTGAGGTCCACTGTTGTGACTAAGTCTGCTGTTAAATAAAATTAGAGTGTGACTTCCTCCGCTACATTTGGTTCAGTGGAGTGAGGAATGAATGAACGTGTGGAAGATGAAGTAGAGTCTTGCAGCCTGCTGCTGATGAATCTTGTTAGAGAAGAGACTTTGAGCCACAATTACATTTCCTTCACACTCTGTTAGGGGGGATTGGGAGCTGGAAATTGCACCTCAGTGCTAAACGAAGCCTAAGCTTTAATTAACAGCAGCACACAATAGGTGACGGACATCGCCCACAGTTCACAGCTCTCATGTTTCAATCCCTCACTCAAGGAAGTGTCTGGGAAATCTGGGCAGGTGTCGAGGGAAAACAAAACAACACGCGATCAGCCCAACATTGTGCTTAAATCACGAGCAGTCATTGTGATTTTCAAAGGGCAAAGGCTGATCCTCTGCTCCATACCTGAATAACACCCACCTCTGACTGAGGCTTAAAGGGAAAATCCACCCTAAGACACAGTTACAAAACAGCAGTGTTTTGCATTTGTGGACGCATTTTCATTTTATTTCATTTCATTATATTAAATAAAATGAAAATGTTTATCATATCATAATGATTTTCCCAACTTAGATATAACAGAATTTTAGCACTACATTTTGACAAACTCCACTACAGTAAATCACAAACTTAAGTATATCAGACATGTCTGTAATCCACAATTACATAGAATGGAATTAACACTCTATGTACAGAGACATTCCAGTTGGAGCAGAGCTGAGACTTTGGCTCTAAACTAGACAAACTGGTTCCAACCGTCTTCTACAAATTACATCTATTTACTACTACTTTGTTTTGCCAAATGCATTTTGAGCGGAACGCAGGTTGATAAATTGTGGATTCAAGTCACAGTTGACATCTTCAAAATTATAAGAACACCATCTTACCTGAGTCTTAACCTAGAGCTTTGGCTTGCTTAATGATGGCAGTACCACTTGGATATTTTAGGAAAACAAATGAAATACAGTATCAGTGAACATTTTATTGATACTTTCAACATTTTGGACTTAACTGTTGTTAAATGGTTCAATAGACATGTTCTGTCTATGTACATGTTCTGTCTGTTCTGTCTATATATGTTGATTAAATTGTAATCTGGGCAAAATTACGTCTCTCTTAAAATCTCTTTGCATTTGTCCGTTGAGATGCAAGGATAAAATTATTGCTGCTGTGATAACTTCCAGCGTTGTAAAATCTATCCATAGACAGGTTTAAAAAGAAAATAAAAGAAAAAAAATCTATCCATATTTGGTGTCTGAACATCCTGATAACATATGAATCTATATTAAATTATTAAATGACTGGCCTTTTTTAATTATATTCTTCTCACTGTTACATGGAGACCAATGCATGCCTTAATACAGCTGTTCTGTTTTTGCTCTAAATGCTCGCCATCAGTGCATCTCAAAGTGTTCGTCCCTTGATTTGCCCTGTATTCTCGAAGTGACATGGCCAAAGCTTGACATCCATTCTAAAGCAGGACAGGTAGTACAAACTGGAGGGTAGAGGCAGCAGAGAGGAGGCAGTGCCCTACATAAAGGATGTAAGTGTGAGTGAGGAGCGGAACAGTGGAAACAAAGTCTGCCACAGTAGTCTGTACTGCTCACTGGGAGGCTACAAGGTTAATTCTGGTCTAGACTGAACAATTCAGAGACATACTCTGTTTAGGCAAAAGCTCAAGGCTGCATAACTGGCTCCACTGTTCCTCACAATCCAAACAAAAAACTGGGCTTTACCTTAGAACAGCTGAATGAACCTTAAAAAGGTGGGGTGGGATACACATCTTTCATTTCAAGGAAATCAAATGGCCTCAATGTATCACTGACACACTTGTGCTCTTAGTCCACATTCTGTGTAACCTCTGGCTTGATTCTTTTTCTGATGTTGAAATCCACTGAAGACCTATGTGACTGTAGTACTGACTCCTCATAATACAGTCAAATTAATATTTTAAATGCAATGTGTCTACACACTAAAATAAAATGCTAGATATTGATTTTGCATTATGTGATCTTCCGTCACCCACATCCAGTGTGTGTAGGTGGATACTTGTGTCAGGGCCAACCTTGGGGCTCGTGGCACCCTTCACACTGCTGGGGAGAGAATGGGATGGAGACCTGCACAAAGAGACAAACACTCACTGAAACAGTTTTACTCAAACTGCAGCAGGTAAGAATGACTATGCTGACATTCTGTCATTGAGGTGACATGATGATGTGACAGTGTGCTGCTTCAGTAATTTACATACACATACATGAGATGGTGGCTTCAGTGTGAGCTCTGTTTTGTGAAGCTGATTATATTCAAAATCTGTCGTTGAAACTGATGTTTAAAATTTTGTGAAACACAGAAGATCAGTTTTATTGTTTAGAGTGATTCATACTGAAACGGATGCCTTTCTGTGGGCTAATGAGCAGTCCTGTGACCTGCTTGAAAAAAGCTACATTTAAATCAACACTTAAGACCAGAAACTATTGACATACAAACAGACAACACATCAGGATTATTGAATAATAAAAATAATAATAAAAGAGTCTAGTCTAGTCTCTCTCCTCAAGGATGCATTACAGCCCACAGAAGGTTTAAAGTGAAAGGGATGTAACTTACTTGCGCTACTCCAGTGCATCCCGCCGCCTCAGCAGGATCCTCTGCAGTTCCTCGTCACGGTTTGTTGACGGAGACACTGCCTTTAGTTGGGGGGGAGGTTCTATTGAAATTCTCCTAGAGAGTTACAACAGAAACATATATTTACATGCCGACAGCCTGTTCAACAACAGAGCTGCAAAGTAGCCATTGCAGCTCAAAATGAGTACATGTCGTTTGTTCAGCTGCTTGTCTGACTTTAACTGGAGTGGTAATTAACAGTACAACAGTAGCATAATATGTGCTAATTTAATCTGTTATTCTTCATCTTGTGTGTCTAGTATGTAAATATTGACATTAGCTCTTTAAATGTTACAGTAATACTTTCTCATAGGTTAAATATCTGACTACTTTCCAACCATTGCTGAATTTTATTATATTTTAACATTAAATTCCGGTGTGAGCACATCCATGAACAGTGTAAAAAAACAAAGCCTCTCCTGAATAAACACTGTGAAAGTTCAACCAGTAAAATATGGCGTGCGAGGACATGTGATTGTTTTAAAGTCCCATTACCATGATTCCTTTAAGTTCCTGAATGGCAGAATTAGAGGGCAGTCTCTCCATCTGATAAAAGGAAAATAGGAGGAAAAAGATGGGTTTGGTAAATAAACAGCAGTCTGACACATTATACTTATTTTTCCTCATTCAGCACTTAGAGACTAAACTGCACCTCTTACCACAGAGAGTAGGCACTGTAGGCAAGAGTGAGGACGTATGCTTTCTACAAGAAGAAAATGTGTAAACACACAATCATTTTGAGTCACGTCAATTTTCCCATCCTCATTATTTATAATTACCTCATAGAGCAGGTCCTAATGCTATCTAATTTGGCAGAGCTGTTGTGGCGGAGGAACACGCAGACTAAAAGATGTCTTGGCCATATGTCATGTTTTATCAAAACAAGCAGCTCTTAGATAATCCCACACACTGAGGGATTTAAGAGCACTGAACAATATACGCTCAACAATGTACCAAAACCTAATTCAGACGGTGGTTTAGTTTGATGATTTCAACACGTTTTCTGTCACACACATGCACTTCCTTTAATGACTCTCCAGTTTCATGTCATTTCTCTGTCTTCAGTGTTTAGTATTCACTGTGAGGCATCTCTGCAGTTTGTACTGGACTTTTCTGCAAACTTTCTGCATGGGGCACTCTTTTCATTGTCCGATGAACAAATCCTTCTTCCTTTTAGTCCAAACAAATGTATACACATTCCTGTGTTCCAGGAGCTTTTTTCCAGACACAGAAGGTTTATGACTGCAACCATTTAGGCCTGTGGAATCACGGTGGTGTGTGCTGTTGGAAAAACCAGCGCTTTACCAACCATCTCAGCTACTTATATCATGATTGTCATCACTACTGAGATTCATCAGCCTTACAAATGAAAATGCAGCTGCATCATCATCTTAGTGTCTCATTTCATTGAGTGGCTTTATTTAACCAAATCCAATTCTGCGTGCATACAATAAGCCTAAATGTGAAATATGTTATTGATTTTGCCAAATATATTTAATGATCATTAAGCAGGACTACATGAAAACTGAAAGCAGTTTGCAGGTGGGAGTATCAAGTGAAACCTTACTGTATTGATTTTAGGGCTTGAAATATTCCTATAATGTCCCTCTAGTGACTTAGACAAGTTAACTTTAATTAACTTTACAGTGAGCTTAGTTTACTTCACACATTTTATGTCATATTTCTCTGTCATCTACCTTGTGATTTTATTCACATTTATCTTAAAGTTAAAATTAATCATATTTGGAGTGAATCTCACGGGGACTGTGTCTGTGTATCCTGCCCTGCGGCTCTCCAGATAACACTGAGTGTAGGGCTGTCATTTCCAATACAAAATTCGAGCTAGTCTTCAAATGTGGTTAAACATGTCATATTGAATCAGTAATGATCAGTTTGCATTCAAAATTGACTGTGTATATGCACAGTCAATATGCATGCATAAGCATGTATATGCACAGAGTGTGCCTAGTGCTCCAGCAGGGGGCGTCCTAAAATGCAACATCACTGTTATCCATTGCATGCACTCTCAGCCTGAGTAGGTAAGTTATTGTAGTTCTGTGTGCTAATACAAAATGGAGAAAACTAGCTGTGCAAGCTGTGCTGAATCGACATCAAACCATATGAGAAGTAATGTACAGAAGCATTTTCAGTTTGAAACTGTGAATGACAGTAAATACTGTTTGCTGACTTTGTAAAATACATTAGCCTTAAAATAATTTAGCATGTCAATGAATGAACAAAATTAATTCTACATTGAAGTTTAAGACTGTTCTTCATAGGTTAATTCGAAATGTTATTAAAGGAAATTAATTTAAAATAATTACATATTAGTTGATTTTTACTGACAGTTTACTGCCATGAAACTAGAGGGTAAACTGGCTTTAAAAGTGAAAAACACAGCAGGTCACAGATATTGTCAGAATAATACATCATTTTAAGGGATTATTGAAGTTACCTGTCTCCTGGTCCTATTAGGTGACTGGCTGACAGGTCGAAGTTGAACGCCTTTCTTGATCCTTTGCATCATTTCCCCCACTGCCTGCTGCCTGATGTCCACTTCTGCGAGTGACAGACACACATAACGAGCAAGAGAGGCAAAGACTGCATCAGTGAGCTTGAGGCTGTACTTGTCTTTTTCAACAGACATGCTGTATTTAGTGGATTCACTGATACTAAACGGGAGTCTGCCTCAGTGGGAAACAGTGCCAAGAACCAAAGTGAGTTTAAATGATTTTGAGAGGGACTGTGTAATTCACATGCATCATTAGCACTGCACTTGAAATATAGCTCATTTGGATGTAAAAGCTTAGAAATGACACGAGCCCCCAGGGACAATCAATTAAGTTTCTTTTGGAGAAACTCCAGGTTTTTCCTCTTAATTATGTCATAGATATTGACTGAACTGTATTACTGTGAATCCTTTTTAGGGTGGATTTGGTTATAACCAGGCAACAATTAATAAGGCCCCATGTACAGTTCATAACCTTTGTAATGTGTGAGGAGACCAAAATTATTCTGCTATGAATTTCAACTCTCACACATCTTTCATTCAAAAGTTTTGCGAGGATAAGAGTTTCTCAAGTTCACAAAAGATGGGAACAAAATATATAATTCTGCAATAATGCATCCCATTGGTAAAGAAATGTGAATATTTAATTTTCAAACATAGAACAATCAGTGGCATACAGAATGGAACTATTGTCAGTAAGATGTCTTTAGAATGTCACACAAAAACTATTTCGTGTTAAACTAATAGTAAAATATTTTCCTCCAAAGTGCTCAGAAAGAGTCTATTATTCAGGTGTCAGAGTCGAAGATCCTTGGGTGGCACCTATTCAGCCCTGCATGTAATTCCAACAAATACCCTGTGCATAGTGCCCAATTCAGGCCGCATATATTCAAAAACTATTTAACAAAATGAAGACACATAGCCTGTTCTGTCAACATGGACGTCCTACCTGCTCCAACAAGTCAAGGCTTCCCTTTTGTTTGCTCAAATTGAAGAATTTAACATGTTGACCTAATAGGCCAATGATGGAGATTTGAGTTTGAATGTCTTATGCACCACTTGCCACATTTATCCTTTTACACAAAAGTGACTTTGATTTGCAAAGGAAAAGGCGAAAAGGATCAAATCTGAAAAGCAAAAATAGGATTCAAAACCAGTTCTCCTACACTGACATGTATGAGAAACAGTGGCCCTGAGGAGAATAAAATACAAAATGAACATACCTCACACAGAGAAAGAAAAGATACGCTGAATGTTTGAACTCAATGGAGAGTATGAGTTACAGAATATGGATATCAATACAGCATTTCACTGTCATCACTTGGAATACAATTTATCATTTATTGGAACGCAAAGAAATATATAATATATAAATGAATATTTGCATCTTGCTTTGTCGCTCACTCCACAAAAACTTGCCCAAAGTTTTTGACCTAGGAGGCTGAAACTTGGCATCGAGGTTAAGTGTGTATGTGTGAAGGTGAGTTTTGTGTTAACTGGCTAAATTGGCAGTGGCCTATCGCAAAAAGGCAAGGCAAGTTTATTTGTATAGCACATTTTAACAACAAGGTAATTCAAAGTGCTTTACATAAAACATAAAAGTTTAAAAAGTTTAAAAGCAACATAAAATATAATAAAAGTTACAGTGTTACAATCAGGGTTAAAAGAGTTAAATGGAAATATTTAATTAAAAGCAATGATAAAAAGTTAAAAACAAAGAAAAAGAAAACAGGACAGTAAAAGTTACAGTGCAGTGTAAGTTATCAATAAAAAGAAAAATCTTAAATATTTAATTAAAAGCAATGGTAAAAGAAAAGTCTTCAGTCTTAATTTAAAAGAACTGACTGTTTCAGCAGACCTGCAGTTATCTGGGAGTTTGTTCCAAATATACGGAGCATAATAACTGAACGCTGCTTCTCCTTGTTTAGTTTTGACTCTGGGGACAGAAAGCAGACCTGCCCCTAAAGACCTGAGAGGTCTGGATGGTTCATAACGAAGCAGAAGATCAGAAATGTATTTTGGCCCTAAACCATTTAGTGCTTTATAATTTGAAATCAATTCTTTGACATACAGGAAGCCAATGTAAAGACCTCAGAACTGGAGTGATGTGAGTTTTGGTCTTAGTGAGGACTCGAGCAGCAGCGTTCTGAATCAGCTGCAGCTGTCTGATGGATTTCTGTATTTCTCTATTTCCTGTAAGTACACTGTTACAGTAGTCAAGTCGACTGAAGATAAATGCATGGATAAGTTTTTCCAGGTCCTGCTGAGACATAAGTCCTTTAATCCTTGATATATTCTTCAGGTGATAGTAGGCTGACATAATTGTCTTAATATGGCTCCTCAAATTTAGGTCTGAGTCCATGACTACACCACATGACTGAACATGACTGTTCATGTAAACTGGCTTATACAAAAAGGCGCATAAGTTTTGTCGTGGACACTTGTGGGAGCCATCATTGATGGCTCATTACTGTGTTGGCCATTCCCCTTACAATTTAGTCCCACCCCGTTTTATAAGTACCTTTTGCAAAAGTGTGCATGTTTATGGATGGTGTATATAATTATCACATCCTACATTTATCATATGATGGAAATAGCTAATCAGGTTTGTAAAGCTGCTGTCCAGTGGACTAAACTTCCTATCATGGTGCCTTCAAATGTATTATATATTTTAAATTATATTCAAAATATGAAAAAATATCTCACACCGTACATATAAGTAAAATCCACAGTGGATTGTGTCTTTGTTGCAGATAAAAAACATTTGAACAGATTTTTGGGCATAGTGGAACCCTGACTGAGCAAACAAAGCCCCAGCAGTTTTGGTGATCATGTGACACTGACCTTAAAGTGACCCCATATGGGAGCCACTTTTTAGTTTGCTTTCTTGAGAAAGAAGCTCTCTGGGAATTATTGTTCTCTATTTTACTGCTCTTCGTCATGTTTTACCCTTTTCTTGCAGAAGAAAAATATTTGATTAGACTTATCTGTGATATGGTCAGTGGTCATATGACTGGAATTAACCAATGAACACTTAAAAAGACTGCTTTATTTCCTGTTCCTTGTTTTCACAATGGTGAAGACAAGAGAGCTGTCTGAGAGCATCAGAAGTGCTATTATCACCAAACACCAGAATTCTATAGGGTACAAGGACATTGACATCCATGTTTCAAAGTGTGCAATGTTATTAGAAGTTTGCTACTCTTAGAACTGACAAGAACCTCCTGGGACGTGGGGGGAAGAGCAAAATCGATTAGAGAAGTTACTGAAGACTGGTGCAAACTGTAAAAACAAAATGTAAACATGTAAGCTGAAGGCAGACCTGGAGCAATCAGCAGTGATGGTTTCAACTCATATCCTTTACCGCACACTAAATCAAGAAGGGCTTTATGGGCTGAAAAAAACACATTAAAAGGTACAACCGTTGCTTGCCAAAACGCACCTAGGCAACCCACAATCCTTCTGGGCAAATGTTCTGTGGACAGATAAAACCAATATAGAGCTCTTTGGCAATGCAGGGCAGCAATTTATTTCTAGATGAAATGAAACTTACAAGTTAAAGAGGTGGTATTATGCTTTTTGGCTTTTCCCCTCTCCTTTATTGAGTTATATCTCTTTTTTGTGCATGTAACAGGTTTGCTGGGTGAAAAAGCCCCAAAGTCCAGCCCAAAGGGAGTTCCCATCTCCCACAGAAAACTCTGCTCTGAACCGCTTGAAAACAGCTCGTTTGTAGTCCAGCCCTTCACAAGCGGCTAGCGGGGTCAGGCAAGCCCTCAAACCAAGCTAGTCTGAGTCTGTCTTTACATTCTGAGGAATGTTGAAACGTTTTAACTTTAAAAAGAGGCAGCTGGATCGCTGGTGTGTGTGGCGCATTGAACATTATGTCGCGGCAGTTGTGTGTGTCGCTATTGACGACAAGCTACGTACTATCTCTGGGTACTGTCTGCAATGGAAAATGGAGCAGGGCCGAGTAGAGTCGAGTCTATCGATTTGCGCTATGGTAGCATTTTTCGGCAAGGCAGCATAGATCGGTCAGAACACCGGCAACAGTTCAACGTTTAGTCCTAAAAGACGATGCAACTCCGACTCTGCTTGGGCCTGGAAATTCACAATCACAACCTGTAAGTATATTTAATTGGTTGTGAATTATATTTAAAATAAACACGGCAATGTAACTTCACAGACTGTTCAAGTGCGGAGTTGTTGTAAACACTGGCTAACACAGCTAAAGTTATAACTATAATGCTAATGTTACACCTGATGTGAAAGCTACTGAGCAAACGTTCAAATTGTTTGGCCAATTTTTATGTAAAACTGAGTTGAAATATGGTGATTTTTGTAGTGGTTTATGGTAAGATGTGGAACAATGATGTTGTGTGGTTGTGGACTTGTGAGTAACTTATACCATCTGCTAGGTTACGGTCGCAGTCTGAAGCGGCTTTGATTTGGATCACACTACCCTGTTTCTTACGACCCGCCCTTCTCTGCTTCTTATTGGCTAGTAGTCCTTACCTGGGAACTGCGCATGTGCAACTCCTAACAAAGATTATTAGTACAAGTAAGATGCATCACTCTGTAGCTCAAGAGCGGCGCGTACAACACATAGGTTGAAAAGAGGAGCTGCAGCAATGTGCAGTATGAGAAATATATGGTGTTTTGTGAAAATTAAACCATGTAAACCTGTTCTGGTGCAACCCCTAAATAAGATTTTGAACCTGAAAATGAGCAGAATACCACCTCTTTAAGAACACCCTACCTACAGTTAAACATGGTGGAGGATCCATAATGTAGTGGGCCTGCGTTGCTGCCTCTGGTACTAAAGGTCTGTACCGTATTAAAGAATGATGAAATCAGAGGATTTCCAAGGCATTTTAGAGTGAAATGTGCTACCCAGCATAAGAAAACTAGGTTTGGCTCAAAGATCAGCACAATAAAGACCCAAAGCACACATCCAAAAGCACAAAAGAATGGCTAAAAAGAAAACATGGAGTGTTTCAAACTGGCAGGTTATAAGTCTTGATCTCAGTCCAATTGGAATTCTTTGGAGAGAGCTGCAATCAACCACTGGGAAAATGAAACATTCAGAACACTGAACAAATTGCAGTGGAAACTACCAGCGGACCGGTGCAAAAAGCTTATACTGTTGGTAAGAAATGTTCCGAGGCCTTCCTTGTTGCCAACAGGTGTGCATCCAAATTTTAGGGAAGGGTGCCTTTAATGCAGGTCATGTTTTACATTTCTTTTTGGAAATCACAGCATGGAAGTTGAAAAGGAATGTTTCTGTTGAATATCTCTGGACATATTAAATATTCTGATGATATGTTTTCAGTTATTGTACAGGTTACATAAAAATCCAAGGGTGCTGACCAGCCTCCGACAATGTTGACCAGACATGTATATATTGCCCATTATGTGGATGTTTGGTGTATACCTGGTGTCTTGGCAGAGTCCTGGACCACCAGTGGGATGTCAGAACTGATGTCTCTTCTCTTTCGGATCAATGACAGCAGTGTGCTACAGGGGAAGGCACAGATCAACTGGTTGTTATTTAGGAAGTTGCTTTCACAGGACTCCAAATATGCATATTGGTATTGATTTGGATCTTTCAGGAACAAATAAATGTTTTAATAATAATTATGCACACACCAGGACATCATTTCAAATGTATGTCTCATAAGTGAATACCACTTACAACCAGCTGATTAAAAGGGTCAAACCAACAATAAAACGAATGAATGAATCTACAGCAGCTGCGCAGGACTGGGGGCCTTTGTAGATTTCAACATAATGTTGCTAGCATATATAAATATATTACTAGATACAGGAATACAATGGGCCGTTGCAAGTAGATTACAAGTCTGAAGACTGCGAAGGTCAGCATGTGACACAGCACATGAACCTGTTGATGTTAACTCTCTTTTGTATCATGCATATACACTTTTTGCTAACATCAAGATGGTGTCTTATTTCTTTAGAGGTGTTTTATGTCTTTCGAAGTGCTTTAGGGTAGAATATACAATTGTTTTAATACTGAATATGTGTGGAGGTTAAGGTGGGTGTTACCATAAGACCCTCAAGAGGAGGAGATTTTAGCCCACCATCACAATATTATCATCTGCATTGGGACTTTTGGGAAATTGTTCGTATTTAGGAGAAAACACCTGAATTATTTGTATCCTGTAAAGGCTTGTGCAGACTACACGTCTTTCAGCGTCGGCCGATGGCCATGCCATTCACACTACACAACTTGCCGTCATGTGACAGGAGTCTTGAAGTCGATGTGGCGTTCACACTACGTGACTGATCGGTGACAGGGGGTCATACACTACGCAAGCTGACAGCGGCTGTGTCACCTGACGTTGGTCTCCAAACCACGCTTTGTCAAGAAAACACACATGAAATGTGAAACGGGAAAGGACGCGAACCTACACCAAAACAGCAGTTGTTTGTTATTATAAAGACTGCAGTGTAAAGACAAAGAATCTGGGTGAAAGAATGGATTAGCTCACGCTGGTAGCAGGGATTGTCTGAGCTACAGAGAGATGGATGTGAGTAAAAAGTGTTTTGCGGTGAAAAGTAGCTGCCTGCTCTCATTGGCTGGATTTGGATGTCGAGTCGGCAGACTCCTCCAGATATTTGGTGTGCTAGATATCTGGCAGACGTCGGTGATGGGACAGAAATGTGTCAGGGAGCCGTTTTGACGCGTCGAGTAATTCACACATTACGACTGGCGACAACTGTTGATTTACTCCCGATCACAGCCTGACGGTCGCAGAGCGGCAAATCGTGTAGTGTGAACTAGGCTTAAGACAAGGGAAAGTCAGAGTCTACTCCACCTCCAGAGGACCGGCCCCTGTCAGTATCCACAGCAGATGTGAGGAGAGTCCTGCTGAGAGTGAATATGAGTAAATCAGCTGGGCCTGATAACATCCAGGGCCGTGTACTAAAAACCAGAGCCAATCAGCTAGTTGATGTTATTACTGACATTTTCAACATCTCACTGTTTCAGGAGAGGGTTCCCACCTGCTTCAAGACAGCCACCATCAATCCTGGACCTAAAAAGTCTGCAGTCTGAACGACTGCCGCCCTGTGGCTCTCACCCCCTTTCTGATGAAGTGCTTTGAGGAACTGGTTCTTCAGCACATAAAGAACAACATCCCAGCCAGCCTGGACCCTCAGCACTTTGCTTTCAGAACCAACAGATCCACAGAGGATGCCATCTCCACTGCCCTCCACTCAGCCCTCACACACAGAAGTTGTGTGGAAGGTGCATCAAAAATGCGAATAAAAAAGATTTCCCTAACTAATGATGTACAGAGCATACTGTGTGTGATCTAACCTGAGCGGGTTGGAGGCCGGAGCTGGGGCTGGAGGAGGTGGAGGTGGTGGGGGCGGGGGAGGTGCCGGAGCTCGAGTCGGGGTCGGGTTGGTAGCTGCATTTAGTTTCTTTTGGAGCTCCTCAACTGGCCAGTGAAACAACAGCACCAAGAACAGAAAAAGGAAACTATTACAGTCATATAACAACAAATGGCCTTCCATGCTGACAGAAGACATGAAGAGAATGTCATGGTCACACTTTCAATCAGGTGTTGGGATCATTGTAGCCTTCACACACAGTTGATTCTACATTCTCCTCTATAGCGCACAGTGCAGTCCCCCCACTGTGTCCTGTCTTTACAGTTCCAAATATGTCTTCACCTGTAAAGCGCAGATCCTTGACCTCCACTTCAGCCTTGGAGCATTTGTCGCTGTACTCGTTCTTCTCCTCCTCCACGAGCTCCAGTTTACGCCTCAGTGCTGTCAGCTCTCTCTGAGCCTCACAGTTCCTCAGACGGTCCTCCATCTGCTTTATCTGAGGATACACGGACCACACCACACTCATTGTCACAACATTCTGTACGCACCTGTTTTACCACAGAGGGCCTGTACAGTATTGATCTGTTGTTCGGTTGCTTCATATGTTTATACTCCTTAAAAGGATATCCCCTTATTATTCACTTTAATTAATAATAAACTGAATGGTTTTCTTCTACCGTCCTGCTAGAAAAAGAGCAGTTCTGCAGCATTGTGGCGGCTGCAGCTCCTGCGGTGATGATTTCTAATAAGTAGCATTGGGTAGCTGCCAGTTCACATTCAGTCATTCGCTCTCCAACCCCAGTTCCTTAACCAGTGTTTTAATTGTTCCTCAAATGAAGGGTATGGCTCACCTCCACCCCGGCACCAGGAGAGATCAGTGATCCCACTCAGCTATAATTGTTTTCCATCAGTGCTAGATGAGGTGGGAGGGAGCTGGAGGCTATGCTGCTGCTTTTAATTATTAATCTGGCAGGTCATGGCCCCCAGGTTTTACTGTCATGGCCTATGATAATATTTTAATTTTATAAAATATTTTTATGTAATAATTTTCTTCTATTTGAACTATATTTGTGTTTTAAATAAGTTAGGCATCAATGAATAAATGACAAAAAGTCAACATAATCTAGTGTTGAATCTGGTATGTTACATAATAGACCCTAGGTCTCCTGCGTCGGTCTTTAACCAAGATATCTTAGGGAACCACAGTAAGGCTTAGCTACTTCAAACTTTTATTCTGTGTACTTTGGTTAGTTTTCTCCTTTACACTGATTAATTTAACTAGTTAAAAAACAAACAAAATATCCAAACTGAAACAGTTTGGAGCTGATGGAGCTGAGGGATGGCCAGTGGTTGCCATGGTCACCACAGACTAAAGCCTGCCATTTTCACCGACTTGTGCAGATCTGCACTTTTGACAATTTTAACACTGCTTTTATTGTTAGAAGTAGTAGTAGCTTGCTTTTCTATTTCAAGTTCCTCTGATTGTTTCTTTTAAACAACATCACTTTCAGGCTTATTTTAGATTATATTTAAGCTCTGCTGAGTGATAACTTTAATAGCAGTATCAGAGACTGTTTTATAAAGATGGAAAAAACCCACTATATATGATTCTGAATGAAGTGCTTGTTATAGGTGTAAGCTTTATTCATTAAGCTCACATTGGTTTTGGGTTTTTTCTTTTTAGAGAACAGCACATTCAGAATGAAATTCAAACCAACAAAAACAAATGTGCCCAAATGCCTGTGAGCTTATGACTTATTTATGATGAGACAAAGGTGGACACATTATAGTAAGGCTTAGCTTCCACATGCCTGAAGAGCTTGCATTCTGTCCAGATGCTTATATTCACCGTTTCCTCACTAGCTCCTCCATGTCAATCATACTGAACCATGAATCAAAGAAGCCAGACTCTATGTGTGGCGTTACATACATAAATGAGTCTAGTTTGTGCATGATTTGTTTACACAGACCTGGTTTTGGTGCTCCAGCCTCTGTATCTCCAGATCCTGGGTTAGTATGGTGACCTGGCTGAGGGCTTCCTGCAGAGCTTGACTGGGCAAGGAGCTCTGCATTAGGATCTGACTCTGCCTCTTCAGCTTCTTTTGCTCGACCAGCATCTGAAGGAAGGACCACAAGGAAAATGGAAGAGAGTCAGACACACTGTTGCATAATGAACCTCGTCATACACAGAGTAAGACAGGAACATGGAGGGCTGCTGTAAAAACACTCACTGCTCGGGCAATGCTCTCTGCCTCTGTCCTCAGATCCCTCTCCAGGTTTAAGGTGTCCTGTAAGACCTCGTATTCCTCCACAGCAAACTGAGATACTAGACAAAGATTTCCACACTGGAGTGCAACATGTAGTCTACCCTATATCAACAATCAATTACTTGTGATACCCTGGTGTAATTACTGTAAGCAAATAAGACCATGCCCAATTGCCCATGATTATCCATTTTGTATGTAGAGTGTCTCTAAAAATGAAAACACATTGACCTCCCCCCCCCCAATACCTCTGTTATATTTCCCCAGGAGCTTCTTTTGTAGTACTGTCTCAGCAAATAAAGCAGTGTTACCGTGTTTCTCTTTCAGCAGCTGCAAATGTTGGAAGGGACGGAGTAGAGAAACAGTACAAACAAATTGATTAATGTTCTGTTTTACAGAAATCAGTGAAAATGGAGATGACACAAAAGTAAATATAACACTTCTTGTCACTCTTTTCACTCCAAGTGCAAGCAATACTTTTCTCATATCAGATTCCTGACTGGACCAAAACCTTTTCAAAAATGTTTCAAAGTCATGGAAACTGGCATTACTGGGAACTTAAGGCTTAACATTTATTTTTTGTTTTTTTCAAAACCTTCCTAAACTAAACTCACTATTCATGCACCGTATTTATTTGTTGAAATCTAGAAATCATGCTCTCTGTGGGCTACTACACATACACACACACAAACACACACACAAAGAAAGTGGTCAGCAGAGCAGAGGTCGTGCTGGAGACGTTAACCAGGTGACGTGAACCAAGTTATCCTCTCCTTCCTGAGTAAAAACCAATACTATCAATACACCTGTTCAGCACATGTAAACCTGTACAAAGAGTATATAGTATATATAGACCATACAGTGACATTGTAAACATTACTGTTGCTGCTCTAGAAACAACATTTAGCTATATTTAAAATATTCAATTCTAATCCTGTTCTGAAACGTTTTTTTAAACAATATATTTTTAAAATCACATTTAGTGATGGAATTCACTGTTGATGCACAAACCATGCAAAGTGCAAACCTACACCTGCACAAAGATACTCTAGCACCCTTTCTGTCATCCATGCTAATGTAACGTTGTTGTTGTTGATGAGTCACAGTGATGCAAGGCTAAAAAGCTTGAAAATTGTGTGGACAGCTTCTCCTCTTTCCACAATCTCTGAGTATCTCTTACTTTTCAACAATTTGGTAGCCTTGACGTTAACATAGATTTATTATGAGCAACATTTTTTTGTATATAGTAATCCCAGTGACAGATACGGTACAAAACAACTTACTTCTTCTCTGGTTTCCCTCAGTTGTTCTCTTACTGCCTCAAGATCAGCTTCTGCTTGCCTTTTCTCTTTTAGTGTTAACTCCAACGTATTTTGTAGTTCTGAAACAAAGGAGAACAAAGCAAGTTTTAAAAAGTGTTCTTTTTTACACACATCATTTTGAGTATATTTACATTATAGTAAACCTTTTGCTATATGAATCTGCTGGTACAACCAAGGTTTGTGTGACTGGACTTAATGTAATGTTGAGGAAATACTATTCAGCAGTAGTAACTAAATATCACAGGCCAAAATACACAGCATGTGATCAAGTTTAAGATTTTTGTTGGTTTTAGATTGTGAATATTTATGTTTACCCCAGGACAGTGGTGAAAACTGACTGAGACTATACTGTGGTGGCCATTAATTTATTTCTTTTTAATATGTAATGTACAATTTAATGGTTATCAACATACAGTGAAATAAACAATTTAGCATCAACAGACTGTATTGTTATTGTTAAAAGAAGTATTGCCGTTTGTCATTTGTTTATTAAATCTGTTAATACAAAGCAGCTCACAGCAGGACCAGGCTGAGACATTTAGGAGGGTACTCAAAAAGAAAAAAGTCGCTGACACCTAAGATTGTTTTTGAGGAGTATTTGGGGAACATTCTCATGTTAAATGAAAATGCTACACAGTCTCTGAACAGGTAAAGAGTGGCAGGACCCTCACCTGTCATGCGCTCAGATGAAAATTTAAACGGACATTCTTTCATCATAAACCTTTATATGCTAAAAGTGAGAACATGTAGAGTGAAAGTATCCCATGTGTTCCGTGACAGGAAGTGCTTTGACTGGCTGTCCATTAACATGCAATTATGATTTTTCAACATAATAAGCCCACAATTTTTGAGCAAGTCAACTTATTTCTGTATTCACTCATCTTCTGCATCAGAGTATATCATTTGCAAATGACGTGATTATCTCTCCCTTTTAATGCCGACAGCCTTGAACATGATGGGAAAAGCATCATGGAGTTTGAATCCATTATCACCCGGGGTATAATTACTGGTTTACTAAAGGAACTGACCATGACATTTCCCAGAGACAGCTGGATGAGAAGGAAAGTAGTTCACTAGTGCTGTAGTTTAGTTGTGCGTTTAAGAGTCACAGAACATCCTGTACATAGTTCCTTTATACATATGCAATGCACATCTTAGCAGTTTACAAATGAGTTGTTTACATTTTTTGGCCCACTATTGTACATTTTGGTACATTTAACATAAACAGCGTATACCTTGACTGAAACAATTATCCAGTCTGTGCTCTGGACATCCATCACTGTCTGGTTTGGATCTGCCACCAAAAAGGACAGGAGCAGACTACAACGGACAGTCAGGACTGCAGAAAAGATCATGGGTGCCAACCTGCCCTCCATTCAGGACTTATACATTTCCAGAGTCAGGAAACAGACAGGAAACATCACTGCAGATCCATCTCACCCCGGACACAATCTGTTCCAGCTCCTCCCCTCTGGTAGGCGCTACAGAGCACTGTACGCTAAAACCAACAGACTCAGGAAGTCATCACTCTGATGAACAGCTGACTCTGCCCACAGTGTCAGGAACAATTCCTGTGCAATAACCCAGTAACTCTGTCTCTAATCAGAACCTGTTTACTGGTTACCACTTATTATTTATTCATCATTCTCTATTCAGACCTGTTCATATTGTTATATTTTCATATTGTATATACTGTATACCAAATCCACCTACCTCATGTACATAACACCTGCACATAGTACTTATTTATTCCAGCATCCTTTGCACTATGCTCCATCACACTGTGTACATGTATGCATGTATGTGTATGTGTACCTGTATATCCCATCCACCTCCGACATGTACATAAAAATAATAATGATAATAATAATTTACTCCTTCATTGCACTCTGCTCATTGCACTATTTTTTCAATCTGTCTATTTTGTTTTTGTTTATGGATCTGTGGTTGCAAGTCACTTGCTGCTCCCGTGTCCTCTGCTACAATTATTGTTACTAGTCCTATTGTTATATTGTTTTATTATCATTAACACTACTATAAATATCTGTACCATTTTTCATTTAGTCTATAGCAACATCACCTTTACTGTCTGTACCTCTGTGTGTATATTGTGTAGGCTGCCTCCCTCCCCTCTCTCTTTCCTTCCATCCCTCTCTCTCTTTCTCTCTGTTCCTCTCTTGCCCTCTCCCTCCCTCCCTCCCTCTCTCTCTCTCTCTCTCTCTCTCCCTCTCTCTCCTTCACCCCCAACCGGTCGAGGCAGATGGCCGCCCACCCTGAGCCATGGTTCTGCTGAGGTTTCTGACTCTTAAAAGGAAGTTTTTCCTTGCCTCTGTCGCCTAGTGCTGCTCTTGGTGGGAACTGTTGGGCTTCTGTAAATAACATCACAGAGTACGGTCTAGACCTGCTCTTTTATGAAAAGCGCTCAGAGATAACTGTTGTGATTTGGCACTATATAAATAAAATTGAATTGAATTAAAAAAATGAATCCTGCACAGTGATATACTCACTTATTAATGTTGTTTTGTCAAATACATTCAGATTTTATTTTGAAATATATTTTATGATGATTGATGGCCCAAAATGTGGGTTAATAAATGCGAATAAGTAGCCAAGTACAGTATGTAGTGTCTCTCCGGCCACATTCCCCTGTCTCCAAAACTGACCAAAACCATTCTGTGCCTGAACTTCCTTACCCACCAGCTCACCTGTTCCCACTTTCCTCATCAGCCACTCTTTACATATACCGGTCCACTTCCATTGCCAGTTCGCCCTAATTGCTATGTTGCTATCTTGCCTTGTGTTTTTGCTTTTGAGCTTCTGTCACCCAAAGCCAAACCTTAACCTGGACTTGCCTGCCTGCCTATACACTATTTTTAGTCATTACACCACTGATATCCCCCTGCTGTTTGGGTCCTTCCCCTGTTGCCACTCTCCTGCACCCTGTGACAACTACACAAACTGTTATCAGTGACTGGTAAAAGGTGGTGATAAAAAGCAGGAATTGTGCTGTCAAACTCAGGCTTTGTCCACACATGTAAGGATTTTTGTAAACAAATATTTTCTTCTACGTTTTGTTATCTTGTCACACACCTTGGGCCGTGTGCCAGAAAGGTGTGAAATTCAAATAACTATAATAAAAGATGCTACTATTGTTTGTTTTTTAGTTTCTACTGCCAAAGGAAAATAAGCTCCCTCTGCTCGCTCAGAATGTTCTTCTCTGGTATTTGACTTTATCGCCACCTACTGTCCGGGAAAGCTTGTTTGAGTGTTTTTGCATTCCAGTTTGGTAAGCGTATAAATATATATAGGACCTCATGCTGTTGCCTTATAAAACCATTGCCATTAAGGTAGTTACTTAGACACGGTTTTGCTGTTTCTACTTAGCTAGCTCTACGGTAACTTGCTGGTGACAAACATCACACTTGGAGGAGCTACAGTCCTCTTGTACCTGAGATGGTGGCCCGGCACTGGAGGGAGAGACAGAAATTGCTGGCTTCTTGTAGCACTTTACACTCCTCCTCCTCTTCATCCTCAAGGTTGATCTCAGTGATGGTCTCTGGGCTGAGGTGGGACAGCAGCAACATGCTTTTCCTCTTCAGAGAGCGGTTCTGACGGTTCAACTACAGTGAGGAGGAAAAAAGATCAATGGCACTCTACAGTCAACTATTTGGTGCTGCATGTGATATTTTAAACTTCTTTCTTTTCAATAAGTGCTGTTATGCACTGTCCACATTACCTGAAAAATACGCAGATTGAAGGTACATTATGTCTTTCGGACTGTCAGGCCAATTTTTGGGAAGTGATCTCATTCATTTAGTGTTAATTATACAAAAATAATCAAACAAAAGTGTTCAAATGTTACATGAAGCACTAAAATGTTAACTGTATAAATAGTTATAAACGTAAGCTCCAAACACTAAAATAACTTATCTCATATCCTGGCCATCATAACGAGGAGACATTTTTAACTTAGAATTCCACCCAGACAATGAGTGATGTCTGGTCTTAAACATTGGTTTAGAGCACTGGCTTCTTTTTTATTCCAATTTCAAAAGCACTGAGCCAAACTCCATATCCATCTTTGACAACATTCAAACCTAAGAAGAATTGTAGCCTCCAATCTGCTTCCTTGCAAAAACTGTATCAGGAACATGCCTTGCTGAATACAGAAAGGCACAAAGAGGTCACAGTATTTCAAGTCTATTTTTTTTTTATAAATAGCATATAGCATATATAGCAGTGAATAAAATGGTATTATATAGTATTTACTGTATATATTTAATATATATAGTATTTCATTGTATTTTGTCTTTTGTCTCTTGAAATTACATGGAAGTGAAAAAAAGTAACTGAACTTTTCAGAGAGTAGACTCTGTTTGAATGGATGTCAAACAGCAGCTCGTTCAACAAGCCATGACAATAACACTCAAGTGTAAATAGTTTCACGTAAAGAGTGTGAATACACTGATCTGACCATCTCAATAAGAGATTACATGGTGCAGCCATAGAAATAACCTCTGAATGCATAATTTATGGCATATTCAGCACATTCCACATAAATCATGACATGAATCTAACAAAAACTGTCTGCGTCTTACAGCGCCTTCATTTTTCAAATCTGCAAAAAGTGACAAGTGTGCTTTGTATTAAGCTATTGGAAAACACGCAAAGAAATAAGATAGCAGAACGACAGACATGGCAGATGAGATGTTGTTGATTTCCTATTTTCTTTGGCCCTGCAATCAGCATAATGGCAGGACACATGCAAAAGCAATGATAAGGTGTGAAGAAACACATCATTAAAGGAGCAAAATCAGACAAAGAAAAAGGAAGTGAATATTTCTCCTTTGTAATCACAGTTTTTGACGCGACAAATATTTGCATCTTGCATTTCTGTGCATCCACGTTTGTGTGTGATTATCACGTCTAACACGTTTTCTTATGTGGCATTTTTCTAAATCCTTCATACTAAACTAACACAATCCATTTCTAAAATTTCAATCATTGGGACGGCCATTTGTATTAATGAAGAAGGCCAAGTAAAAACATGAATGAAGCCTATGGGAAGGAGAAGGATGCCAATTATGCATGTTTCTTGATGTAATCTAAAGGAAGAAAAGTGCCTAGAGAGAAGAGAAAAGAAGAAAAATAGAAAATATGAGCCATAAAAGAAGCATTTAATAATGGCATCCTGGTGGGAGCAGATTGCAGCAATTCCATCTTTTGATTATGCCCTTCAGCCTGCATCTTTTTTTCTGAAATGCAATCAACAATACATAACATGGAATCACATTCTTTTGATGATGATCTACAATTCGTGAGAGATGTATGTATAAAATTACATACTAAGATAAATCAAGGCTGACATAGCATCGGGCTAGCACTCACTGGAGGTCACCATTACAAAGTCACAGCCCCTTTATCTTACCTTTTGATCACACATCAACACAAGCATTAAGCATCAAAACCACATTCTGATTTGACTGGTTATAAATTGCTAACACCCTCTGGTCGCTTTTTAATTCAAAATGCTGAGAAGTTAAGGAATTGCTCTGAACTTGAGCTTCTTTCAGAGTGGCCTTGAAATATTTGGAATGTAAAATTACAAATAAATTAATACAGAGTTCAATCCTCCTCCTCCTGGGAACACCTCCTCGTGTATTTGGGTTTCATTTAAATGTAAATGAATAATAAACTGATGTTCACATCCTCAGAGTGTAGGAATTGTGACTTTACAGTATTGCTGAAGAGCTATTGAAACATCAACACTATCCAAAAAAATAATGACACTTATTCTGACCTTATTCTAGTCACAGAGCACAGATGTGTTGCTTTTAACTGAATAAGTGAATAGTTGATATATGGATATATTCTCAGAAATGGCTAATCAACGACCACCCCCCACAGTGAGTGCTCATACACCCTACATTATTAGGCAGGCACATGGAGTAACCAGTTATGGGTACTTTTATGATTTATATCAAGGAAAAAGAGGTGTAAAGAAGCAGTGAGCAGAGGAGAACAGAAAGCAAGCTTTTAGCCAGCATATTCTTAAGAACAAATAGATTAATTCCTGCTGTCAGACCGGGAGTGGACTAGTTTACTGCTGCCTCTTAGCACACTGTTCAGAGGGCAGAGCCTGACACTTTTCTGAAGTCAGCAGGAAAAGAAATGTGACAAAAAAGAATTTCTCTCCCACATTTTAAGGCAATGACAATTCATCACATTTGATTGTGTCATCAGGGGCTTGCACATCCTGAATTTCCTAAACTGCACATTTGCATCCATATATCACAATGACAAGGTAAATACTACACCAATTTGCTGAATTGTTGTGGCATATTTCAAGATTTTTAAATGGATATGTTATAAACTAGCATACCAATGCATCCTGATCTCCATTATTCCTTGGAGTCCTGAGCTATTGACAAGAGAACATTTGAATTTCATAAGTAAGTTAATCTAATTGCAAGTAAATGTTTCATACATGAAATTGGGAGTGAGATCTTGAGCTTGTGTCCAATAAAGAACAGCATCATTCAGACCACTAGACAATACAGAAACAGTAAATCTCATCTACCACACTAGCACTTCCATAAAACTAGTGTTAATGTGGTGTTTTTGATGAAAACACAATTACACTGACACTATCACTGTCTATAACTAAGTCCAAACTGGACAGCAGCTTTTTTTTTAGCTTATATCACAACATTCAACAATATCAGTATACTTTATTCTACTTTCTATAAATGCGTGGTTCAGATCAGTGGTGGAACTATAAGCAGTGCAGCTGCTGTCTGATAGGACTCACCCAGCACTTGCTCTCATGCTAGACCATCATAGAGTACGGTCTAGACCTGCTCTTTTATGAAAAGCGCTCAGAGATAACTGTTGTTGTGATTTGGTGCTATATAAATAAAACTGAAGTGAACTGAATTGAATGCTGGACAGCGAGATTAAGGACAGAGGCGCTGTCTTGGTCCAGTCTTTTTAAACCACAGTTAGACCAATTCAGTTTATATGCCTTATCTAATAGCTGTCATTATTAGTGTCACATTTCCAAATACATACCATTAACATCCATCACTGCTGTTATATTTTCTTTCTCAAGTAGGCTATTCTGGCAGAGATGGGGGTTATGTTTCAGATTGGCCGCTGTGCCAACTTGTTGCGTGACCCAAGTAAATGGTTGCCATAATAATTTTATCCTGAATTATGAAAGTCATGTTACAAAGGTAGGAAAAATTTTTTTTGTCAGTACAAAAATGTATTTTGTCAGTATCTATTGACCCTCCAGTTCTAATGGCATGGTATTAGCCTGTAATATAATACTGCAATTTTTTAGGGCATGAGCACGAACTGTGCGAGGTCCCTATTGAAACTGAAGGAATTATATTTTTTCTGCAAAGTAAGCTCGTTTTTAGCGGCCTAAACGTGCTTGGAAACTCACCACACTTTGCACACATGTCAGAAGTGACGAAAAATTACATATTTTATGGGTCCTGTGGCAAAATGGCTCACTAGCGCCACCTAAAAAAATGGCACCTCGGCAACGTTTAACCTACATGCACAAAGTTTTTTGTGGACATCAAGTCACACAGAAAAGCCTCAAGGACCCATACCCTTAACGCAACAGGAAGTCCGCCTGGCACTTTCAATTTGAATTGAAAGTGCCATTTAACCCATTTTATACCATTTACAGGGTGCATACAACAAACTCCTCTTAGAGAATAAATCTGATCAACTTCAAATTTTTGCTGTGCAGTCCAAACCCACTGACGATGATTTAAAGTTGTGCAAATGGTGAGTTTTTGTGGAACAGCATGCCCATGGCGGGGCATCCAAAATCGATGATTCACCATGAAACAGGAAGTTGTTGTAACTTCAGTGTACATGCTCACATCTGCACCAAACTTTACGTGCTTGATAACTGTCCCGACCCGAACACATCTACATGTTCAGGTATAGTCGTAGTGCGAAGTGCTATGTAGCGCCACAAAGGGGACACAGGAAGTGATGATTAACACCTTTGTGCAGCATCTGAAGCGCGTGGCAAATTCACACGCGCTACACATGCGAGGGCCAGCCCAACACTGCTTGCAGCTTTAATTTAAGTTGTTGTTTGTGGCTGCGATATGGCATTACAAACTATCTACACACACACAAATACAAACTCAGTATCTGTGTGTGTGTGTGTGTGTGTGTGTGTGTGTGTGTGTGTGTGTGTGTGTGTGAGAGAGAGTATGCATAAATGTAAGCATCTTGAGGTGAGTCTGGTCATTATTATGTGAAGCTGATGGTTCAGACTCATCATTCCATGCTACACATAGAATGGCCTGTAGATACTAAACAGACTAAAAACAAAACAACTTTTTGTCAGATTGAGTGAATATTGCTAACGCTGCGGTAGCTGTTCGTTCTGTGTGTGTGCTGTTTGTACTATACTATTACTGACTTTTTCTGGTGGGAACTGTTGGGCTTCTGTAAATAACATCATAGAGTACGGTCTAGACCTGCTCTTTATGAAAAGCGCTGTGAGATAACTGTTGTTGTGATTTGGCGCTATATAAATAAAATTGAATTGAATTGAATTTTCAGCCATAATGTGTGTGGCCACGGACATTCAGCTTACGCTCTAGTTCACCAAGACATGGTGTTGTTGTGATGTTAGCTGAGTATTTGCTGTCTGCAGCTGCTTTGCTGGCTCTGGGACAGTCTCATCCTCTCTGCATGTTAGGTTCACTAGCTTTGCAGAAGCAACTTTAGTGTCAGTTTGATAACTCAGAGCTTTGCTAACGAATCACCCTACCATTTATGGAGGACCAATTCTGACATAAAGAGAAAATACAGAAATAAATGCTCAATAAATAAATAAGCATCCGATTAAATGCTCAAAAAATAAAGTAGATAAATAAATGTAGGCAGTAATTAAATTATACAATAAGTAGGGCTGGGCACGTTAACGCAGTTTTTAAAAAAAATTATTATTTATTTTTTACACTGTCTCTTTTTCCATATTTTTCGAACTGCGATCCAGCAGGTGAGCCGCTTGCTTGTTAATGACACAGCCTATCAAACAACTCAAACAACCGAAACCAATATCTGCACCCTGTGTTCAATGCTGCTTTAACGTTACCTGGTCCGTGCTTGTAAAATATCCACTGCAACTTGTAATGTCATTTCAGGTTTTTGCGAGTGAACACATGCACATAAGCGACCGCTTGCGATTAATCGCGATTAAATATTTTAATTGTTGCCCAGCACTAACAATAAGACATAAATGTATATATCTTTTTTATTCACCTTTGTAATAATGACCTTATTTATTTATTGTCCGTTATAATCTTCAACTTTATTTATTAATTTTAACTTTTTAAATGTATTTATTTAAGTTTGTTTAAATATTTTTGTCTGTTTTATTCTTTCTTTGCATTTCTACCCTATTTATTTCTTCAATGGTTATATATTTCTTCCGCCTCTTTTTACATTTCTCCATGCATTTCTGCCTCATTATGCAAATGAGGAGGGGCTGTGTCTCAAGGGGTGAACCCCTATTGGTGGACCAGTCAGAGACTCAAAACTCACACATCAACAAGCCTTGCTCCCCACACAGTCACAAGAGATGGCTTCCTTTAGTGAACTGAAGTGATTTGCAACTCTATCTGAGGACGATTCTACCAGCCATGTCTTCCTTCCTTTTTGTGTTTTCAGTTTGCGACATACACGGACACAGAACTGCCATAAAGGAAACCATTGTTTGTGAGAAGCACACGTCAGCTAGTAGCAGCTAGATCTGGAGTGCACACGTATTCGACTCTGGTATATGGTAAATTCAGTTTGGAGCATAGCCAAGCTGACAGCCAGGTTAGAGACTTTGTTCTGTCAGTTTCTCTCTTTACAAAGACACGTGTTTCAGTCTGAGAGTCTTATTTGAAGAGAGGCAATGAAGTCTTAATAGTATGCGATGCGAGCACCACATAATTTATGAAATTACGTAGGACTTTGAAATTAGCACATAGATAACATGCAACAACGTCCTGTTTTCAAAATAAGGTCTTAATACAGCATATATACTATATGAAAATAAGATTAATTGGATTATATTCACAGGAATTATAAAACCTGTTACATGTGTCTATTAAAAGTAAAATAACACTAAAATGTTTGGGAAATTACTTTACTTAGATTGAAGTACTGCAGTTGTACATTGAAATACCTTCCTTTCTGACAGGAAGTCTCCAATCTTCATGGATTGTGAGGTGCTATAAAAACACATTTCTATTTAAATTCTGATTTGAGTTGTGGACAACGAGGACGACATGAATTAAAAAATTAAACATTTCACTGCCCAAGTCAGCTATAACACAATTAGGCTACATACTGTACAGTATTTGTGGACAGATTTTGTCCCAGGATTTATTATGCATTTCTTCTACTTCTTTGCATGATTTAGAATAATAAATTGAGAAACGTGTTATGGGGTTGTGTGGTGTGGGGACAGAGAGGACCCAAAAGCAGCACTCTGAGGGAAGGAGGTTTATTGAGGGAAAAAGGGTAGAGGGACTGGAGTGGAGGGAGAGGTGGATGTCAGGGAAACACAGGCACGGGGAACCAGGAAGACTGGGGGCCAGGGAGCCGGGGAACACTGGGGCCGAGGAAGCGAGGAGCGGTGGGGGAACAGGGAGGACGCTGTGGGGGTAGTCTGAGGAGAGAGGGCCGGTGGATGAGCACAGCCGACTGAACGGAGGACGAGGGTGAGTGTACCGGGTATGGAGCAACGACGATCAAGCGAGGATGGTGTGGAGAACCGGGGTTGAAATACAGCAGGATGAGGTGATTACTGGCAGGTGTGGCAGGCTGACGAGGTGGCTGATGAGATGCAGGTGCAGGTAGTTGGCTGGGCTCAGGAGCAGAGGGAGAGAGCACACAGGGGAGAAAACACAGGGAGGCAGGCAGGGAACAGAAAACCAAGGAAAAAGCAGAAAAACTGATAAAAAGGAGAAAAAACCAGGACACTCACCGTCAGCCGGGCTGCCACCACAACAAAACGGGTCTGTTCTTTGTTCATCCTGCACTGCAGCAGCTAATAAAGCCCATTTAATCCCAAAGATGCTTTTCATTTTGGCGGGCTGGAGCGGAAAACAACTGACCTTTCTCAAGTTATACAGTAATGTAGTAATGCCACATACATGTATGAAGGTGGATCAAACACAGCTAATTTTAAATGTCAAAGTAGAGAGGAGCCTAGTAGGCCTATTCATTTTCATTCTTTACACATTACAGACAGTTGTAAAAAAAATCTTGAATGTTCTCCACTTATCCTGTAGTTACACAGTAATATTAGGGGTGTGGGCTGTCTTAAAAGTACCCACTGTTCTCCCATGCTCTATAATCACACAGTAACGATGAGATATGTGCTGTTCTCCCATTCTTCCTCTGTATCTACATATATACAGAATATAAAAGGAATTTATTTTATTGTTAGGCTATTTTCTTTGTTGCTCTCCTTCTTCTTTTCTTCTTGTCTCTGATGAATATGGTTATGGCTACCCGTGTCCACCTCCTCCTCTGTATTCTGCGCAAGACATAGAAGTACAGTAACTAGCCTATATTAAATCATTTGACTGGTTAAGTACAGTAAAGTTACCTTTAAATTGACTCCATTACCACGCATAAAACACAGCTTAATAGCAATCACATTTAACAGAAGCATAAAATTCTTCTTAATGATAACTGTCAAGATTAGTTTATTTGTTAGTCACCACCACTAGCTTAAGAGCTTTAGCCTATATGGCATTAACACTACATAAATTAGCCTAGAATGTACTATTCATAATATTTCTTACTCACCACTGGTTAAGTCACTGCATCTCCCAACACAACACCACGGTTGAATTTTCACCCTGAATGGCGTTTTTGTTGAAACAGCAGCTGATAGTAGCAGAGCAACGAGCTGCTCTTTGTGGGAGCATTTACCATAAATACTCCAGATTTAGTTGTGGCAAGCTGACCATGTGGTTCTCACAGACAACAGCTCACTTTCCCGCAGTTCTGTGCTCCGTATTGCATAGCGCCTTCCTAGTCTTTTTGACCACTCAAAGCACTTTTACACTACATCTTGTTCACCATTCACACACTGAGCCTAAGTGCTCAAACAGAAACTAACATTCATACACATTCATACATATTCATACACTGGTGGCCACCAGGGGCAATTCGGGGTTCATATCTTGCCCAAGGACACTTCGACATGCAGCCTGGAGGAGCCGGGATTGAACCGCTGATCTTCCGATAAACGGGCAACCCGCTCTACGTCCGGGCCACAGCTGCCCAGTGTGTCCATGTAAGTTGCTAAATGAAAACTTCTGTAGGTCAGAGCGTCCACACGAAAAAGAAGGAAGACATGGCGGTAGTTGTGTCTACAAATAGAGTTGCTAGCACCTCAGTTCACTGAAGGAAGCATCTGACTGTGTGAGGAGCAAGCTTGTTGATGTGTGCAGGTAGAGTAAAGCTCTGCCGTCTGACTGGTCCACCAATAGGGGCGAAGTTGACCCCTTGAGACACAGCCCCTCCTCATTTGCATAATGAGCCAGAAATGCTTAGAGAAATGTAAATAGGACAGGCAGAAAGAAATACCATGGGGGAAAGAAATGCAAAAATGCAAAGGAAGAATAAAACACACAAAAATATTAAAACACACACATAAATAAATACATAAAAAAAGAAGTAATGAATAAATAAAGTTGAAGATTATAACGGACAATAAATAAATAAGGTAATTATTAAAAAGAAAAAATAAGAAGTTAATTTAAAGAGATATATACATTTATGTCTCATTGTATAATTTAATTACTACATTTATTTATCTATTTTATTTTTTGTGCATTTAATCGGATGCTTATTTATTTATTGACCATTTATTTATTTCTGTATTTAATTGTGAAATTGTCAGCATCAGTCCTCGATACCCATTATGGTACACTTCTTCAATCCAGAAAGAAATTAAACTACAAAATTGCAGCAGAGATTCAGCAGAAACATCCAGAATAGATGCAAAATTCCACCATACTAAACAATGAAATAATGACAGTAATGTCACTTATTATTAGCTACTTAGTTTAAAGGTTAAGCCTTTTTACGGGTTTTCTCGCTTTGGCACAATTCCAAATAATAATGATTTTCAAAACAACATGTACAAACCTCCAAACCACCGGGCACTGGGCAACCGATTGAAATTTCTCATTCTGTTAAACCAGGGGTTCTTAACCTTTCTGGCAGTCCGACCCCTTTTTGAATTTGAAAATATTTCGTCTAGTTATTTTTAAGTTATTTTGTTTCTATTTTTGTGTCTATAGCAGCATTCTCGCAACCCCCCTGGGGGGGTCCTGACCCCCAGGTTAAGAACCACTGTGTTAAACAAATTACAAAAACCAATAGGCAAACTGATTATGTTGCTTCTCAGTAGTGTACTCTCCAAATGTATTAATTCTTTCATTTTGTAAGTCATCACATGCACAATAGTCCTATAAATTGTCTAAATCTGTCAGGCATATACCATGAATTACATTGCAGTGGATTTCTTTTTGTAATATCCGCCAAATTGGGGAACTGCCTGTCATGTAAAACTTGACTTCACTAATGAATGGGGAGCTTCTCACATCTTACATTAGTATGGATTTTGTCAACTATTTTTAGATCTTGACCACAACAGAATACAACTTCTAAGCATGGAGGAACCTGGACAGGCAAATAATGAACAGGGGCAACTGCCTGTTTGAGGAAGAGGAATGTGAGTAAGGATCTGTGGGGGTGTAGTGAGGGGAGGACAGCAGGAAAGAAGTAGAAGTAGAAGTAAGAAATAGAGCTGCCCGAGATGAAAGACGGCCACAATTGTGGACCATGTAATTAACTATGGCCTTATGTTGGTCGGCCAGTGCAGTCCAATGTAGACCGTGCTACAGTGTCTTCAATTATCCAAACACGGGGAAAAAACACATATGTACTTAGTGAATACTGAAATTATTCATGTTTCTGTATTTCAGTTATAGTATAATGCTGTAGAATTGAAGTAAAAACATACAGAAGAAATAGTCAGTAAAAGTCAGAATAAATGTATGTAAGAAACACACGAGGCACACTGTACTGCGTTACAGTACAGTACACAGTAATATTATCTATTTACAATACAATAATGGTTTTGAAGCATAAGTTGAGTGTTTTGGGTAAGGAATGATCTCTTGCCGGTGAGCTATGGTGTTTTGCTGTACCATACAGGCTGATTTGACAAATGCACCTAGAGCTTTGAGACTGCTCACGCTGTTTCAAGAAATGAGCCGAAGCAATTGAAAAAAATTGTAACCTTCACAAAATGTAGAATAAACTGCAGCAATGAGCGTTAGCCAAGGTCAAATAATGAGTTCTGCAGTTGTCTTGAGAGTCAAAAGTTTTTCAAATCTAGAAATCTCAGTAGCCAGCAAGTAAACCCAGATACCTTATGGTCATTTGGGGCAGTATAAATCTTACTTGTCACCCCTGCAAGATGAGGATAAAAAACAAACCAAAGGAAAGAGGAGGACTGAAGGCTAAGGAACGGTAAGAAAAAAGGCCTGAAAGTCGACCTTCACCATAATTCTCCCTCAGCCTCCCACTGCCCAAAACCTGGTCCAGCCACATGGATTGTGAGGGCTTTTGTCCAGAAATTGAATGAGAAATGATTACAGTGATAAGCTCAACGCCAGTGGGCTGCAAAATCACTATGTGCCATGCTCCCCCACTCTCAATCACAGCTCACATTTTAGCAAGGACTCCAGAAAAGTGTGCTGTGAATCAAAAGAATCCAATGCAATTTTAGACCCTAAGATATGGGGAATGTTTTTGATTGCAACATACAAACTGAATGTGATGTTACTGGGATACACTGACCAGGGTGTAATTGCAAATTGCTGATTTTATGCTGTAGTATTTATTTAGCCAAACATTTTCTAAATCAACAGATCCTACAATTCTGTTAACATTATTCCTCTCTTGTTTAAATCAAATGATACCATTTTCTTGGTTGTGAGCATGTCTGAATCCAGGCTTCCTTAGGCAATGTCCGTAACATAGAATTAACACGGATGATCTGACAGAATACTAGCAGTATTGTTGACAGTAATTGTTTAAAGATGAAGTGTACCTTGGAGGCCAGGCTTCAGCACTTTCTCTACATGTTCTCTCGATCTCCAGGTTCTCCTGAATGGCACTGACCTCTTCAATAACCATCTGAGAAACTAAGAAAAAAATGGAATTAAAAAAAGACAATGATAAACCATATTGTTTCTATTTTATTTTAAATTATTTTATTATTGATGCCTTGACTAATTTGTAAGTACTGTTGGTAGGTTAAGGTGGAGCACATTTTAACAGCTTTATTCACTGTTAGTAAGTTCATCTATAGCAATGAACAATTTTAAAGGCATCTCCATCATATGTTTTGTATGTCAGGCTATATTTGTTAACTAGTAACTATATCTATGAAATATGTTACGTCACGTTAATGTGCTGTACTGTAATGTTATTATTTGTAATAATAACATTATTATTACAGAAAAAACAAGGCAACAGAAATGTTACCAGTGAAGACAGTAGTCTTTGTGGCCCAACCAGTAACAAACGTCACCTTGTGGAGACCATTATGTTATTTTCACATTGCCAATCAAAACACCATTAACCAACTGACAAAGCAACAAACTAACAGACTGAGACAGGGACTAGAAAATTATGCATGTTTGTCTTACAATCTGTGACCTTTAGCAAAGGAGCCCACTAGTCAGAAGCTTTGCATGATGTGACAATGATAATGAAATATGAAAAGCAGCATTTCAGATTGTACTGAATGACTGCATTCATGTCAATACAAACTTAAAAAGTCAACTGATCAAAATGTAATCAAGGAAACAAAGAATATGATTAGGAAGTTGTAAATGAGTGGGTGCATACCTGTGACTTCTCATTTCATTGCGCAGTTAATTGAGAGAAGAATGCCATAACACTTGACACTGAAGTATATTTCTTCTTGTTATTGTGTCTGTTATCAGTAGTTCGTGACCTGTGTGCATCATTATGATTTGAATTCAAAAAGAAGTGAACTAAATGTTGTTACCAATGTATCTTTTATTCAGATCATTTTCCCTACCCTTTTATTTTCATCAGCCAGGACCAAGGTGGAATGTGGACCAATGAGTATAGACTGAATGCAGGCATGAAACTAGTTTAGAGCATAAAAATATGTCAGAGTGTATGTGGGCTTTTTGGAAAGTATGATACATGTGATGTTGCACTTAACCCAGGATGAACGGAAACATTTACATTTAACTTTTACTACATTTATTTTTTGCAACATTACTGTACCATGGCATATCATTTTTATTTGATAAAACACAATATCTCACATGTTTTGACAAAACATCCTTAACTTAAGGCCCACTTACTCTTATGGAGTCTTCGAACATATTAAGCGGTCTTCATTAGCAAATGGAGTTATATAAGTCCTCCAAATAATGGAATGTTTGAACATCCACAGCTCCACAACAACTGAGAAAAGTACGATCGACAGCTCCAGTTTTGCCAACTGTTTCCAAGGGCCAGAATAAACTGTTAAGCTTAAATCTAATGCTTGCTTAAAGCTTAGTATTAAACTTGATATTATCAATTTTAAAAGTTGATATGGATGAAATGTTGAGCTTAAAATATATCACTGCTGCACATCCAAAGTGTCATGTGATAATTCGTCATTTGCCCATTGCTATGAGAGCAGCCCAAAATGTATAATGTGGACATTATACATGTCTATGTCTATGCAGACACCTATAATGTTGTATAAACAGAATTGTAGAGAAAGTAGACATGCAGCAGTGCATGTCTACTTTCCACTCCATGTTCATTTTGGAGTATTTGTGGCCTTTTTAGGGGTGCTCCGATCGATCGGCCGATAATGGCTTCAACTAGTTTGATCGGTGGTGTCTAAAAAGGCCGATCAGATGATGCAATACTCGCCAGACAAATTTTTAACGGCAGCTAAAATGGTTTCATTACAAGGTCTGAGCAGTTTTCAAAGCTAGCTAGCACCAAAGTCCTTTTCAGATTGATGCGCTCAGTTAATCATTTACACTGAGAATTACGCAGCAATTAGACAAGCGGAGCAACAAGCAGGAGCGATCCTGTGAAACTGTTGCTGTCGAGTTTAATTGTCTTCACCCACAGCACATCAGGCAGAGAGAGACTGATCCTTCAGTGTGAGTTTCCTGATGCAAAGAGAAGCGCAAATCAATAAGCTGACTGCCTCTGTCTCTCTCCGTTTTCTTTTTAAAACGGAGACCTTTTGCTACGTTTCCGCCTCCCGTCCATATTAAAAGGGCAAATTCGAAAATGTTTGTTTGAAAACGCTAAAAAAATAAATAGATTTCAGTCACGCAAAGCAAAAACACAGTGCTACTGACAGAGTTTTAGTTTTGGTATTTCTATTAAAATCTTTTATACTGTTTAAATAACACTACTCTGCATGTCGCCATATTTACTTTGCAACGACTCCCAGTCTATTTTCCGCCGCCACAGCCTCTTTGTGCTCCTGTGTTACATAAAAAAATTCCACTTCATTGTCAATGAATGCAAAAAATACCTGGTGTGGTTATTCGTCTGTATTATTTTCTTCTTCAGTCGCTTTAATATGGTCGGAGATCAGTTCTGATACGCAGCTAAAACGCTGCTGTGGACGGAGAAGATGGTATTCGTTATAAAACTGTTTTAAAAAAGTAGTAGTGCGGATGTAGCCGCACATTACCCCACTCCTCTCTAGTTAGCAATAGATTAATGGATATAATCCCATTTTAGTGTTTAGATTAAATGCCATATGTTCGGGCTCCATTGGTATTTTAACATCCAGAATCTTTGAGTTGAGGGTATGTTGTTTTGTTCACAGTTTCCCGAGCGGAATTTGATTTGGTTCTTTTTCAGTGTACCTTTTATACTGTGTAAGTATATGTGACTCTGCATTATGATTATTACACCCACAGATCAGATTTAAAATCATAATTCATAATCAATACTCAATACAATACTATTATTATTAAAAGAGTTCATGTGGGGTTCAGCCTAATCCAGCAAGTCTGCACTTTTGCAAGTTTGGGCTTAAAGATTTGTTGTTCTAACAGTTCCAGATGAATTTGAAACCACGACCAGATTACGTGGTTATCCACGTATGAAGAATGTAGTCCAAAACTAAAACATTGAACTAAAAGAAGCTACAAAGCTTCAAAGAGCTGAGGTGAACTGCAGAGTGGGTGATCATTCCCTGTGGAGTGTTTCACCTTATACACAATCATTTCACCCGTTGTTGATATGAAAAATATTGATAAGTGCAGCTTTAACTAAACTAGGTAGCTGAACAAAATCTGGTAAAATTCCAGATCACAAATGATAACACACAGATAATGTTGTTTAAGCTGCAATCACACCTCAGTACAAAAGAACGCCCCTAAAGAATGCCCTACCACTTATCTAATTAAACATTGTGGTTGAGCGATGAAGAAATTAAGCATTAGTGCCATTGCTGTGGGCAATTCCTTCCCCAGGGGACACCTAATTAAGATGATGAACGCCAGCGCTGGGCGATATCCGTGTTCGTCTGGTGCCCTCCACATCAGTCATTCAATAGTACTTAGCTGCCAGTTTTGTCCTGTGCCTCTTCTCCGTTCCTCTCTGCCTGTCTCCACAATGCTGTGGCCACACTCAGCAACCTATGAAAGGACGTCTTGAACTAAATGACATGTTAATTATAATTACTGGTAGCCATGGTAAATAAACAGCGGTGGAAGTGTTGAAAGTGTATGAGCATGAGTCGACGGGGGGCTCTGACACGTCAGAATTGGCAGTCTTAATTGTAAGTTTCGGCCTCCCCATCATCATCACTCCATCTTTATTCTCCCGTCTTTTTTGTGCCTGTCTTTTTTCATCCTCCTCTCAGGAAAGACAGTGATTACCCCTGGGCCGACGTGCTGCATAATGGTATCAGCGCCGCCAACGGAGCAGTGAATTAAATTGTATCTGCAGCCGCTGTGAAGCCTTGATGAGGGGGGCAGATGCCTTTGTGGTGTTATCATTATAACACAATGGTCATGTTGTCATCAACCTTGCCATCGGCAATTGAAAAGGCATGATTGTGTGTTGGGGGCTTTTTCTCCCGTCCTCCCACTACCCCCTCCACCAACCCTGCCACCCCATCCCCAGCCGTTTCGTTGTGAATAGGAGCAATTTTCTAAGAGCTATGAAATCACGTAATAGGTCCTAATATGCAGCTGCTTGGCACAGTGAGGCAGCCTCTATAAATGCGGAAGTCAAACACAATATGTGTTTTGGCTGGAGAATTGCTGAATACATGAGCACAGGCCAGATTTATTCAGATGAAAATCCACCGTTCCAACTGTCACCGTTACAAAGGCAAACTATTTGCTCTATCTTTCGACATGTGGTGCCCCATTTCAAATTCTGTCTTCACTAAAATGGTCATAGCAAAGCATTCAACCTGCAAGTAAAATCATTTTGGAAAATTGAATGGTGGGCCAAAACATTTGAAACATATTTGTAGTGTTTGGAAACAGATTTGTGATGAAAGCTGGAGTGCTATTCCAGCGCCATTATCTGTGTCCTGGTTCACATATTTGTGCAGCTGTGATCATTTCCGAACAACATATGTTTAATACAACAGAACACATGTTCTCTTATGAATGTTTATGCTGTCACAAATGAGATGATATAGGTATAGGTAGGCAGATGTGTAGAATCTGATACACCTTCTTGAGTTGTACGTTACGTTCCTTAATTGCCTAGTGCCATTGCATATACTGACATCATGATGCACTTCACATGGAAATATCTGATTGCTTGAAAACACAGCGTTTGCTATTTATTTAATTCTTACCTTACAGGTAACATCACATTAGCTAATTTAGCTGACACTTTTATCCAAAGCGACTTACAACTGCTACATATGTCAGAGGTCGCATGCCTCTGGAGCAACTATGGGATAAAGTGCAATTTATTCTTCTGCGTCAAATCAACGGCGTAGCCTCTGCGTAGCCCCTTACACTACGCCATCACCTACGCCGTAGCCTGACATGCACCTCCTCAAAATTGTAACTACACGTCGAGGTGGCGCGGACCGTGATTGGTCGGCTGGGTAGCCTCGCAATACCTCGAGCCGACAGGAAGTGCCTGTGCTTTACGTAACTTTAAGTTTTAAGCTTTAAGTAACTTTTACTATCGGTCAAAACAGCGGCTGTAACACAGTGAATCAATATATTTGACCGTCGCAACCCGAGCGAAATGACTCGTTTCACTATCAGAATGTGTCATTCGGTCGGTAACATTTGAAAAGGCTACACCAGCCACACGTATACAATTTTACCCCCATTCCCGAAACCGGAAGTTAGCCTGCTCGGCCGGCAAAAGTCAACACAGTGGACGCTGTGGCGCTACTGCCGACTAGCGTTTGGGGGTGTAATTGCAGAAGGACGGACACACCTACGCACAAGTATAAATGCATGGCTGCGTGTGAAGCCTACAGTGTAGCTACGCACGTGGACCCTACGCAGGAGTATAAACGGGCCTTGCTCAGGGACACATTGATGTCCCTGGTGTTGGTGTTCCATATAAATTAACTGCTCAAGTCCCTCAGTAAACAGAATTCATATCATACTTTGTCTATCAATACTTTCTTGACATTTGATCGGACGTTTTAGAAAGAAATTGAAAATATTGAACAGCAGATCAAAATAATAATAACAATAGCATAAAGCAGCAGTAGAACCAGAGTCGGACAGTCCTTTACACTCACTACACACGTGTAAGCAGGGCCCCGCTTCAGTCTCGTGTCAAAGGTCAAAGCTTTGAAGAGAGGACGAAGAGGGATTATCCTTCTGGGCACAGTTACACCGCAGGTTCACCCTTAACATGGACATCACCATGTTGAGCCGCCATGTTTCTACAGTAGCTGAAAACGGACAAACGGCTCTACTTTTCTGATGTTTCCTGTTGTCACCACCCGGCCCCCACCCCTGTTCTCTTACAGGCGCTGTCCTTTCTCTGTGGTTTCTGTTTGTGTGATGTTTGTGCCTCCCACCCCCATTTCTGCCCCCGTGTCCGGCCTGGTGACAAACATATACACATACAAATTTTTAAATAAATAATAAAGATGACAAAGGACTAAATTAAAACTGATAAAGTGCAACTACAGTCCAAAAAAACAAGGCTGCGCTTCAGTTTTAAGATGTTTAGATTGCAAAACTGTAGTCTACCAGTTGCTGTCTGGACTCACAATGCGAGGTGCACATGATTACAATCACAGGTGTTGCATCAACTGGCCGGAGTAGATTCGCACTGAGCCGAAAACCTTTCTTGCGTTGTATGCAGCCCCCTGACATTTTGCTTCCTAGGCAATGGCCCTTTCAGATAGGAAGCAATTTTCACTGCGCTGGCCGCGGGGTTTAGCGCCACAGGTCGACCCTGGTGCTGCTGCAGCTGGAGCTTCTCTGCTTCTGATTGGCTATTACTGGCTTTTGCTGACCCGCCCTTCTCTGCTTCTGATTGGCTAGTAGTCCTTAACTAGGAACTGCGCATGTGCAACTCCCAACAAAGATCATTTAGAGACAAGATGTATCACTCCATACCTAAAATGAAGCCTTCAACACAGGGTGAAAAGAGGAGCTGCAGCAATGTGCAGTATGACAAAAAATATGGTGTTTTTTGAAAATGAAACCATGTAAACCTGTTCTGGTACAACCCCTAAATAAGATTTTGCACCTGAAAATGAGCAGAATACCTCTTTAATTGAACATTTGACCTTGATTACCACGATTATTTGAATAATCCGTGTATGGTTCGTTCTTTCATTATTTTGTTTCAAAACCAAATCATAAAAAGTTCTGTTTTAAAACCATAACGGAAAAATGGAAAAACGGTAAACAAAAAAACAGACATCTGTTTAGTTTCTTGTGTTTTAAACACATAACGTAAAACAAAGGAGGTGCGTTTTGTTCTATCTTTGACCGGTGTTGAGTCCCTACAACTCCCCCTCCGTTCACCTTACAATGGGTTGTGCTGCCAGTGGAACCGTCGCACTGGACAGTCAGTGGTCGTTCCCTCTGGCTGGGTGAAGTCTGACCTCCTGATTTTAGCATAATCCATGTGTTCCTGCAGCTGGAGGCTAAATTCTTCCATCTCAGAAAGAAAATAAAGGTCGGATCGAAACAGTGTAGAGAGGCTGAACAAAAATTAACGAACATTTTAATCTGTGTATGATTCGTTAATTTAAAACTCGCCGAATAAACTAATAACAGTTCATGTTTACGTAATCAAATCAAATATTAAACCAAAGGTATTTGCCACTGCCAGGGTATTACCTTTTATCTAGCTTGTTAAAACAAGTTACCATCAGAGTCCAGTTTTCTTGTTGTTTTTTCTGAACAGGTATCAGCAGGTATCTTTTATCAGGGAGCAGCAGAAACACTATGTTCACACGATGGCATGGGTGGGGGGTCATTTTTTGAGCTTCTATGCTTCGATAGTAATTAAGAGCGAACAATCGAAGCTTCGCGTGTTTTGATCTGTAATAAAATTAAGCAATTGTAAAATTAATAAACGCCATAATTTCCACACTACTGCTGTCATCACTCAGTCTAAGGTGTTCCCACACACCTGAGAGCTTCATTTTGTTTTCCCGTTTATATGAACTGGAGCGTTACGTTCACCGCTGTCGGCGGAGGTCAGGCGCACCAAAAAAAAACTCGAATCTCAAAATTGAAAATCTAATGTGTACCCAACGGTAGAGCCCTGCACGGGCCTCAAATCTAGGCCCGAGCCTGGCCCTGGCCCGAGATGCTCAGGCCCTAGCCCGACCCGTGTTCGACAGCTCAATAAAATTATTAGCCCGAGTCCGAGCCCAAGCCTGTTTTTATTTTTTATTTTTTCATTACACAGCGACAGCCTGCCCTATTTGCAGCCATTAAAATATGCCAGTTTTGTTAGTTATGTTTCATGTCATTTCTTTATTAATTTATACAAATGTTTAGAGCATTTTATTTTTAATGACGACCAAGCAGCCGAGCCGACAGCGAGTGAAACATGTTTGATCACTTTAGCCTCTCAAATCAAGCTAATACTTTACTTAGCTACAATCTCACTTTCGGGAGATTGTGGTGGGGTCAGGGAGTAAACTTGTTGCTGACAGACGTCCATGGGCTGCGCCTACATTTATTAGCTCTTGCGCTAACTGGATGAAACCGTTCCCTGCTACCGTTTCAAATGACCGAATGTCCATACAACAGAAATTAGCTGTGAAAATAGCTGTGATTAGTGATTTCACCATAGAAGGAGTTGGTTTGGCAAGGAAATCAGTCACACTCATTTGTTTGCTGCTGCTGGTTGGTCCGCTACCGGTACATCCACCACGCTCAAAATGTCTTTGTAAATGAGATGATCCCGTCTTCTTACTATCGTAGCTTAGCACAGCCTTGCTAATTGTGCATTGTGCATAACCAGTTGGCTCATCATTTAAGGTTGTCACGATTTGAAAAACAGCCCAGAAGTTTGCCTTTCCTCTGGTGTTTTTTACCGTTTTAAGTTGGCCATCTGCGATTTTTCTCTTAATATTCTCCATTGCACATGAGGTGAATCGTGGGTCGCGCTGAGGAGAAACCTTCTTTGTGTGTGCGTGAGACTGTCATGTCAGTCGTATGTCAGTGTAATTATAAGATAGGTTAAAAACAGGTTATGAAATGTCTTTCTATGTTTGTTTTTCCATTGTCGACGTCAACTTCTCATATTTTCTTTTAATTAGCCTAATGTCTAAAAATATAAAAAGGATAACCCAAAAAGGCCCGAGGCCCGGCCCGCATGTGAACTATGACGTGAAAATTTGCCCGAAGCCCACCCCTAGGGGCGTAACTAAGTCGGGGCCCATTGGGCTGAAAGTCGGGGCCCATCGGGCTGAAATGCAGGGCTCTACCCAACGGTCGACTATTCGGGTCCAGCCCTAGTGGCCACCATTACTTTCCAGCACTGCCTTAACCCTCTTGGGCATGGAGTTCACCAGAGCTTCACAGGTTACCACTGGAGTCCTCTTCCACTCCTCCATGGCGACATCACGGAGCTGGTCCTTGCTGGACCTTGCACTCCTCCACATTCCATTTGAGGATGCCCCACAGATGCTCAGTAGGGTTCAGGTCTGGAGACATGCTTGGCCAGTCCATCACCTTTACCCTCATCTTCTTTAGCGAGGCAGTGGTCGTCTTGGAGGTGTGTTTATCATGTTGGAATACTGCCCTGTGGCCCAGTCTCCGAAGGGAGAGGATCTTGCTCTGCTTCAGTATGTCACAGTACATGTTGACATTCATGGTCCCTCAATGAACTGTAGCTCCCCAGTGCTGGCAGCACTCATGCAGCCCCAGACCAGGACACTCCCACCATCATGCCTGACTGTAGGCAAGACACACTTGTTTTGTACTCCTCACCTGGTTGCTGCCACACACACTTTACACCATCTGAACCAAATAAGTTTATCTCGGTCTCATCAGACCACAGGACATGGTTCCAGTAATCCATGTCCTCAGTCTGCTTGTCTTCAGCAAACTGTTTGCAGGCTTTCTTCTGCATCATCTTAGAAGAGCCTCCTTCTGGGACGACAGCCATGCAGACCAGTTTCATGCAGTGTGCGTAGTATGGTCTGAGCACTGACAGGCTGACCCCCCACCTCTTCAACCTCTGCAGCAATGCTGGCAGCACTCATAGGTCTAATTCCCAAAGACAACCTCTGGATATGACGCTGAGCACGTGCACTCAGCTTCTTTGGTGAGCATGGCGAGGCCTGTTCTGATTGGAACCTGTCCTGTTGAATCGCTGTATGGTCTTGGCCACCGTGCTGCAGCTTAGTTTCAGGGTCTTGACAACCTTCTTATAGCCTCGGCCGTCTTTATGTGGAGCAACAATTCTTTTTTTCAGATCCTCAGCTGATACCAAATAGTCAAAGATGGCGATGGGCGGAGCCTGATTCAACTGTCAATCTCACAGTCGAAGCTTCGCAGTGAAATATGGATCATGCCATTTTGGCGATATGGGGGTGCTCAATGTCTGATTTTACATAGAACTACCAGTTTTCTCCCAATAAGTTAATATACAGCCTATTAAAATACACATTTCAACGTTTAATGCTGTAAATAAAGATGTAAAAAGAAAAAAAAACTTTCAATAAATGTTTTTGAAGTGCGTGAATAAATCCAAAATTGTAACCCTAACCCTGGGTCGTCAGTGTGCATGTGTAGGCGTAGCGTGTGGGTAGTGGCAGTGGAGGAACACTTGCTGAAGAGACGGAGCTCCCCCCCCGCCAATCGCTGTGCACAAAAACACACATAATGACGACTATAGGTCGCCTATAGGCAGGACTACACGATTCTGATTCGACTATGCGACTATATAAATACAAGCATTAACCGAGTTAAGCTTGTTTGTAGAATAACATGTATTAACCCAGGAGATATAAACTTACCTTGCTGAAACTTATTGAGCTTCTCAATGGCCTCGTCTCTCTCCTCCTCCAGCCTCTTGCACTTATGAAAGAGAGACAGACAGAGCAGCAGGATCACTGCTGTTTTAATCAGCCTTCAACCTGTTTGCCTGTACAACAGCACAACTTAGATTGTGTGAAAAAAGCAGAATGTATTAAAAGGTATCAGAAGATAAATTACATATAGCGCTGCAGTAGCAGATTAAGAAATATAATTAATGTCCCCAAAGTGAGCCTGATGTGTCCATATATAATATACAATGAGTAACACAAAACATAAGAACCCACTGTACAATTTCAAAAGCAAGGCCTGAAGACTTTATATGGCTGTAGCAGAGAATGTCTGTGTCAATTATGAGAGCATTTGAACAAAGACTTGTAGAGATATAGATGCTAATTGATTTAGCACATTTTGAAAAATATTATAAACTTGAATCACTTGACCATAGGCTGCAGAGAGGCAAACGTTTGTCTTTTTGTTGCGCTGAAAATTTCTGGTCTCTAGAATGGGTGATTTTCTGAAGTTTGTCCATTTGTTATGATAAGCCATGCCAACTTTAATCAGTTGTTACCAAATCTTATGCACCAACTGATTGTGCAAACCATTTTTGTACAAATCCATTCAGCCAATTACGAGATATAAACGTCTCGTATTTTGGCGCCCCCTAGTGGCACTCAGTGAAGCTCAGACCTAGCATCCGAAAACATGCTCTAAGTTTGGCTACAATAGCTTAATGGGTAATTTTTACATATTGTTGTGTCTAAATGACTAGTACATACAAAACATTTTGAATCCGTGCAGTAGATGCTTCAGCTGGCAGCTGGACCAGCTGCAGTGGCTGCAACGTATTCCTTTTGGGCAATTACACCTGACAAAATTCCTCAGAAAGTGCTTATTTTTGCCAGTGACAGACTCAGACTGTTATATTGGGTGTCTGACAACATAATGGAAAGGATCCCTAAAAGGGACTCCCAGTGACATCCTTTGTTTTTAACATAAAACTGGTTTGCTTCTCGTAATCTTGTAAGGAGAGTTGTTGCAGGAAGATACCGGTGGAAACTTGAGTCAGAGTTGGAGAGAGGAGTTAGTTGTGTTCCTCTATGTTAGGGCTGCAGAATTAATCGAATATTGATCGCGATTACGATTTTAGCTTCCCACAATTAAATCAACATGATCGACGCCGATATGCATGCTCCACTCATGAAAAACTGCTGCATATCAAGCGCATCCTAAACTTACAGCCAAGGGGCTGATCTGGCAGCACACGCACCCTCCTGCTGCTACAATCCAGAGTAGCCAGCAAAGCCCATGGCATGTTTCCGCTGCTCCACGGCTGCCGGAGCTGGTCGCGACCCTTCTAGTCAATGCTTGGGAGTTCATCAGACGCAGCACGTCCCACAAACGTGCCAGATGCAGCTCTTGGCTCCGCTACGTGAAGAATACACAAGTCTATTTTTGACGGAAGCTGCGTCAAGCTGCACAGCATGAACTTGGCAGGAGGTCAGACAGAACGGCATAGAGAATCTGGTCAGGAGGCGCAGGGGACTGAACTGCCAGCCATGTGATGAGTGGACGACCAGCTCTAAATGTCAAAACTCACTATGAGACCCATCCACCCCACCCACCTCCCTGCAATGTAACAATGTCACTCTACTTTATGCCACAATAAGTCCTTGTCAAGTTAACATAAACATTGGTTGATTTTTGCATTTGAACAACAATAAATGTTGTTAATTTTCTTGAGGATGGTCTCTTTCCCAGACAGTACCTGGACAAAGAATGCGTCATAAGCTTTTACTATAATACAAATATTTCTACTTTAGCTGCCTTTGCTGCTCCTTCACTTAATATTAACACTTACCTCCATGGTTGTGGTCTTGTGCTTCCTATGCAGGCTCTCATACTCCTGTATAGCTGTAGGGAGCAAAGGATGCCAGTAAGCCATCTTCATCAGTAAATCACAATAACGCAAGGGTCAGTGAACACACAACTCACATTATCCTGTTTAAAAAAGTCAACCAATGGGAACTTCTTCATTTCCAGCATGTGATAACTTCTCATTCAGTGACTAGTACAGCTTGTGTCCTGTGTCACCTGACTATCATAGCACAAGATGTTGAATATAGTAACACTGGTTGTCTGAATATTTGCCTAGGGTGTAACTACAATAGTAAGGAGGAAGTTCCTTTTATAATACATTTGTGTTAACTTTAAATTTGTGAAACTTTTTTTTTTTTTTAAATAGACTATGACTGTACCTTACAGAGATATAGGGATGGCTTTACCCGGTTTCTACTTTAACAGGCCTTCTAAATAGACATATATGGTATAGTTACAACAGTGTCCAAACCTGCCAAACCACTACAAGGAGAGGAGTTCTGCTTTGCCCAGTGTTGCTGGCCAAGAAATATTTAACAGTTCTATTGAACACAACGTCACATTTTATACGTGTATTCTATAAGTGTTAAATAAACAAGATACAACACATTTAACCAGCACATTTCACTAACATGCTAAACAGTTACTTTACAGTGAACCTGCTAATATTCTGTTCCACATGCAACAAGGGACCTAATGACTTTCAGTGCACACTACAGTACTCTGCTCTGCCTCAAGCTTTACTGGTCATAGGTCTTAAATATGTGGTGGAATTAAGTGGTGGACTTAAACCACTATAACTTTAAAATGCTGCTTACATGTTAATGCATGAGTAATAATAACCCAAGAACTATTACATAAAAATCTTTATATATATGAAAATACATTACATGTAAGATCTTAAAAGGTTATTATGCAGTTGAGATGTTTGTGTTCTTGTTCTGACGTTTTGTCTCATGTCTGGTCAGTTTTGACATGCTTGCAGGGCTTTTCTCCATTTCTCCATTTAATAATAAAAATATCAAACTATAAATACATGTTTCTACATTCACATTATGATAATTTTGAATGCAAGACTTTCTCTTGCATTGTGGTATTGCCACTTTACTTAATGATCTAAATACTAGGTGCACCACTGACTAAAAGTAACCTGTAAAAGTACACATATTGCTGTTGAAGTCTAGACAAAGCTAGCAAAGAAAATGCAGCAAGGGGTGTTGTGGTGATTTAGCTGAATACCAAGCTGATTCCAATGTCCCCAGCTGGATTTGCTGCATGTCATTCCTTTTTCTTGCATTTACATTACAGTGATGTGAATATTTTGGGATTTGTTATAGTCCAAAAGGATTAATCAATTAATTGAAGTAATTGTCAGATAAATCATTTATTAAAATAAAACAAAGCTCTTATTTATGTGCTTTATTTACTTAAGTGGTACTTAATATATTATTTAGCTTTTGAACTTAGTTTGTCATCTGTCTTTTTTATGAGAAATAAAGAATACATTAGCAACTTGAAATCTTTACTGAAATACATTTTTAAGCCAAGAAGCTGCACACGTATACTACTTGAGTAAATGTAGTTGTCATTCCTTTTTAAAACATCTAAATATATAATAATAATAATAGTAATGGAAACATGATAAAGTATTGAAAGAAAAAAAACAGCTCCTAAGAATTTAACTGTATTGAGCCTTAAGTTAATGTATTTACAGGTGCTGGTCATATAATTAGAATATCATCAAAAAGTTGATTTATTTCAGTAATTCCATCAAAAAGTGAAACTTGGATATTATATTCATTCATTACACACAGACTGATATATTTCAAATGTTTATTTCATTTAATTGTGATGATTAAAACTGACAACTAATGAAAATCCCAAATTCAGTATCTCAGAAAATTAGAATATTACTTAAGACCAATACAAAAAAAGGATTTTTAGAAATGTTGGCCAACTGAAAATATGAACATGAAAAGTATGAGCATGTACAGCACTCAATACTAGTTGGGGCTCTTTTGCCTGAATTACTGCAGCAATGCGGCGTGGCATGAGTCCATCAGTCTGTGGCACTGCTCAGGTGTTATGAGAGCCCAGGTTGCTCTGATAGTGGCCTTCAGCTCTTCTGCATTGTTGGGTCTGGCGTATCGCATCTTCCTCTTCACAATACCCCATAGATTTTCTATAGGGTTCAGGTCAGTCGAGTTTGCTGGCCAATTAAGAACAGGGATACCATGGTCCTTAAACCAGGTACTGGTAGCTTTGGCACTGTGTGCAGGTGCCAAGTCCTGTTGGAAAATGAAATCTGCATCTCCATAAAGTTGGTCAGCAGCAGGAAGCATGAAGTGCTCTAAAACTTCCTGGTAGACGGCTGCGTTGACCTTGGACCTCAGAAAACACAGTGGACCAACACCAGCAGATGACATGGCACCCCAAACCATCACTGACTGTGGAAACTTTACACTGGACTTCAAGCAACGTGGATTCTGTGCCTCTCCTCTCTTCCTCCAGACTCTGGGACCTTGATTTCCAAAGGAAATGCAAAATTTACTTTCATCAGAGAACATAACTTTGGACCACTCAGCAGCAGTCCAGTCCTTTTTGTCTTTAGCCCAGGCGAGACGCTTCTGACGCTGTGTCTTGTTCAAGAGTGGCTTGACACAAGGAATGCGACAGCTGAAACCCATGTCTGCATACGTCTGTGCGTGGTGGTTCTTGAAGCACTGACTCCAGCTGCAGTCCACTCTTTGTGAATCTCCCCCACATTTTTGAATGGGTTTTGTTTCACAATCCTCTCCAGGGTGCGGTTATCCCTATTGCTTGTACACTTTTTTCTACCACATCTTTTCCTTCCCTTCGCCTCTCTATTAATGTGCTTGGACACAGAGCTCTGTGAACAGCCAGCCTCTTTAGCAATGACCTTTTGTGTCTTGCCCTCCTTGTGCAAGGTGTCAATGGTCGTCTTTTGGACAGCTGTCAAGTCAGCAGTCTTCCCCATGATTGTGTAGCCGCAGAACTAGAAAGAGACCATTTAAAGGCCTTTGCAGGTGTTAGTTAATTAGCTGATTAGAGTGTGGCACCAGTGTCTTCAATATTGAACCTTTTCACAATATTCTAATTTTCTGAGATACTGATTTTGGGGTTTTCATTAGTTGTCAGTATAATCATCAAAATTAAAAGGAATGAACACTTGAAATATATCAGTCTGTGTGGAATGAATGTATACATTATACAGTTTCACTTTTGAATGGAATTACTGAAAAAAATCAACTTTTTGATGATATTCTAATTATATGACCAGCACACTTAAGTGAAGGATCTGAATACTTCCACAACTGTTTGTGTTCAATCAAATGACCACACAGGAAACCATTCCAGCACAGGAATCCTAACATACAATAGGGAGTGGAGGGGGCAGGGGGCCTTTGGGCCCACTAGCAGTTTAAACTGCCCTGGTTGTAAGGCGTAAAAAGCCAGTCCTCCTACTGGACATGGACCTTGGCCATGAAAACAGAAACCACTAGAGCTGGAAAAGAATGGTGAAAGAATAAATTCAGCAGACGTTAGTAGACATCAACTCACAGTGGAGTGAAAGTTCTTCCCAGCCACCCACTCTCCTCCAGCTGCGTGTCAATCCCACTCCCACCTGACCCCATATGATCTTATACCGACATAAAAACTGCTCTGCCTGTTCACCAAAAACCTTCAAACTTTCGCTCAAAGCAGGTGCTCCCTGTGTCGTTTTACCAAACAGCTCTGTTTTTCATTTGTATATTTTTAGCGCGAATTAATTCCAATGCAAAAGCAAGACACGCGCCAGACACCGAGAGACCCTGGAACTGCCAGCAGCACTGTCCTCACCATCTGACGGCTCACAACAAACTCACCTTGGTTAGACAGATCTGTAACGACGCTCATTTTATCCAGCTCTTGTGCAGCCATACCGACAAAATCCTGAACCAAAGTCCACCAGGAAGTGCTTCAATGCGACACACCTGGAAGGTGGATTCTCTCGCGTGCACGCACACAGGCTGCAGTACAGTCTCACTGAGGACGTCCAGAGACCCGAGCTGACATTTGAAAATTCTATTTTTAAAAGAAAAATATGATCATACCACAGTAGTTAAATGGTAATGTATGGTAGTACATGGGACAGTAATAATCGGCCATTAAAACTGTATTTGTGCACATGCTTTGTAAAGCTTACACTGTAACTTTGTTTTGTTCCCACTGACCTGCCACATGCTTCTAATGTTTCTATAAGTTCACAAAGCAAAGGATAGAATCTGTGGAATGAGGTAAATATGTCTTGTGGATAATCAATTCTATAAAATAATATAAAACAGCCAATTCCATTGGACACATCCAGCAGACTGTATGTTGTGACTAAGCTTTGGGTGACCTGTTTTGAGAACTATCTTTAGTTGTCAGAATGACTCAGGTGGTCATGTTTGTACCAGGCTAAACAAAGGAGCTTAATGAAGACCCTGAGATGTGACTGAAAGTTCTGAAAAGCTAGTTAAGTGGGGATTTGAACGTTTTTGTTCATTGAACATTGTTTGTCTGCAGAGCTGTACTCGGTCCTATTTATATTAAGGTGGATTCTGTTTCTTAAAAAACTGGACATGCATTCATTGCTACCTCACAAAACTGTAATCTTGTCAGGGTGTAAAAACCTAAGCTAAAGCTGTTAGTTCTTTAGAGATGGCAGCTCTTGAAGGCACCAATGACATGAGATGAAATGTATTTAACAAAATGTAAAAGTTGCGCTGTAACAACTGACAGCACCTTTTCTGAAATTTTGATATGAAATGACAACTAAACACTCTCTGAATCTGTCAATAGAAAGCTTGATTGAATATTTGAGTTGACCAAATCGACCTCATGAAGAATATCTGTGTTGCTGATGTATGTGATGAATGAAGTGCAGAGATGACTCAACAGCATAATCATAATTTAATTTATTCATGGACACAAACTCACAAAACCATTATTGTTGCACAACAAAGAATTCATTTTTGCAGACACATGGGAATGTTTAATATACTCTTACATACTCATCTTTCGCAACACAAATCAAACAGCAAAACACAAATAACGATAACATCCACTGTATACTTTTCAGAATCAGTGGAGGAAGCAAGAGGGCCCAAAAGAGGGAGGAAAGAGTCTGGTGTAACATACAGTAAACATCTGGCCCAAGTTTGCCTGTTTACTACTGCTTCTTCAGCATGGAAATCTGACCAATAGCCAAATAAACCACTGACATGAAAAAATATAGCAGTTGCGTATTATTAACAAATACAGAGGGAGTGGACAAAATAAGATAAACACTCGACCCTCAGGTGACATTTATGATGTTCAAGCTCTGAGTTTGTGTTCAGCAAATATTCACTGTAAGCCTGCCTTTTAGTTTAGAAAATGACAATCAAGTTGAATTAACATTACTGACTGTCTTAATAAAAACCTGGCTGCAGGGGGGCTGTATTTCAGGGTATTTGGTATTTTGACAACCACCCTATATCTCCCACTCTTTAGTGGGAAGATTGATATTACATAGCATTTTTTTTTTAAATGAAAAGGAAGATCCAGCAGTAACACACCCCAATAAATAAGGACTCTATCATTTCAAGGATATGTTCACATTTTTGCAATCAAGGGTAGACATTACAACCGCCGACACTTTCCATATACACCGTCTGGACACATCTACGCTACAGTACATCTACAGAAGGGGAGATTATTGCCCTGTGGTCATTCAGGGTAGGGAAGTGGGGGTGGTGTTGGAGAAGAAGATGAACTGGAGGTAGTAAGAAGAGTAGAGAAAGAAGAGGTGAGGTTTGGGATGGGTCTCCAGGCCCCTTCAAGTGCAGGGCTGGAGGATGAGATGAAAGAAAGGAATAAAAGAGAAAGAAGGATGGTGGGTAGAAAGGTGAGTTGGGCTAGAACCAGAGCATCCCTCAGCGTGCCTCAGTGACGGGCGGCAGACTCCCTGGGGTAAAACTCAGCCAGGGTGCTCTGAGGAATCCTCTTGAGCATCTCCTTGGGGAAGATTCGCAGCAGCTGCCAGCCGATGTCCAGGGTTTCATACACTGTCCTGTTGTCGTACGGGCCTGATGGAGACAGTGGGGCCACAATGCTGGTTAGCATCCACACATATTATCGACTGTGGCTGTCACACATTCTTTACTGTACATCAAATCAAGCAAAGATGTTCCTGAAAATGGGCCGTATGGAAAGGGATAAAATACTTCTTTCCCAGTTCCCATCCTGGATCGCTGTTAAGGGTGCTTACTATTCTCCTGTGGAATCCATCAGTGCTCAAGAGGAAATACAGCTCTGTATGCACAGCATTTACCAAGAAGATTAAACCATTTGTTCCGTCACTTTCAAGAAACTAGAGCGAGAAACAAATGGTCAGGTATGGTTCAGTAACTAAGAAGGACGCTACACAGATCGATATTGTTCAGGGACAAACTTAAACTCAAGGTCATCTAGACTAGCAGGAAAACTGAGTGACACAGGATTTCACAGTCCTGAAGTCACAGTCAGAGACCAGATAGACAGGAGACAGCTACTGCCACACACCTTTCCCCATTCCCACTTCTGAATTTCCTTTATAATCACCTTAGAATAAAGATTTTGTATGTGGTGTCATTTATTCATTTCCACCACACTGAACTGAATACAGTATATGTATATATATGTGACTAACCCTAAATTAAATTTCTCCTGCTTGAACACTTCCTAAATAAAACAGGTGAACTCTGGCACAAGGTTCTCTGTGGTGAACTCACAGGAGAGCTGGCAGTGTGCAAACACTTTAGGTATTGTATATAGGTATCCAATTACAATCCCTTAGAGCTGCAACTAACAATATTTTCATTCTCAATCAATCTGTTGCTATTTTTACAATGAACTACTTAGACTATAAAATGTTCGAAAAATAGCGAAATATGTCCATCATAACTTCCTGGAGCCCAAGGTGATGTCTTCAAATTGCATGCTTTGTCTGACAGCCCAAAACCCTAAGATATTCAGTTTACACGAGTGTAAAGAGAAAAGCACCAAATTGACATTTGAGGAGCATTTGAGGAGCTTATTCAGTTCATTCATGGAACAATGAACTGCCCATATTAGCTGTGGTTGCCAGCTCCTGCCTGCACCCTCACGGTTATAAATGATGTGGACAGGATTAGCTCTGAAACTAACACATGGAATCTTCTTACCCTGAGCAATGAAATTCTTCTCAAACTTCTGTAGGAACTCAAGGTAGAGCAGATCATCAGAGGTGAGGGCTTCTTCTCCAACCACAGCCTTCATAGCCTGGACGTCTTTACCAATGGCATAACAGGCATACTAGATAAGGAGACACACTGTTCATCAGAAACATTATGGCCAGCATACAGGACACATGTTTGGGTACAAGAGGTAAGATTTGTTACCAGCTGGTTAGAAACATCAGCATGGTCCTTCCTGGTCATCCCCTCACCGATGGCTGACTTCATCAGACGGGACAGTGAGGGCAACACATTGATGGGTGGGTAGATCTGAAAAACAAGTATGAAATTCACTGAATTATTACATGTTTTGTTAATGAAATGAGTTTAGGCCCTGGAAAAGATTAGTTTAACTTAAATTTGTACTACGGTTGATCCTCTCTATTTTCATATCGTCTGATCATGGCTACTTGAGATCACCTATTGGCGATCTGATTGCCAGTGGGCAGTGTTACGTTGTAGCTTCTCAGTGAAATGCTAGCATGGAAGAAACAGGCTTATTAGCTTTAAGAGAGAAACCACCAGAAACATCTGGAAATGCACAGTACGGTGTTTCCCACATAATTACCATGTAACTGGCGCAGCAGGGAGAAGGAGGGTGCAATCAATAGCGGCTATGTACAGCGTGTCAACCTTGACAACCCGTCTGTATTATAAAGTTAACATATCAGTCTCCAAAATTGACAGCGTTGTGTTAAGAAAATAGATACACTAACTTCTCAGCGTTAACTTCAATGCATTCGTTTTTCTATAAACACACGGCTCTGTTTCAATGTGTTTGTGAGGGGGGGGGGGAACGAACGACCAAGCAGAGGGGCTGAGTGAATCTATGTGCTGTGCGCAGCTCCGCGATGAATGATGATTTTCCTCATATTAAATAGTATGTGGCGTTTCAGCATTATATTGTGGTGTTGCCACAAATAAATCAATGAACAGGAAACACTGCAGTGTGGTGCAGGTTGTAGAGACTGTTTTTATGTCATCTTAGTTCCGTTAGTGAGTTAGTTAAAATTGCCTTAATATCGGTGCATGAAAAACCAATCGCTGATCATCTCTTCAATCGTCGTTGGGGATCCAATCGCCAGTCGGATCAACCCTAATTCATACAATACAGATTGTTTTTGTTTCTCTCCCTGCTGTCTCAGTGTGACAGTGGGCTGGGACAGATCTGTCTACTTGGCAGGCTGGCATAGTGCAGAATGTAGTGTGGTAACAGATCTCACACTGAACATAGTTTTTGGCTTGTTCAAAATTAAATAATAGGCACTCACAACCAATTCAGACTGACTGTGTCTGAAAGGGAGCTTCATACAGTTCGGTACAGCACTTATCTGCACTGTCCATTGTGGGTATGAATGTCCATAAATTCTCTTAGAAATCCTAAAAACTTGCCTGAGGATCATCATGTTTTTGTTCAGTATAATCAAATGACAGACATCTGTACATTTATTGGTACACTGCTAACAGCTGATTCAACATTCTGTAAACAAATATAGGCTAAAAAACAGGTCTAAAGTTGTAGCCCACAGCTAACTAACTGTCTCCATGGCAACATTATCCTACCTGTTTACTGTAGTTCCAAATGATTGTCTGATTATTATTATTGCATTAATATATCCAAAACTGAAGTAAGAAAAAGAATTATAGTAGTGCCAAATACAGATATATTAACTTTTGTGACATTCGTAAGCTTAGAATGTATCAACACTTGACATTCCACTACCTATTCATATACAGGTACAGTAACTCACAAAAGTGAGTACACCCCTCACATGTTTGTAAATATTTGATTCGATCAAATTTTTATTTCAATCGATTATTTGATTGATCTTTTCATGTGACAACACTGAAGAAATGAGAAGAACTTTGCTACAATGTAAAGTAGTGAGTGGACAGCTTGTGTAACACTTCACACAGCTATTAATGTCTAAACCGCTGGCAACACTGCCTCAACCCTCTTGGGCATGGAGTTCACCAGAGCTTCACAGGTTACCACTGGAGTCCTCTTCCACTCCTCCATTGCGACATCACGGAGCTGGTCCTTGCTGGACCTTGCACTCCTCCACATTCCATTTGAGGATGCCCCACAGATGCTCAGTAGGGTTCAGGTCTGGAGACATGCTTGGCCAGTCCATCACCTTTACCCTCATCTTCTTTAGCGAGGCAGTGGTCGTCTTGGAGGTGTGTTTATCATGTTGGAATACTGCCCTGTGGCCCAGTCTCCGAAGGGAGAGGATCTTGCTCTGCTTCAGTATGTCACAGTACATGTTGGCATTCATGGTCCCTCAATGAACTGTAGCTCCCCAGTGCTGGCAGCACTCATGCAGCCCCAGACCAGGACACTCCCACCACCATGCCTGACTGTAGGCAAGACACACTTGTTTTTGTACTCCTCACCTGGTTGCTGCCACACACACTTTACACCATCTGAACCAAATAAGTTTATCTCGGTCTCATCAGACCACAGGACATGGTTCCAGTAATCCATGTCCTCAGTCTGCTTGTCTTCAGCAAACTGTTTGCAGGCTTTCTTCTGCATCATCTTTAGAAGAGGCTTCCTTCTGGGACGACAGCCATGCAGACCAGTTTCATGCAGTGTGCGTAGTATGGTCTGAGCACTGACAGGCTGACCCCCCACCCCTTCAACCTCTGCAGCAATGCTGGCAGCACTCATAGGTCTAATTCCCAAAGACAACCTCTGGATATGACGCTGAGCACGTGCACTCAGCTTCTTTGGTTGAGCATGGCGAGGCCTGTTCTGATTGGAACCTGTCCTGTTGAATCGCTGTATGGTCTTGGCCACCGTGCTGCAGCTTAGTTTCAGGGTCTTGGCAATCTTCTTATAGCCTCGGCCGTCTTTATGTGGAGCAACAATTCTTTTTCTCAGATCCTCAGACTTCTTTGCCATGAGGTGCCATGTTGAACTGCCAGTGAGCAGTATGAGGGAGTGTGAGAGCGATAACACCAAATTTAACAGACATGCTCCCCATTCACACCTGATCCTGTAAAACTAACGAGTCACATGACACTGGGGAGGGAAAATGGCTAATTGGGGTGTCCTCACTTTTGTTGCCGGCGGTTTAGACATTAATGGATGCGTGATGTGTTATTTTGAGGGGACAGCACATTTACACTGTTATACAAGCTGTACACTCACTAATTTACATTGTAGCAAAGTGTCATTTCTTCAGTGTTGTCACATGAAAAGATAGAATCAAATATTTACCGGTTTACATGTGAGGGGTGTGCTCACTTTTGTGAGATACTGTATTTACAGTGCGTTAAAACCTGTGGACACAGTGTAATTCTTTGTTTGTCAGTGACGTTTATGGAACTATGCTAGAGACTGAAGTCTCTGCTGTGATTAACCTGTGACCATTGTCTCACAAATGGGTCCACACAGTTTCGAAGGCATGTCAGTTAACCTGCATTATCTACCTTTAATGTATGAAAGGGTTTTTTAAACATGAGCGTGAAGCTGGCCAGTAATTTGAAGAGTTGAATTGTCATTTTGACTGGGTTATTTGGCGATGCCTGAGTTTGAATACATTGCCCACACCTGGTAAAATGACCAAAGCCACAGGTGTAAGCATCTGACAGTAAATTGCTCCATGTGTATATGAATGCAGATAAAAATGATCAGTACAATTGGTGGCATTCTGAATCAAAGCTAACCCAAGTCTTTGCCCCAAGTTGGAAGAATGGTGTTTTGAAGAAATGGCTGACGAATACCTGTCTGTTGTGCAGCTGTCTGTCAACGTAGACCTGTCCCTCTGTGATGTATCCAGTCAGATCAGGAATTGGATGGGTGATGTCTGTTAGAGGCACAAAATGATTTAAATCACAACATATCCAACAAATCACGACACTATACAACGGTTACATACTGCAATACAATTCATTTAAACACTACTACCTCAGATGAGTTAACATTCACAGTGAAGGACATCTACATTTGAGACACTATTCAAATCACTCACTTATTTGCAGGCATTAAATAATGCCACACATTGGACAGAAATAGACAGAATTTTTGTTAGCTTCCCAAGACCTTTACTGTAAATCAAAAGCCCACGAGCCCTTGGAAACATTCGCAGTGTTAAGTAAAAGCCGACACAATCACCTCCCTGTGATGCTGTAATGGGGGACTCGTGTTCAACAAGATAGGAGTATGCTCTTCATACATGTTGCTATAGTAACTGCAGGCATCAAAAATGTCTCAGTCCATTTGAGATGCCTACTCCAGTAATTCAAACAATGATTTCTGAGAGATTTAGGCATTTAAGGACAGACAATAGAGTATAATCTGCATAACCACGCTGATTTCCAACAGATACACAGCATTGCTTTGAATGCATAAAATACACATGTTTGTTTATAATTCATATTTATGTACCCTACAAGGCCGACAGTGGTGAAGGTGTAATTTTGGTTCAGGTCAAAGAAAGCTGTTTTTCAATTGCTACTGCTCTCACCATCATTGGGCATGGTGAGAATGGGGATCTGGGTGATGGAGCCGTTTCTGCCCTCCACTCGGCCGGCACGTTCGTAGATGGTGGCCAGATCAGTGTACATGTAGCCTGGAAAGCCTCGACGGCCGGGCACTTCCTCTCGGGCAGCAGAGACCTACAGGTGAGGAGTGGGTGGTGAGTGGTGGAGCGACATGTGTGGTAAGAAGGACACATGGTTGTTATCATTCATTTACATTTGGATGTCTCTTTATATTTTCATCATATTTGAGAACATTTTAAAGCTGCATTAATTAATTTGTTGGCTACTTGCAAGTGGCAGAATAGGCTGAAAATATAAGGGAGGGGATTATTATGTGTCATAGTTAATATTATTATTATAGAATTACTGCAGAAAATATGTTACCACATTATTTTCTGACTACAAATCCAGCAGACACAGAGCAACATTAGCATTCATTTGGAGTCATGTTTATGTCCATTTGATAAATCCAAGTTCAGTATTTACTTTTAGCTCTGTCTTTGGTCTGCTCCAGCTGCTGAGGGAAAAATCTGGCTCTGTAGCTGCTGGTGTTCACCAGCTGGACTCTGTGTCTGTCTGTTGTTTGGTGCAGGGCAAGTAGTGTACAGTGTGTATAACAGAGCTCTTCACTGAAAACAGCTACCTGCTCCTGATGATGTTTGCTCTAATCAGCTACTAATGTTAGCATGCCTGACAGACCAGTCTACTACGTACAGTAGTAACTGGGCATTACTTCCAATGGGAAAGAGCATATAGCAAGGAGCATTAGCAAAATACATTTCCTCTTACTCCAGTTTGCATCACAGGTTACGTTAGAAAAATCCCTATTCAGGAATGGCACATGAACTGGCCATGGGAGTTTAGGTTAATATTAGCATCATTCATCATCCCGGAAGCCCTTTCTTTTGTTAAAGTCCAACATTCAGATTGAAATTACAAACAATAAATGTTCCCCCTATCGTACTGTACTAGGGATAATTAGTTCTACCCTGCATTACACTAACAATGCTGCTCCATTATTTCAATGTCTTCTACATAGATCCACTACTGAGGATACTGTACTCTTATCTTTAAGGGTTATATCATGTATGTGGTCCTTAGCTAGGTAGCTATGAGTAATAAAAAGTAGTTGTTTCAGGCATCAACGGCTGCTGGTTAAAAAGAAGAAACCTGCTTTTCTACCTTTGTCTGAAATCAAGAAAGGGCTATTTAAAAAATTCCTACAAATCTCAAGTGTTAAATATGCCAGCACTATCACTGTATACTGCACTGTACCATGCTACAATGGGTGGGCATAACAGTATGTAAGCTGGCAGGGCTTAGTGAAGGGTCCAAAAGTCTTTCTGCTTCCCAACAGACCTGCAGGGCAAAGCGGATGTGAAGGGGAGGATGATTCATTTCAATCCAAAGAAATAAATATTCATTTTTTTCTTAAGGCTAAATCTTCCTTCCTACTATATGCTTTCTCTTAAACAAAAAAAATCTTTTAAACCCATTTACTGTTACTGAGAGTCAAGTGATGCTGACTCCTTCAGTATCTTTCAGAAGAGGTTGAAAATGTTGCCATTCTGTTTTCAGGTCCTCCACAAAAATGACCAAAAGCAAATCCTGGTTCCCAAAGCCAAATGAATTCAGAGCAAGAGGGAAGGAAAAAAAGTCCAATTCATTGTTGGATTCAAAGGTTGACGGGCAGGCTAAACACTTGTGAACTGTTGATTCAATGCAAAACTCAACCTTCACATGCGTGAATGGGAACAGAAGATAAATGTTAATGTCCTCCTGGCTCTTTGTACGTGCTGAAATACCCATCAAGCTGCATGAGTCTTAGCTGACTATTGGTGCTGCATACATGTACCAAGGTTATGGACAGCAAATGGAAGAAGGGAAAACACATATGCACATGCACCATTTAAAAACCTACATTGTGCAGCCAGCATATTGAGACAGCAAACTGTACAATTTAAAAGGATTATTAGAGAGACACAAGAGAGTGAGTCGAGAGGGCCTGACTCTGCGCCGGGGGGGGGAGTTGCACAATGAAGAAGCTGCGGTATTTCCTTCAAGAATGAAGGACACATTATCTTCCCTTTCAGCAAGGAGCAAAAGATTTAAGTGAGTCTATCACCTCTGTGCTAATGCTACAGAGAATTTACATTGGTGTGTTGTGTTGACACGTTGCAATGGTGCGGTGCTTCAACTGGAGTTTTCCACGGGGATTCAGTATGTAGTATGTGCTATTTACTAATTAGGTTTAGCTTTTTTAACCTTTTCATGTACTATACTGAAATAATACTGAATATAATGGACATGTGGCAATTATTTTGAAATAACAGAACACTCACAGTAAAGCAGATATACTAACAGATCAGATAAGATCAGAAGAATACTAGTGACAGATCAAGAGCCATGTACAGAACACACAGCAGAAGGTTTGGTAACATTAAAAGGTGTTGTACACCTGGTGATATTCAATATTTTTCTGACAACAAATCCAATGTACAGACCAAAACCAAACATATAATTAGTACTGTGTGTGTCTCACAGCTGATGTCTGTTCTTCCTCTGAGGTGTAGAGCTCCACTGTTGTCCAAAACTATTAAAACCAATCAGAGAGCCTCACTGCTGCACTGGGTGACATGTTCCTTCATCACCACGAACACACACACTGTAGTTTATTCTGTCTCAGTCCCACACACATCCTCCTGCTGCCCCAAATACTCACTAGACCACCACATGTGGATTCATCCACTGCTGAAATTAGTCCCCAACAAATTCATCTTTTCCTTCTGTTTGCTAAAGCCTCCAGCTGTTTGAGGAAATCAGTGGGACTGTTTTTCTTTTAAAGGAAACTATCTAACTATGAATATATTTCAAGATTTACATCTTAGAGGTGAGAGTGGAGAGGAGATGTCTGTCCATTTAGCAGTGGCATTCTTTGTTTTCTGTGTTTATTTGTTGATCTTGGAGGGAGGGAGGTTAGTTTTTGATGCTTACACATTCAGCCACTTCCAATGTGTCAGATGGTGCATGTGAAAATCTGAATGTTGTAACAAGAGGTGATGTCATACCTCTCTCAGAGCCTCGGCGTAGGAGCTCATGTCAGTCAGGATGACCAGGACATGCTTCTCACACTGGTAGGCCAGGTATTCTGCTGAAGTCAGCGCCAGGCGTGGGGTGATAATACGCTCGATGCTGATTGGTCACAGAAAAATAATTAAGTTATTCTACTGCACACATAACAACTCAAGGTCTGAATTTAACTCTAAAATCTATTCTAGAGATCAGTCATGCATTGTACATTTGAGAATATGAAGCCAATAAACATAATAGTCTGTTATAGAACATCATTCAGAATCCCAAACTAAGCAAAACATCCAAAAACTGGGATTGGCTGGTACATTTTCTGACTGAATCTTACGTGGGGTCATTGGCCAGGTTGAGGAAAAGGCAGACGTTGTCCATGGAGCCATTCTCCTCAAAATCAGACTTGAAGAAGCGGGCAGTTTCCATGTTGACCTGAGAGACAGATGATACAACTTACTTACTTACAACTCAGGCATCCAGTGACAAAAGATTAAACATAAGCCATCTTCAAAAAACCAATATGTAACATTACTGCATTTATGTATCTGTGACAGCAAAGGTTTTCAAACTGTGACATGTGAAGAATTGAAGGGGGGTCATAGAGGAAGAGACAAGGCAAAGACACTGCATGGTGTGCCAGTGGTGCTGCAGGTCATGTTAACAACTCCAGCACAATTTATTAAATTAAAATTTTTTAAAAAACAGGCTAAAGTTGTAGCCCAGAGCAGTGGGGCCAGTTGTCCTGATTTTGTCTGAGGGGGGCCTACAGCGTCAGACTTTGAAAACCTCTGCGTACCAGCTTTTTGTCATTCAGATAAGTGTCTGTTAGATAAATGCTGGTTTTGGGTTTTGGCCTACAAACAAGCACAGGAAAAGTTATAAGTTCTCTCACATGCTACATCACTGATGCATTTTAAAACGTATTTTGGAAACAATCCTCACATACAAACACACCTGTATGTACATTTCAAAAGTTATTGGTCACTCAAATTGTTTCTCTTGTCCATGGACAGATACCCTCCTGGTGTAATTCCAATGCAAGTGGTCCTCCAGCATGTTTAGTGCTTCGCCAGATATTCATAATTTCATCCTTGCAGTTGGAATTTGACCTTTTTCTTGACTTGTTAAAAGTGTTACAGACACAAGATTGCCGTTATGACTTAAATCCAAATCCTCATAGCTGAGAACTTGGAACTGTGGGATTTGTGTCATTTTTGCTTGAAAAATAACTTTATAAAACTGGTTGCCAATAAATTTTTTGTTGATAAAATAATCGATGAATGGTCTTGACTAACACCTCACAAAAATGTTAATTTTTTTTGTCAAAAACTGTCAAAAAAAAGGAAATCTCTAAGGATTAAGGCTGCTGTTACTATGTCTTTCGAGCTGTCCTTTTAAAATGCATATTTATGTGTTGACTTATATAAATCCCTATTAACACCTCTTTGAGTAACAACAATGGGATGTGAATTGGTGGAGAAGTGGAAGAGGGAAGGATTACCATTCAGCAAGTGAAGCAAATGAGTGTGTGTGCATGTGTGTTTGGCAGAGATCAAACTGTCACAGTCAGGGCATTACAGTAGACAGGAGGAGCAGCTGAGGTGTAGAGAACTTGATACTGCGGGGCTGACAGCATTTAAAGGCCTGTTGAATTAGTAACCTGTCTACATGGCCGGGGGATATGCTCAGAGGTGCAGAAGTAACGAGGGACTTAAAGGTTAAATCACCTGGCACCTGGTGAATGAGGGTGCGGAGAGTGGACAGCGTGACATGTCAGGGTTAAGAGGGGGATTAGAGTCACAGATGGAATGCTGCTGTTTGTCTGCTTACCCCCATGGCTGCAAAGACAATGGCAAAGTTCTCAGCACTGTAGTCCATCACATCCTTAGATTTCTGCACCAGGCCGGCCTGGCGACAGATCTGGGCAGCAATCTGGGAAAAAGAACACATACAGTACAGTAGGATTTAGACAAGAGGTCTTTAATAATATTATAAAAATCTGCTTTTAGCCTTTACAGTAATTAACATTAATCAACTAAAGCAGATATCATCTGCAGCTAGTCATGTTAAACATTTTTTACAGGAAAAAACAATGAACAATTACATCTAATGTTGTCTACATGTTAATTGCTAGATGCTAGTAAAAGAGGTTTGTTAGCGTTGGAGTTTAGTGAATCTGAGCATTTCGCAAACCAGTTATCTGATCCAAAATCGATATTAAATAATATATAAATGGATACTGAAAAGTATGGCATTTTCAAATCAAATTCAACAATGTCTCATTACTTTTCGACTTTCCCATCTGAGATCTGAGTCCATTTACACAGATAATACTTATAGGTATATCAATTCATTGTTAGTTTTGGTCTTTTAATGGAATTGTCAACAACTACACACATTTAGAATATCCCTAGATGCTTTAAAATGTATTCAGTTAAAAGACTTCTTACAGACAACTTACCTAGTGTTCAATTCTTTAATACATTTATTATACAACACACCACACCAGTTTCTTTCCTGAACAAAACATTAAGCAGAGTAAGGAGCATGTGTGATACTTCATAAATTTGTGGAATTAAAGAGGAATTTCACACTTCTCTCATAATGTCATGGCCAATGTGTTAATCCAGCTTGACCTCTATATGCACCCTGGGCTCAGGCACCTGGCCCATAGAGGAAACCACCACATGAGTGACCCCTGTGACATGTGCTTAATGAAATAATGAGCCAAGTTTTCACACCATCCCGGTGGCACGCCAAGCCGTCATCATTAGGCTGAGGACATACACTGTGTTTGTTTGCCATTTTCTACAGTGAGATTTTGATCATGCGTTAGAGATTCAGGTCCGGATTTGTGCTCATAACACATCAGTTGATTAAAGAAATTGATTTATCTTTATTAGCATTAGGAGCCTCATTGTTTGGGCTACCACTCTGATGAAACAAAATCATCACCTTGAGTAGTTATGATGAGCTTACTGAGCAACATTGGCATATATTTTAAGTTGTGTTAGTGTCCACCTAATGAATGCATTCACTCTTCTTTTAGCTCTGGTTTGGTCTCCACCAACCCCTGAGAAAAATGACTTTTGCTCTTTAGTTAGCCAATGCTGCACTACGTTTATTAGCTAGTCGCTAAGTGCTGAGCAATTAGTGTACCGATGAAAACAGCTGACTGCTGAACAAGGGCTGCTGTATGGGGCTTGATTAGTATTTGAGGTGTGCCACAGTGATCCTAAGCTCATTTAAAGAGACATAAAATAGCATGTTTTGGGCATGTGGGATCAATGAATCATTTTTGATTTTATCTCACTGACTGTATCATTAAAAAGGTTGCACAAACATTTAAGATTTCTAACTAGATGACTTACAGTGATTAAAATGCACATGATTTAAAAGACTGTCTACAGTTTAAAAAAGAGCTCTGGGGCTGTGCTTATTAATATGAATTAAAACAGAAATAGTTTGCCATTGCATTCCTAACCCGTACATAAAACCATCAACTCTTTCACTTAATAATGTACCTGAAGCCTCGTCTTCTTCCACCTCCTTTTCACCATTCTACATTCTCTCATATGAGTGAAAATGTCATGATTCCTCCAGGGTGTCAATCCTTTACTACTTTTAATTCTTGTCTTAAAATTATAATTTAAAGCAGATGTCCAAAGGAGGTTGAAGTCATCCATCAGTCTGACTGATTATAGAGGCAGTAAAAATGGATGAAATTTTTGATGCAGTATAAGACTCAAATTGAGTACATTTGATATATGCAATACTGTGTTGTTTATTGTAGTTTTATGAGGTTAGTAAGAGTGACAGGACTACCTTAAAAGAAAAGCCTGACAGTAAAATAAGCATTTATAGTTCTGACTGTTTGTTTCATTTTAACATCCCTGCTAAGATTCTCAGTCAAAAATTCTAAACACTCAAATTACAGTTATTGTTTCATTCGTACTTATAAAATGTATTATCCTTATGTACATTTGTATTTTAAACTGCTAAAGGTTCATTTTAAACAGCCTAATTTTCAAACTTGCATTTGGGAAACAACTGATGGTGGCAGATAAAATCAAAATCAAATTCTCCCCAAAGTTTAAACAGTCTTGTCCCTGTGTCAAGGTACTTTATTTTTGGCTGTTTGACAACTACTTAATATCTCCAAAATACACAAAGAAATACAACGCTGTTACTGTCTGACAATGGTTTGCCATTGTCAGAAAGTAATACCATTAAATTTTGTCCCTGAGCATTGACGTGTAAAGGACTATAGGAGTGAAAAGAAGAATACAGAGGTCAACGTTGGTTTCTAAATCCTCTTTTTTTAGCTGAAGAGCATCAAGAACAACCAATGGCTTGTCATTCAAGAAACCTCAATTGTGCTGGAGTGCTTCAATAGATTGAATCAATCAATACTGTGTCGCCAAATACAATGGAGTTGTCTTTGTGTCATTGTTTATTTCATTTTCAAGAATGAATGAAATAACATTTTTTTGCCTTGGGACTATTTACAAAGCTGTCCTACTTAAACTAGTGTATTGTGACAAAAACCTCCATTTAGCTGGAAATAACAGATCACTCGCCTTCTTTAAGTATGACCTGATCTTGTTGGTTTAATTTCCACTCAGCCACAATAGAGCTGTGTGTTCTGCACAGCTGTCTGTCACACTGATTAAAACAGACACTGGAGCAAAAGCCAGAGCTCCATGAATGCTATGCAAGCACAATGAGTTCAGTTGAATTTTTGCTTTCTTTAAGGGTGAAGTACCAATCCTATGAACACAGACATGGAATGCATGGTTTTTCCTACTTAGGGATTTTGTTTTGTTTTTAACATTGCAAGTCATTTACCAACAATCTGCGTTTGTTTTACTCCACCTGAACATTTATACAAAACGAGATATTCAGGCATGTAAGACATTTAAGTAGGACAACGGAGTCATGAATTTCCATAGTGAGGCATAAAAAACCCTTCAAAAAAGCAGAACTCAAACTGTTGAGTGTCATGTGACACTAAAAAACAAAAACAAATGACACTCATGAATGACCTGACTCATCAATGTTAAACATTTCCATTGTAAGACTGTTCCAGAAAGAAACAGTGAATTGCCCAAAAGGTTTTATATTTATATTTTGCCACTTAAAGTGGCAAATATATTTTACTGTTTTGCCAAATATTGCATTAGAAAAGTGCTCCACTAGTGCAGCTTTGCACTCCCAGGGCTTTTTCTCACTCACAATGAGGCGGAGGTGGTCCCGTCCTGACCACATGCACAAATGTGCTGTCTCAAGCCAACACTTTTTACAAGCAACACATCTTAAAAGGGCAATATGGAGTTTTCAGCAGCCACTAGCAGTTCGGTTTTAAGATTGTAACCAGGCTTGTGCTCATACGCGTTCTCACTTGAACTCATGAGCGAGCATAACCCGAAACACAACCGCTTTCATAAATCCTGCAATAAATGTAGAAACACCGGCATGCCAGCTGTGGCTTTCTCCAGACATGTTCAGGCTCTGTTACTTCCACGTTCTCCCACTGCAACGTTACAGTAATATTTTTATCAGCTTGAGTTTGAACTAATCCATGCTCGTTACATGATAACGTTACATTTACTGCATTTAGCCAACATGCTACATCGTTAGCTCGACTGTCTGCTTTTCAGTAACTAACATTACCATCTTTGTATCTTTGACAGAGGCTCAGCGATGTGAGTGCAGCTAAATGTATTGGATGATAACAAAACTGTTAGTGAGCTACACTGAATATTATAATAAGATTGTTGCCACACTTTATAACAGTTAGTCCACAGTAAGTAAGGTTACTGTAGTAAATAACATTAGTAAAGCACGACCGATATGGGATTTCGATATTTGAGGATTTTAAAGAGGTGGTATTCTGCTTTTTGGCTTTTCCCCTCTCCTTTATTGAGTTATCTCTTTTTTGTGCATGTAACAGGTTTGCTGGGTGAAAAAGCCCAAAGTCCAGCCCAAAGGGAGTTCCCATCTCCCACAGAAAACTCTGCTCTGAACCGCTTGAAAACAGCTCGTTTGTAGTCCAGTACTTTACTTCCTTTACTTGTGACGTCACAATGAAAACTGTGAGGAGCGTGTGAGGCCGGCCAATCGCCCGCTCACAGAGCCCTCTGCTCCCGCCGTCACACAGACCGCTACAGCAACAACGGCAGAGGAAAACACAGCAGCTTTTCATACCGCTTATCTGTCTTTACATTCTGAGGAATGTTGAAACGTTTTAACTTTAAAAAGAGTGTGGATCGGAGGAGTTAATTAAAAAAAGGTTTTTCAGTTTTCGCGTGTAGCAAAAAACAAAGTCTAGGCGGAAATGGGCGTGGCCTGTAACACGAGATTCAGCTCAATCCCCCGAACGCGTGGATATAAGGTTTTTGATATCCGCCTTCGTAGGCGGGAGTTCCAAGCCCAAACGCGTTGACCTTGCTTATAGCGCCCCCTAGAGGTAGAAGTGTGCGGATTTTTGCGCCTGAGTTATGTGCAGTGAACTGGACCTACCTTAGTAGTTTCGCGTCCCTAGCAGTTACCGTCTAGGCCACAGTATGAGTTTTATGCACGAAAGAATAAAAAAATAAATGCATTCGCGGGTTCCCAGTCCACTGGGGCTTGGACCCCTAAAAATCTGAGCGAAAATAACAGGGTTCCCAGCTCCGCTGGTACTCTTGTTCGGCTCACGTTTATTTACATGTCCCTTTTGATTTAATCATTTCTGACACACCAACTATAACTAGAGACAAGCAGCTCGCAGATATATTTAGAATACGTTAAACAATATAGTTTAACTGCTCATTAACAATGTTAGCACTCCTACACTGATAAGCATGGCATTGGCTTTGTGGCCAATTTAACAACGGGCAACGTTAGCTGCTGTAAGTTATGTTAAATAATATTTAGAAGTAATAAACTAGGGAGAAATGAGAGTACCGTTCACTAGAAGTGCCGCAGTGTTTCAGAAATAAATCTACACGTCTGTCAGCGTTATCTTAGCCTCCACCACTCACCTTCTGTAACATTAAAACATCCTGCTATGAAAAACGGGAGGGTTAGCAAGTGTGGTATGAATGTTTTCAGGAGAGGAGAAGTGATGAAGGCTGTTTTTATTATTATTCAAGTCATGTAATTGACGTGACAAATGGACAACTCACCGCAAACACTGAGTGTGAGAGCAACCAGGAGCTACTCACCGTAGCTCCAGTATACTGCAGAGGAGCTGCACTGGTGGGCAAACTATGCAACACTCATGACCTGAGGGAAGGATCCGACTGTTTGTATTTTAATAGTCATATATCGGCTGTTATAAACGGATCTGCAAGTACTTTATATCGGCCAATAATATCTGCAAAACGATAAATCGGTCGGGTTCTAAACATTAGTTCTTCCAATGTGTCCATGTTGCATCATTGTATATTATGTAGGGGTGGGAATCTTTAGGCACCTCATGATTCCATTACAATTCAGAGGGCTACAATGCGATTATGAAACGATTATCAGTGCATCTCAATGTGTTTTTTTCCCCCTATGTGATTTCTGGATAATTGCTAAGAATTTAATTTGCACATTAAAATCCAAAAGAAACATCTCCTAAATTGCTTTAAAAGGACTAGTTTGCATCCCTAATTTACTTTACTAGGCTCAGCTCCTCCTGGTCACCACAGTCCTTTATTTAACAACCAGCTTTCAGACCCCTTCCTCTGAAAAATGAAGTATAATTTAACTATCAGGATGTAACATAAAGTATATGTACAGGACACAGCTGTACACCAGTTTAGTCTTCGCTTCTACCTGATCTTCCCAACCCTGGTAGGTTTGACACGCAACTAATTAACACTACTCTGTTATAAATTTAGCTAATGTTAACTTAGATAGCAGCCAAAAAACGTGCTGTACAGGGGAGATGTTAGCTAGCGCTAACCAGCTTCACTTTTCCAGTAGGTGGGGAAACAACAGACTTTTATTAACGGACACTATGTGACCTACACGTACATTTACTACCAGGCTGATAACTAAGTCAGCCTGGTAGTAAAGTCAGTTAAGTGGCTCTTTTCTTCCTTCTTCCTCTCTGGAAGTTTTGCAAGCATCTTTCCCACTGCTGATTACGACACAGCGTCACCACGTGAGCGTAATGTTGAAACTGCAGTTACAAATGACCAAAATCCACACAGTGCAACTGTTGCTGGAAAACAGTTACCCAAGAAGACACCATCAGTTTTGTGGAGAGTTGGAGGCGGGATCAAATGTGACAGAGGCGGCTGCCTCATAATTCTCTGCAGGAAAAAACGTGACTCCTATAACACTGTAGCCATCGTGATTGTCAGCAAAAAGGCTCTAAATGGATGCAGCAAAGTTATTTTATTCCACACTTTCTTCTTCTTTGTGAAAACCTGCCACAGAATCTCTGACAGTTCAGTCAGTAGTAGCTAGAACTAGCCTCAAGCAGAAATGAGGAGCGTGCTACTGTGATCTGGTAAGCTCACTTTTGTCCAACTCCTAACTCCACTTTTTCATTTTCAAACTTGTAGTCTTCAGCCCCAATTGATTGTGACATTTATCAGACTTCACACAGCTCCCTCTAGAGACAGGAGTTCCCATTTAAAGGTTCAGTGTGTAATATTTCTCAGGATCTATCGACAGAAATGCAACATAAGATCCATAACTATGTTTTCAGTGGTGTATACATAATGAACCATTATGTTTTTATTACCTTAGAATGAGCCATTTATATCTACATAACCGCAGGCACCCCCTTCTATGGAGGTCGCTGTATTTTGTCGTCATGTTTCTACTGTAGCAGTCAACGAACAAACAGCGCTACAGAGCGCATTATGTCATCACAGCGTTCTTATTCTGCTTGTGTAATTCCGGTAGTGTAGACGCCCGTCACTACAGTGAATACGTACAAAGAAGAAGAAGAGGGAATAATAATATTAATAGTAATATACAGTCTCCCAGTAGTCTTCTGGTTTATTAGAAGTAAGAAGAGAAGTGACATTTGGACAAATGAACGAGCACACGGCAGAAATCACGGATATTGTGGATTTTCCCAGATGGAAGGCTATAATGTTAATGTGGGACAGATGTTTTCAAAGCGGTGCTGAAGTTGTCTGTTATCTGCTGGACATGTAATTAACTTTGTTTGTCAGTAATGTTAATTGGCAATAAAACTGTAACGTTAGCTTAGAGCATGGAAGCATCAGCCAGCTACTGACTGGTAGATAAAATGTATTGTTAGTTTGGTTTATTCTCCAGCGCTGTGCTTTGGCTTGTGGTGTTATGTTAGTTCGATTAATTTCATTAATCGTTTTTTGTTATGTTAGTGAGAATCAGCTGATCGCTAATAGGCAATAAAACGGCAGCTTTCAGCATCGGAGCTCAGATCAGCCAGTTAAACTTTTACTGCGCTGGTAGAAAGAAATATGTAGTTGGATTGTAATTTCACGTAGTTCTTCTCCAGCCTCTGTTATGGCTTTGTTACGTGCCGTTACCTTCCTGAGACAAACAGATGATGAATATTATTGGCAATAAAATGGTACCAGCAGGGAAGCTCAGATCAGCAGCTAAACTTCACATTTTACTGCCCTGGTGGAAAACATGTATTTCTTTTTACTGCTAATGGTGATATATAACAAGGCCGTGTCCCTATCAAGGGACTAATAATGAATACTTTTGCATTTGCATTTACAAAAGGTATTTTTTGGATATTGATTTGCCACTGTGCACACAAATGTGTAATTTTTACTTTCACATGGTAAATGCCCATTATCTAATTAAGCGAGAGGAGCCTTGATCCTCACCTGACAATGCATTTGTAAACTTCATGTAATATGTGGTTTATAATAGACTGTGGTGCAGAGACAGTGAGGCTTACATTGTCCTGTTATCTGTCGGTGGTCATACTTGATGTACTAGATGTGATAGTGTTTGAGATGTTCTTCTTTTTCTTTGGTATGTTAGTCCAGATGAGCCAACCCTCCCAAGATGTAAAATAATGTATTACAGGAGTATGAGACATCATGTAGCACTTCATTTTTTCATGTGGCTGTTGTTTATTAATGAGAAAGTAACAATAATATTCAAAAAACATATGGTTTTACACATTTTATATAATTTCTTAATATATCTAAAAGAAACCTCATTTCTTGACTGGCAATCTCTTTTATCTCATAGATGACATCTTTGTCCTGTCTCAGGCACCGTAGCTATACTGCTCGCTTGGATGGGGGGGGGTGCAATTCACAACTCTCACTGCTAGATGTCACTAGAATTTACACACTGAACCTTTAATGAATTCCCGGTCAAATTAATAATTGAAGCATTTCTTTTACTTTGAAATATCAATATTTAATTTGGAAGTATTAGAGAAAATCAACTGAACTTCTGATATCAATTTCCTTGCATTCATGAAATATTCCCAGAATGCTGACAATGAGGCATCAGAGGGATTCTTTGAGTCTCATGAAATGAAATGGGTTGGTGGGCTCACCTCGTTGTGGGGAAGCCCAGCAGCAGAAAAAATCGGGATCTTCTGTCCTCTGGCAATGCTGTTCATGCCATCGATGGCTGAGATGCCAGTCTGGATCATCTCCTCGGGGTAGATACGGCACTGAGGGTTGATAGGTTGACCTGGAACACACAGAAACAACTGGTTTTTTTTCATTATAAAACGAAAATCCGTTGGCCGCCAAGTACATGGACCCTGACCCCTCACAACCCAGACACAAACTGTTTCAGACACTCCATCAGGACCAAAACCTCATGCCATGAGAACAGCTTCTTCCCATCTGAAGCTGGCCTCATCAACAAGGCCCAGGACCCCCACTGACTCTCATGCCCCCCAAACCTAACCCCTCTTTAAAGTGCATAGTGTAAATATTTTGCACATCACTGCCCCAACTGCTATCTTGTACATATTCTTAATTATTCTTAACAAATTCCTTGTATGTGTAAACCAACTTGGCAACAAAGCTGATTCTGATAATAATCTTCGCATGCTCCCAGAGGGGTTGTGATTTATAACTGTGCTGAAAAGGTCCCCATAACTAACATGTGCATTTGGTAGGGCTGGATAACTTCACTCTGACAAAAACAAAACCCTTCTTTTCATCTGACAAAATATGCCAAAGTTCTCAAATGTTGCCTAAACACATACACTCACAAAACCTGAATAAAATTGTGTAAATTGGCAAAAACTGTATTTAACTCAGGAAACATCTAATCAAAGAATTAATAAACAAAATAATGAATGTGAAATTTGCTGCCAAATTTCATCACATGACAGTCTTATGTGTCAGTGAAAAGAAGAAGTAGTTATCTACATTTGATATTCCATTGTTATTGTAAAATAATAATTTCTCATTGAATATTTGGAGATGTGTAAAATTCCACATTTTTATCAGCATGTTTTATTTTATGTTGATAAAAGTGCTTTCTGAATTGTAGCTTAAATGTTCATGTAACAGCAAAATATTTGGCATGAGGTCATACCCATGATGTCCAGGTAGTCCTCAGCCAGAACAGTGGGCCCACGGTCAATGGGTTTGCCTGAGCCGTTGAACACACGCCCTGAAAGAGAACAATTTTCCTTCTTTGAGCCAAGAAGAAATCAAGATCATCATTTGATAAATAACTATTTGGTTTATCTGGATCATCAAAGATAATTTCAAAGAAAAACAGACCAAATGAAATTAATTACATGACACTTTCAACCACATCTGATCCATTCTATTTTGTGTCAGACCCTAAACAGATAAGAGTGGCTCTGATGGCTCTTGTTGAGTCTACAAGTTACAAGTTCAAGTAATTATAAATTCATGGACATGATTAATGATACTTGAAAACAAAAGCAGGCTTACTTTCTACTGCTATTCAACCACATGTAACCTTGTGCTGTACTGAGATAATCATACTGATTGAGACATTCAAGACCATTAATAAAAAAGGTTTGATTCAGGGCTGTTCTGCTTTTACAGTTTACTGAGTAGATTGAAAATGTAAGAAAATAAGCTTAATGAAGGAAAATGCTGTATAAAGTAACACTTTAGACAGCATTCAAAACGATTTAAATGTTCATCTTTGTGTCACTAAGATAGAAGGATAGAAGGGGAACTGTGCAGAACTGTGGACTAATCAGAGGATTCTTTATTTTATAGTGTTATCACTAAACATGGATTAAATATGAAATGTGAAATCATGTGGATCATACCTAGCATGTCCTCTGACACTGGGGTCCGCAGGATATCGCCAGTAAACTCACAGGCTGTCTTCTTGGCATCGATCCCTGATGTTCCCTCAAACACCTGAGCAAACAAAAGAATGACAAGCCATTAACAGGAACTTTGGTCTTTTTCAATGCCATTTCCTATGTTTGTGTGTCTGGGTTTTTTCTTTGTTTTTTTTTTTAAATTGGTCCAATATTGAGTGAGTGCGCTGCAGGCGGTTGTGTCAACATTATGGAAAGGATCCCTACAGAGAGAGACCTTTTTTAAAGAGTAAGATCCTTTTTGTTTAACCAGAAACATCAGCTTTATGGCTCTGTTTAAAGCCACCAGACTCCATAGAAAAAATACAAACAGTCATTTTACTTCTGTTCGTTTGTTTGTTATTGTGAGACTTCGGTGTTTTTACCCCTTAAAAACACCAACATCACTCAATAACACAAGAATGAGATGAGATTTTCAGAACACTTTTTAAGAAACCTTCAATGATGAAGTATATGACTTCTTTTATTTGACTGAAAGTCACAAAATGCAAAACAATACAGTTGCATTTTGAAATGTTGCTCACATATTGTACGTCTTTTGTCTGTCACTCTGTTGCCATTTATTGTTTCCACCAGGTACCCAAAATGCTGCCACACAAATGATTTAAAAGTGTCAGGAGCATATTCCCTCAATAATCTACATTCCATAACCCTCACACTCCGTCATGCTGATATTGTTAGGCAGCTTTTCACCTCCACGAGAAATATCTTCAGATTTTATTATCGCGAGACCTTGTGCCACAAATCTTGTCACACCCCTAACCATTTATCGATGAAACATCCCTCAAAAAGACCAAAACCAACAATGTGTTATTCTATCTCTCAAGGCTTTCTGGATTCCCTACCCCGTCTGTGGCTTTCAGCTCCAAGGCTCCTACTGAAGATGTAAATCTTTAATATCCCCAATACAAGCAATAATATGTTTTTATTATTGTTGTGTCACGTGGATGTTTCTTCACTGTGCAGAATGATGTACAAGCAGACTTTGAAAGTAGAAGGCTGTTTTCATATGCACCTGCTGAAGGGGGAAAGTTTCTGAGTTTACATATGGACAACATACCTGGACAACTGCCTTGCTTCCAATCACCTCCAGGACCTGCCCACTCCTCTTAGTGCCATCCGGCAGGGTTAGGTGAACAATCTCAGCGTATCTGGGGAACTAGACAGAAGAGATTTTACTACAGCCACCTGAAAACTCAATCTATATCATATATAACACAAGGGTACACCTGCAAATATGAGTGGTGATGGGGATTGTTAATTATTATTGATCTTGATACCATTTTCAAAAGTACTTAAAAATCCAAGTCTTTATCAGTACCACTATCAATACTTTTCCATTATTTGGTGCAAAGACAAGACAACAATAAATTGTGGTTATTGCAAAAACTGTGAGTGATCTTTGGCTTTATTGAAATGTAGCCAAGCCTTAGACGGCTTTGCACGTTGCACGGCATAAGGCAATTCAGTTCAACAGCAGTTAGCAGGCCATTAAATTAACATCCAAAACTTTATTAGACGATGGATAGATGTTTGTGAGTGATTTGATTTAAACGACATGACTCTTGTCCAGACATAACGCTATATTATGGGACCCACTAGTCTCTGTAGCAATATCGATAAGCTCAGACCTTACCGAATTTCAGGTTTTGAGAAATTTGGAATCGGGTCCTTATAGAACCAGGTCTCAATCCCAATCCCTAGTAGTGATTTACATTTGCTTCTAAAAACACTTTCGGAGTTTGTTGAGTTGTAGGTTTGCAAATTCCAACCTCATAATTAAATTCTCAAAATGGATTTCCCCAGTAGATAAATAACAGCACAGAATTACTAGTAGTATTATGAGAACTAATTTATGGATGTAAATTTTAAAAACAATAAAAATATTATATTTAATAAAAATTTAACCTCTTAGCAGGCTCACCTTCACATTATCCAGGATCACCAGGGGACCATTTACACCGGACACAGTCGAGTAGGCTGAAAGAGAGGAGAGTTACATAGTTCATTCATTCCTTTATTTCAACAGGCCACAGGACAGGAAAATAACACAGGTAATACTGCATTCCCTTTTCTTTGTGTGGCTGAAAGCCACCAATCAACACGGCAATAAGTAGACATCCTTACAGCTAACACTGTTAATAATCACAAGCTGACCTTTCACAATGAGATTTAAACAGTGTTGATGCACTTCTAGGCCCAAATGTCACAGGCAGGCAAATGTCAGGTAAAAATGCATGAAATTCACTTGTTCACATATGTGAGTACAATTACACAGGTACGTGGTTAGTACTGATGAAGGTTAGAGGAAACAGCCTCTGGCATTCCCGGATATTAAACTGAAATATCTGTCCAAACAATTTTTCATTTATGCATCCAGATTGTTGTATCCTAGTAGCACCTCAGGAGCAGGGGCGGTTTTAGTGATTTGGAGGGCCTGGGCAAAGAAGATCCTGGAGCCCCCTCCCCTTATTAATACTTTTATGAAAAACAGCTTTTTTCAATAGCTTCTGTTTCATATGATTCAGGGATGAAAAAAAAAAAGCTATTTTCTATAAAAATATGAATAAACATTAATATAAAATAGGGCTGACCCCGAATAGTCGAAGATTCAATGCTTCGATGGGCGGAGCCTGAAACAAGGATCATGCCATTTTGGCGATATGGGGGAGCTCAACGTCTGACTTTACATAGAACTACCAGTTTTCTCCCAATAAGTTAATATACAGCTTATTACAATATACATTTCAACATTTAAGGAGCTCCAGCTGGTGTTATGCAGGAACTGCGACATGTTGTCCGCAGCACGGCAGGTACGCAAAACTCTGCACTAGACCGGTGTGTGTGTGTGTGTGTGTGTGTGTGTGTGTGTGTGTGTGAGTGTGAGTGAGAGAGTGAGAGAGTGTGAGTGAGTGAGTACAATAAGCCTCAATTTAGCTGGAAATTTACAGTGTAAGTTAAATGAACAGACTGCAGCTCTGCAGCTTCTCAAGATTAAAGCGGAGCCTTTTAAACTCAAATTCATGCTACACTGAATATAGTTTATTTCTGTTTACCATTTTTATAATTGCTTTTATATCACGGTGCAACCTGCTGTAAAGTGACAAATAAATCTACCTTTTATAGAATTACCACAGGTACTACATTAGAAACAAAACATGACTACAATGGATTTCTGGAGTGATAACTGACTGGTAACCATCAGCAGATTCTTGGGAGAGACAAACAGAGGAGCAAAGGGTCTCGACCTAATTCTCTGAATGAAGCAATAGTGTCTAAATGCAAAGACATGGGACTGAAGGGGTTGGGAATGGGAAAGTGAAGCTGGCAGCATTGTTTCCAATGGGTGTCTATCGTGATCTGGTGTTCCTTTTTATGTTAGAACCGTCAATCTTGGGGCTGATATCAAAGGCGCGAGGAAATCAGAGGAGGCTGGAATGAACATAAAGCCCTAAAGCATAGCAGGGTGCATCCACTATGCCACTAATTAGGAAGAGGCCAACAAAATAACCCCTTGAGTTACAATATTGCAGCCATTTCCCACAGACACCTGCATAAGCAAATGCAGTTTATGGATGGATAACCTTGTGATTTCCTTAGTTGTGCATGTAATGCAAGGGCGCACATATACACATATCAGGTCTCCAAATTAACTTTTTTTACTAGGAGCACTGTAGCCGCTAACTGAAAATTTTAGGGGCACAGGCAGAAAATTTAGTGGTGCACACCTTAAATCGCCCTGCAATGCAATTTTTCACATTTGCCACATTTTAACTGTATAACTGATAAATGCTTTGGTAATTAATACAGAAAATATAATGTGCTGTTTTATTTTAGTTCACAATCACATTTACGCTGTTGTGCTTCATGCTGTCATGTTTACATTTAGTCATTTAGCTGACACTTTTATCCAAAGCGACTTACAATTGCTAAATTTGTCAGAGGTTGCACGCCTCTGGAGCAACTAGGGGTTAAGTGTCTTGCTCAGGGACCCATTGGTGATGGGTCACCACCCCTAAACTGTGCGGTGCCTCAGCTACAGCAACAACTTTGTTTTCCCAGCTTGTTGAGGACCATACCAGTCACTCTATAAATATATATACACACATATATTTAGGGCCCGAGCACGAACCGTGCGAGGTCCCTATTGAAACTGTAAGGATTATTATTAGGGCCTGAGCACGACCGTGTGAGGTCCGTATTGAATTTACTAAGATTTTTTATTTTTTTTCTGCAAAGTAGGCTCCATTGACGGGGCCTAAACATACTCGAAAACTCACCAAAATTTGCAAACATGTCAGAACTGCTGAAAAATTTAGTATTTTATGCGTTTCACGCATGGGCGTGGCAAAATGACTCGCTAGCGCCACCTAGAAAATTGGAAAGATTATCCCCTCGTTCACGTTCAACCTACATGTACGAAATTTTCTGGGGACATGTATCATATCAAGACGCACAAAAACGCCTCAAGAACCCATACCCTGAACTCAACAGGAAGTCGGCCATTTTGAATTTTACGGCCATTTTAGGATGATTTACACACTTCGTACTTTAACGAACTCCTCCTAGGCGTTTAGTCCGATCGACTTCAACTTTCTGATGTGCCTTCTAAAGGCATCGACGATGAAAAGTTGTGCTATCTGTGAGTTTTCGTCAATGGGCGTGCCCGTGGCGTTGATGACTCCCCATGAAACAGGAAGTTATTATAACTTCAGTGTACATGCTCGCATCTGCACCAAACTTTATATATAGGATGAGAGTCCCACCCTGAACTCATGTACATGATGACATTCAGCCACAGTCATAGCGCCACCTGCTGGCAACAGGAAGTGACCTTAAAGCAGCCCCCGCCGCACGTTTTACCTACATGTACGAAATTTCTGTGGCACATCTATCATGTCCAGACGTACCAAAAAGCCTCTTGGAGTGATGCCCTAAACCCAACAGGAAATCGGCCATTTTGAATTTTACTGCAATTTTTGGATGATTTACACACTTTGTACTTTAACGAACTCCTCCTAGGGATTTATTCGGATCGACTTCAACTTTCTGCTGTGCCTTCTACAGCCATTGAAGATGAAAAGTTGCGCTATCTGTAAGTTTTCGTCAGTGGGCGTGTCTGTGGCGTGGCGTCAAAGATCAACTCTTCGCCATGACACAGGAAGTTGTAGTAACTTCAGTGTACATGCTCACATCTGAACAAAACTTTACGGGCTTGATAACCGTTCCACCCCGAAGACATCTACACGTCAATATTAATTTATATTCATAGCGCCAAGTGCAATGTAGCACCACAAAGGGAACACAGGAAGGGACGTATAACACCTTCATGCAGCGTCCGAAGTGTGTAGCAAATTCACAGCCGCAGAGCTCCAGAATATGCAACGCAGCCGCCTCCCTCCCCGACGCGCTAAACGTGCGAGGGCCCGCCCAACGCTGCTTGCAGCTTTAATTATATATTTATTTTACGGGCGGGGCGATTTGTCGACGTAGTGAACGTAATCGATTACGAAAATACGTCGATACGTCGCATTATGTGCATCGAAGCGTCGCTGCATCTGGTGTTAGTGGGATTCCCCCGGACCAGCTCCAGCTACAAGACTGCGCCTTCGACCGTCTAAAGTTTGGGAGTATTTTAGACAGAAACTCAACAGCATGCTGCTGCGTGAGCTCTGTGAATTGGAAATAGCTTCACTGCAGCACAACTGCTGTCCACGAATATGTGAAGCAGCATCAACATGTGAAGCGAAAGTATCCTGGAGCACTGATGGCAGCACTGCGAGTTGTGTTTATTCTGTCTCCACACAAGCACATTATCAGCATGAGGACACATTAAATTTATTTAAGTATTTCTTCATCACCTTCATGTTAAAAGTAATTTCTGCCCCGCTGCTGTCATGGTAACATTACACCATGTGTCATCTAACATTTTTTCTTTAGAATAGGGCTGGACAATAAAACAATAATAATTATTGAGATATAATTTTTTTCCAATAACAATATGACAAATGTTCAATACATACATGAACTAGGATTTAATTTTTTTATTAAGATTTTTATTTTATTGAGGAGAAATGCTTTTACTTAATTTTACTTGTATATTTGTTGACAAAGATTTTATCATAATTGTTTTGAATGTTCTACCTCAGATTTGTGAAGTGATCCACTGTTTGGCATCAAGTGTTGACCATAAAGAAGAGTTTAAACCACAATTAACCATCAGGTTTCTTCAACTTTAACTCAAGAGCAAAATTCAGCCTTTAAACTCAAAAGAAATAAATATTATGATACTTATCATGATAGTTATCAATATCTAAAGATATGAAACTTTTTATCATGATAACATTTTTGGCCATATCGTCCAGCCCTACTTTAGAATAATCTAACGACTAATTTTGTGTAATTGACTAATCTTAATCCATTGGTTTAACATGGAGTTGGCCCACCCTTTGCAGCTATAACAGCTTCAACTCTTCTAGGAAGGCTGTCCACAAGGTTAAGGAGTGAGTTCATGGGAATTTTTGACCATTCACGTAAAAGCGCATTTGTGAGGTCAGGCACAGATGTTGGACAAGAAGGCCTGGCTCATTGTCCCCGCTCTAATTCATCCCAAAGGTGTTCTATCGGGTTGGGGTCAGGACTCTGAGCAGGCCAGTTAAGTTCTCCACACCAAACTCACTCATCCATGTCTTTATTGAACTTGCTTTGTGCACTGGTGCGCATGGTGGTCATGTTGGAACAGGAAGGGGCCATTCCCAAACTGTCTCCACACAGTTGGGAGCATGAAATTGTCCAAAATGTCTTGGTATGCTGAAGCATTAACAGTTCCTCTCACGGGACCTAAGGGGCCAAGCCCAACCCCTGACAAACAACGCCCCCTCCACCAAACTTTACACTTGGCACAATGCAGTCAGGCAAGTATCCAATCCAATCCAATCCACCTTTATTTATATAGCACCTTTAAAAACAACACTGTTGACCAAAGTGCTGAACACTGAACTGAAGTACCGTTCTTTGATGTAGCTGCTCGGCCATGGAAACCCACTCCATGAAGCACTCTACACACTGTTCTTGAGCTAATCCGAAGGCCACACAACGTTTAGAGGTCTGTAGCTATTGACTCTGCAGAAAGTTGGCGACTTCTGTGCACTGTGTCAGAAGTGTTTCAGCAGTGGAGTGTTTAGCCTGCCCCACGTTATTGACTTGTTTATTTGTCCTTGGACATTGGAGTACAGTGAACTCATTGTCGTGTTCAAGAAACCAGTTTGAGATGCAGCTGTGCATTATCCTGCTGGAAGTAGCCATCTGAAGACGGGTACGCTGTGGTCATAAAGGGATGGACATGGTCAGCAATAATACTCAGGTAGGCTGTCGCGTTTAAACAATGCTCAATTGATACTAAGGGGCCCAAAGAGTGCCAAGAAAACATCCCTCACACCATTACACCACCATGACCAGCCTGAACCGTTGATACAAGGCAGGATGGATCCATGCTTTCATGTTGTTTACGCCAAATTTTGACCCTACCATCTGAATGTCACATCTGAAATCGAGACTTGTCAAGGCAACACGTCCGAGAAGGTTCTCAGTCATCCAGGTCATAGTTATACAAAGATATATAAGATTATATATATATATATATATATATATATATATATCCACACATAAGCTGTGACTGCCCTGTAAGATGCCCTGTAAGATGCCAACTGCTCATTATAAAGGAACTTACATTCACACACACTCGCGCACTACTGGCACAGCCATCAGGAGCAATTCAGGGTTCAGTATCTTGCCAAAGGACACTTCGACATGAAGACTGGGGGAGTGGGGAAGCCTACCTTTAGTCTACCTCTAAACCACAGCGGCCTCATCATCGAACAAAAGTGTGCAGTATGATGACCAAATGGCTCCAGCGCACACATCACATATACCCCATTAAACAAAGCCCATGATTTTGTCATGTCCCTGATCGAATGTACTCTCACACCATGAGGAAACGGAAGACCTCTGCTGTTGTAAGCCTGGGAGAGAGTGCTGTTACCCCTGGCCCGCTATGCAAAATGAATCAGAACAAATAACTGGTCATATAAATGCACACAGAGTGCAGTCGTGTAGGTGTGTGGCACATAGCCGCAAGGATACCCTGCAAATATCCTGCTAATATGGGCACAATGTAACCTTGGAGCCGTCCAAAGTGAGCTGGATACAAGATGCACAGGGAAGCATGAAGGTCGCTCCCCCCTTTTGCGGAGGTCAAAGCAAAAGGCCAGTGTACAGTGTTGTATGAAAGAAATTTCATATCTGCAGTCTCAATGGGCTCAAATGGGGGACATCAAAGCCAAATCTAATGAGGGGATGCTGGATTTAACCAAATGCCTAAGCCAGCAGACTCCTTTTAAAGGAATAATATGTAGCTTTTCTTCTTTCAAAATGCATTTCATTTGGTTGCCCGTCAATGGCATCATATCCCCTTTGTGTCAGCATTGTGGTTGTCTGCCAGAAGCTGTCATAAATTGACTCCATTATCCAGTGTTAAGCCACATTTTTACGATAAACTTTTTTGATCCTGGTAGTTTTTTACTATATTTTTTTAACCGGATGAAGGAATTTAGTCATTGGAGACCTGGATCTTAAGTTATTAGAGAACAATGGCTCACAGCATCCATTGTCATCCAGTAACACTGATATAAAAGTCAGGGTGATGCATAAAATTGCACTGCATTTTGCCATACTTCTCAGTGTGAACGCACTTATGCCCTCAAAATAGTAAGTGTAAGTATGGAAGTGCGCAAATTGAGACAGCGTGTTTTTTTATGGCCAATCCCCCCCCACACACACAAATGGCAGATTGTCCATGTTGGTCATGTTTATAAAAAGACTTAACAGCTACACTTACTACAAATTGCCCACAAGTCTCAAAAGAGATACATATGGCTATTAACTGAAAGGTGATAATAATAATGATGCAGGGAAAATTGGACTACATAATTATACAGGAACCTCTTAGAAATCCATAAGTCTACTGCATCCTAATGGTAGATATTTTGGAAAGGTGACGGGAGAAGGTAAGAACGTAATTTTAAGAAATGTTTAGTAACTTTGCCATACCTTATTCAGTGTGACCATCAATCGCTATCACGTCAGACATGCAAACATAAAGCTATACAGAAAGTATAAAAAGATCATAAACGATGGAACATTTTCCCTTAACCTGCATCATTTACCCTGTTAGTTTACTGATTTAGAGCAGACCTTTCAGACAGCTGCGCTCTAAAAAACTGAACTCCAGGCTTGTATAAGTTGTCTACATAACAGTTGGCAATTAAACTTTCAGTACACTTACTTACAGTCTGTTAAGACATTCAGCTGCAGGGATTTTCTCCCCTTCAGCTACAAAAGCATTAGTGAGGTCCAACAATGACCGAAGATGAAGAAAGGCTAAAGTCAGATGTAAATGTAAATGCTCCGTACTTGTATAGCGCCTTTCTAGTCTTTTCGACCACTCAAAGCGCTTTTACACTACATCTGCATTCACCAGTCATACACATTCATACACTGAGCCTAACGGAAACTAACATTCACACTCACTCATACACTGGCGGAATAGCCGCCAGGGGCAATTCGGGGTTCAGTATCTTGCCCAAGGACACTTCGACACACAACCAGGGGGAGCCAGGGATTGAACCGCCGACCTTCCGATTAACGGCCAACCCGCTCTACCTCCTGAGCCACAGCCGCCCCTTTAAGTCAGGCATGTGATTGGCAAATGGCAAAAAAGCAAGAAAATATACTGAGACCCTCCCCACACCCCAATAAAACTGGCAGCGGCTCTATTATAACATGATGGTTAAGTAGGACCCATGACAATAAGTTATTTGGTGGATGTGCTGCAGTGGGAATCAAAGACAAGTGTCTAATCCACTGCTCCATCGCAACCTCTCTATAATAATTATTTATTATTATTATTTATATTTTTTTACCAAACTTCAACAGCTAAAGTTTGACATTTCAACTCTGGCAACAGGTGGGCGTGTGCATGAGACGAGAACGGCCGCGACAGTTTCACGGAAGCCGTCGCCATGGTTACCTCGTGAAGCACTTGTTTGCCTGTCTGTTGATGAGGAGCGCAGAGCAACCCCGCAGATCCAAGCCGTATGAAAAGGCCTTATATAAACCCTGTCACAACCATTCACAAGAAATTTATTTATAACTTGCCAAAACCTTTAATATAAGAAAAGTGTTGTCTATATAGCCTATGTGATTGATCAATCGGCAACAAAGTCAAAGTAAACATTACACATAGCCTATAACAAGCAATAATCAAAACGTACGTTTTTATCCGATCCTTATTGTCAACTCAGTGTTGGGCAAGTTACTCAGAAATATAGCTATTACCAACTAGTTACTCAGCATAAACTCCTTAAAACTAATATTAGCTACTCTACTTATTACTGGGTGATATAACGCCACTCTCTCCCGATGACTTCAAGCATCACTGGCAGTAGCGGCCGGAGTTTATTTCTGAGTTTCATGTTGCTGTGTTGCTTCAGCTGATGCTTCAATTAGCTTAAGTATAAATATAGAATTGTTCACGGTTAAAAGCTTTTTGCTGGTTGCAAAGTTTACAACGGACGACAATGTTCATTGCATCTTAAGTGCAATTTATACTTCTGCGTCAAATTGACGGCGTAGGCTACGGGGCTATGCAGAGGATACGTCGTCATCTGACGTGCCCCTCCTCAAAAATGTAACTACACATCGAGTCGACGCGGACCGAAAGCTCTGTGATTGGTTGGCTGGGTAGCCTCGCAATGCCTCCGAGCCGACAGGAAGTACCCCGTGCTTTGAAGAAACATTTACTCGCGGCCAAAACGGCGCCTGTAACACAGTGAATCAATATATTTGACCGTCGCAACCCAAGCGAAATGACTCGTTTCGCTGTCAGAGTGTGATCCATTCGGTCGGTAACATTTGAAATGGCTACACCAGCCGCACGTTTACAATTTTACCCCCATTTACATTAGCGGAGGGCTAAACCGGAAGTTAGCCTGCTTGGCCGGCAAAAGTCAACACAGTGGACGCTACTGCCGACAAGGTTTGGGGGTGTAATTGCAGAATGACGGACACACCTACGGACAAGTATAAATGCACAGCTCTAGCATAGGGTCATAGCATAGGGTCTACGTGCGTACCTACACCGTAGGCTACGCACGTAGACCCTACACAGGAGTATAAATGGGCCTTTAGACTGTGACACAATAATGGCAATAATTTTACTTACAGCTGTCGAAAATACCTCTCTCTCCCAGTTCTCCAGTCTTCCTTTTGCTTTATGGCTAACAGCTGACTTGAACAATATAAGGTTCCGGTGCCGCTGAGCTGCAGCGCGGTCGCGTGTTCACATCAGGGATGGTGCGTTCAGTAGCACAAAGTTACTTGGATTAGTAAGTAATAATATAACTGTTTTAGAAATAGTAATCCGTTACATAACACTTTACTGGGAAAAGTAATATTGCATGGTATTGCAGAATTACAGCCCAACACGTTATGTATCACTGATGCGCGAGAGCGACTGTTACACTGCGCAGGCATGGAACACACAGCTGAACACAAACAAACATCCTTGTTGATACTTGGAAAGGAAGAAAACTTTATGTTTTGTCAGCCTGTAGACGTTCTCAAATCCTTTCCATTTCACTCGGCCAGCTACTGTACATTTATTATTTTTTTCAGAAAGCGTGTTGGCCAATTCATAATTATTGCATCTTTTAATCTCAAATATTGCCAATGGTATCTGTCTCAAAAGTCTTGTAATTGTTGGGCTCTAGCTGAAATTTGGCCAACTGCCTAAAGAAATGAGGAAAAAATTATGAATGCAGCATACATACATATATCATCAATTGCTACATCCTAATACTGTTTTTATGTTTGATTTCTTATAGTAAAATTATCTGCCATGTGGTGGCACTAAGTGCATATAATATTTGAATGGGTGGTTCCAGAGGGATTAAAAATAACAGGACAGTTCATCTTGCACATAACTGTGATGACAAAAAAAGTGGTTTGCTCTCTCATTTCACCAGATAACGATTGCTCAAAGGGCTATACGTTGATGAAGTGTGAAGTAGCAACATTTCCCATTAGGTTTGGAAAACTTTCTCCACCCCTCTTTTGCTACTTCAGCTCAAGTGCAGCAGTCCCCTGGCTTGGCATGCAACTGCAGTATGGGTCACCCTGCAGCCTGTTCAGCTGCCAGAGCCCTTTGTGTACAAAGATGTTAATTGGTCCTAATCCGCCACTAGAAGCTGTTTTGGTAGCCTGACCTCGCACCCTGAAGGACACCTTGGTGTGAAATACTAAAGAGCCCATTCAAGTGCCAGAGAAAAGAGGCACAGAGCATTCCAACACAATTCAATTTCGCAGCTGAAAGAGGGGGGAACTCCATGGGAGGACGGGGGTCAGAGCTGGGATGAAGATGGGGCGCATCATCATTCTGACAATAAGTGAGCGCTACAAAGCAGTGGCTGCGGTGATGTGCAGCCTCACAATCACGTCTTAGCCTCTACTTCAAGGGATTCCCACAGCCCCACTGGACATGGGAATGCTAATTGGCTCAAACCTACAACCTACAAACCACCCCCCCCACCCCCACCCTTCCACCCCCAAAACAAATCTGTGTAGCTATGCTGCAGGTCAGGATAATTTATTTACCCTCCTCTCCACATTTCCAGTGGCTGGTTAAAACACAAACCCTGATGACAAAATCTCAGAACAATGACTTGTGGTAAAAAAGTATCAAGGGCAGCCAAGATGATATGAGGCTGTAGAAGGCCTGCTCAATCACTGAAGGTTTGGATTTTTCAAGTCTACCTTAATACAATACTCATGCCATGTGTATGTTGTCACAGTAGGGCCGTCACTTTTTTCTCCAAAAGTCAAGTTCAAACTAAATCGTATCTTATACATCATTTCTTTGACTTAATTCAAACCCATTTAGTGTAATGCATCCCTTCACTGGCCAGTAAGAGTGTCTTACCCTTCAACTGCCTAAATATTTTCCCACATGGTGTCATTTAACTGCACTGTGTCTTAAGATTGTGGTGCACCTTGGAATTTTATGTGCTTCATTATCCTGGAAACTTTCTCCCTCACGTATCCTTGCATATAAATCTTATTGAGATGGCCTTTTTGCATGAGGATGAGTGTAATAAAAAGTAGGCAGTGAGAAAAGGGGGAGCTGACACTGCTCCACTCGTTTCTGGTGCTTCTGCTGCCTCACTTGGGTTTTAGCTAGCAGGTGATTCCTCAGATTTGTTATCATTGTCGAGTAAAGCAGCTGCTTTGAAAAAGTGGACAAACAGCTGTGTCTTTGTTGGTAATTTTGCCATCAGGGCCCTATGAAATCCATTTTAATTAATTATTTTTAATACATACTCTTTGTTTTCTGTTATATTTTTTCTGAATTTTCTGTGTTTTGCAATTCCTGCACATCATCAGAGAGAGTGTTTAATCATGTGGTGGATGAATAAAATGTCAACGAATCTTGTGTATCATGCAAATATGCAGAAATGTTCAAATGTATATATTATGGGGGCAATTCACCATGAATGTATTGCTGCAGTAGCATTTTAAAATACAACTGACAATTTTCTGGATGACTACAATGGTAAATGACACCACAACATAGCAGCATACTTTTTTGGCCTAAGTGCTATGGAAAAATGCTTATAATGCAAGGAAATGCCCTGATTTTTATAATTCTTCCCACTTTTTGGCAGATTCCATGATATTCCATGCATTACAGTTGATTCAATTTTTATTATCAAATTCCACGATTGATTGGGGCCCTATGCCAAAAACCAAAATTACTTCCACACAGTCATGATTCTTTGATCAGCACAGCTTTGCTCGTGCCCTCCTTCATTTTCAACTGGACCACCACATGACTTACTGACTGATGAAGTTACATTGGTCAGTGTTGGAGTTTTTCCATTGCTCTTTCAAAATGAAAAGGAGTGAACATTAGCTATGTACCTTAATTTCAGATTCTATGCATTTAGGCGGAGCCCACTAAGGCTATCACTAGTGGGTTTATACTTCACTTGCACAGCATTGAAGACTTTTAGCCACCATTTATGTGGGGCTCGCATCGGCCACATCTTGTGGGTAAGCTCCCAAAAACAGCTTTGCACTTACTATTTCTTCAGCTAAGAAATTAGTGGGATTACCTCCTTCAGTTCACACCGAAAGCAAAGTGAATTTTTCATGTGGGGAGATTACATACTAACTCAATGCAAAGATGCAAAATTGCGACACCAATGACGTGAAAGATGCTAATACACAAAATTTGTGAGTTGAAAATATTGAATTTAAGCAAAAATGAGGGAATGAACCTGAAAAACATAAAAACTACTCCTGTGAGAAGTGGAGACGATAGTTATGCACTGTCCTGCACAGAGCAGAGTAGGAGCGAAATCTAGCTCTCCATGCACCACGATGCACGAGGGAGAGTGCACAGTTACAGCAACCTAAATAACAATCACTGACAAAACACTCAATACAGAGTGAGTTATAGAAAATGGGACATCCTGCAGATAGAAACCAATGGAAGAGCAAGGGGAGCTCACAGATAATTACAATAGTTCTAATTATAATTAGTTCTCTTTCAAATCGAACATCTTAAGATATGAGTGAAAAAGTATTGTTATTGCAACAGCAGTTACACAATTTATTGACGTATATACTAGGACATATACTAGGATTCTACCTACTCTTGTTATTTATTAGTTTGGTTTACGGATAGGTCAATAGGACATGTAATAGGTCAAGCTGAAAGTGAGGTTTTGGAGTGCCCTCTGTGGTACCACAAGGCATGCTGCTCTTTGTGTTGTTAGGGACAGTGTTTGCTTGTTGATCTGTGACGGAAGAATACGTGCTTTAGTCACATGTCTGTGCCAAGACACAACACCACTAATAAACCTAAACAACTACCAGGATGAAAATACCCACTTGGAGGCTTATAATAGCTTCGGCTGAAATTAAAAATGTACTGCGAATTTTGTCCCCCCTCTTTTCTTTTCTTTTTTTTTTTTTTAAACAGTGTACTACAAAAAGAAGACTTCACAGCCGGTACAGACAAGATGAATGATTACCAACCACTTTTTCAATGTACATATGGCACGTGAACTGTGGCCTGTACTACGAAGCGAGGTAACTGGCTTATCCAGGTAACTTCCGGAGTCGGGTATAACTTCCTGATTAACCCGTACTACGAAAGATGGATAGGTGTTAACCAAGGTCTGTTGCTATGGCAATTTACGCTGCATCTCTAAACTGCTCCGAGCAGGTTTTGTTCGTGGTTAACTCGAGGTTACCCTCAACGTGGACTACACACCACATCTGTACTCAGTGTTAATGAAGTGAACTGAAATGAAGTTATTCTGAACACAACAGCATTACATTCATACAGAGAGCCCTGCAGCCTCTGTGATTTTAGAGAGGAGACCTTAATTAATTAAAGGGACAGTTTCTTAGATGTAGCCCATCTGAAGTCTATAATTAAATTCTCCTAAGTGTATTCACTAATTTACATGTCCAAAAACTACGGAGCTAGGGTGGGGGTTAATAGCCTAAACTGAGAACAAAAAATCCTAGATGAAAGTGGTAAATTTACAAGAACAAAACTCGGAAATTCCCTGAAATTAAAGTCACAAAAAAATCAAACATCACTCTGGTGTTTTCTTCTGAATACGCCCAATCCACAGCAAAGTCTCTAAGGTGCATGATAGTGATTGTGGGCTAAACTCACGAGTATTTCCTCACTGCTGAATCGGATTGTTAAGTCTAATACAACTTCCCACTGCATGCATAATACACGGCAGATGTGTGTGATAATTAGGCTACAAATTTACTCCATGCAATGCCAACAAGCTTCCCTGGCTATGTTGGCCGCCACGATATTAGATTTAGTTGTAAATTGTCTTTACCTTCATCATATCCTGACACAATCAACGTGCATTCTTCTGGAGAAACACGGTGCATGTGCCGTTGTGAAAAACTCTCCGAACACACCCCTTTTATGCAAACACGCACCAACTCCAATTAAGTTAACATGGGGTTAACACCAACTCAACTAACCAACATCTTATCCACCTTCATAGTACCGTTTAACTCCAGTGTAGGTGGTCAGAGTTCGTCAACCCTGAGTTTGCCTGATAACCCCGAGTTAACTCTGAGTAGATTGAACTCCCTTCGTAGTACAGGCTACAGGACTACTGTGTACAGTAGGGGTGCAACGGTACACAAAAATCTCGGTTCGGTATGTACCTCGGTTTTGAAGTCACGGTTCGGTTTATTTTCGGTACAGTAAGGGGAAAAAATGCAAACATTAAATTGCTGCTGGTTTATTATGAACTTTTGTAAACATCCAAATTACTTTACAATTTTTTAAACAAATTTCCAAATTACACATAAATTATATATAATAAAAAAGAAGAAATTAAACTGCTGCAAACTACTAACAAGTTCTACACTAAAATATTCTCAAAACAATACCACATATAGCTGATAAAATATAATAAAATATATAATATGGATTACAGTGCAGCATTTTTCTTATTCTTTTATTCTGTCTATGAGCAATATCAATCCCAGATTGAAGGCGTGCTCTGATAAAAAAAAAAAAGTTTCCAAAGTCTAAAGTCTGTTTAAATGCTGAAAGGCGTTTGCACTGTGGTCGTTTTTGTTTTTTCCCCCCTGTTGCAGTGACCTTCTGCTTCGTGTGATACCATTAGAGAGTTAGCAACTTTGACGTGTTGCCAGAAACATACCTGATCACTACTGAGAAATGTCGGCCCACTGCTTTCATCTTATCGACTTGTCCGTTGTTGTATTTCACTAGGAAACCGAAGCGTTCCCAAACAGAAGACCTTAACAATAAGGGGGGGTCTAAAGCTCTGGCTTCTCTGCACTGGCCGTGATGCTTAAGTCACTAGTTAGCGAGAGGCTGGGTTAAAGCGGATGCTTGTGTAGCGCTGTAAAAAAGTAGTAAAGATTGCATTCAGTGCACATGTGCACCGTTCCAAAAAGTCCTGTACCGAAAACGGTCCGGTAAGACATGTACCGTTACACCCCTAGTGTACACTCATTCTGCACAATATCATCACGCCACTCACTACAACTGCCACATGTTTTGTGAACTGATGAAATGATCTAAGAAGACAGAAGATGTAGAGAATAGATTGCTCTATCTAATTTATCACTATATCTTTATTATCTCAACAATTCTGTGTTAAATCAAACAGATAAATAAACACCAAGGTCATAACAAATAAGAGGTAAAACAAATTACTGAGATTTGATCAAATGAAAAAAAAATTGATACAGTAATAGCAACTATTATTTGTTCGAGAGTTTGAGACAGGACAATCTGTTCTATTTTCAACCTTTTATTTGTGTAGTGGCGGAAAAAACAACTGCTATGTTTTTTGATACAAAAGCAATAAGAACACATCTAGGATTATATTTTCAGCCTGTAGAAAGTGCTTTTAACATTAGAAACAAAATCTGTGTGACTAAAATGAATCTACAAACAGATGAATGCCAAGACGGATGTTTTGTTAACAAATGGCAGACAACTTTTAGAATAAATAAAAGCATTTTAAAATTATGGGGGGTCATAAACAGAAGCTAGGATAGACACGCCTCTTTCCAAATAATTGCCGACCAATCTGTATGTTGACATGTCGACAGTCCTGCTCCTGGTTTTGACACCCATACAAAATCAGATGGGCTTTTAACCCTGCAGGTACTCCATATAAAGAGGACTCCCTACCTCACCGCACTGATTGTGACGAAATGTAATCAGGCTTGAACCAGGAGCAAATTTGCGAGCTGAGTGGGGTCACATGCCTTCAGGGACTTTTTGCTGACAAGTTGTACAGTAGAGGAACAGGGCTGTCCACAGAAAGGCAACTAGATAATACAACTTTATTACAAAAGATGGCGTCTTGCTCTAATTACTATAGCGAGAAGCTTGGATTTTGACACAGCTTACAGCCATTTGCTGTGGTTGAGGCATATTTTGGTGCACCAAGTAACCTGCTGACTTCACAAACCTTTTCATTACATTTGCTCATTATGACCAGGGACAAAGTTGTCAGCTTTATAACAATTGCCAAATTAGTATTGTTTATAACAAATCTGTTGATTGACTATTGACCTAAAACCTGAAATCACATATCGTTTGGTACTATCCAAGCCTGGCTCTAGTTTCACAAGGAAACCTGAACCAAGAGGTGTAGTACAGTGAGCCTGAGAGGCCCTTGGATGTACAACCCAAATACTTGTAAATTATACAATTTCTACACCAAAATTAGCGCCATGACGTTTCCATCACTGCCAATGGGAGCTGGAGCCGATAATTACCAGTGACTGTTGCAGAGTCATTTGACCCAGAAATGAATGCCAATTGTGCCCTTTCCCGCTGAAGACAAAAGCCAGATGTTAGTGGGGTTTTTCTCCTCACCATTATTAAAGGGTTTCTGTGATACAATATCAAACTAAAACAAAAATAAGAGTGAAGAATGAAAGAACAATAGTTTTAGTGTATGAAAATTTGTATTACTAAAAGAAAAAAAATATAATGAAGATCTTCTGTGTGTCCTAGTGCCACTTTATATGCCAGTACACAAAAAGGCCAATCCACTTGAGAAACTCTTCCCTACACTGGGCTCACTGCACAGATTGAATCATTTCTATGGACTGAAATGACTTGACTGATACAGTGTCATGGGGCATTTCTTATATTTCGACAATACACACTTCTCTAAATGAGGAAAAGATTGTCATTAAATGAGTGATGAGTGGTCAGCAAACCATGTGCACCATTTATGTGGATTGGTTTCTGCTCGTGCAAAAGACAGAAATGGTGTCAAATCTTTAGCCTACATTTTAATGTTCTTTCATTAAAAGAATGGCAAACGCCCACGGGGGGTTCTTTTTTCTACTGACAAGCTAGCTGCTTAAGCCTAATTAGAATGTGGATTATAGAACTGTTACAAAAATAACATTGATTTTATAGAAATTACTTTCATAGTGACAGATGAGACATTTGTTTACCATGACTACATTATTACCATTAATTAAATCTTCACAAAGAAGTATAGTGCCTTGCTCCATGTCTTTTCATAGCACTAAATGACAGAATGCACCACTAAAACAAAGACAAGCCATTTCGTGGGCTAATAGCTTTTGTCGCATTTGACATGAGAGAGACAAAGGCCTCTTAAAAGAAAAGACTTGGTCTGATGAGAAATCTCTTTATTTGTTTATTTTCCTGCTCAGTCTTGGAGTGGCTTTTCAATAGCTGCCTCTCTTAGAGCTAAGGTAGTGAAAAACCATCTCAACATCGTGATCTTATACTGCAGACTGTTTGATGCCTCGCAACTGGCTGTACTGAACAAAGTCTCTGATTTCCAACACTCCATGCTGAGGTTACACTTTAACCTACCAGGGACATTACTGATTCTGAGGCTATTAGCTGTCAGGGCTTCATTCTGTGATGTACCAACACAAATAACAGAAGTCTGATAGAGAATTCAGTCTTTCTCTATATACTACTTAAATCAAGTCAATGATGACTATGATATACTATTTCAGAAAGCCACTCTCCTCTGTGCTTTCCTCCAGCTCACTGTTTGCTTTTAATTCTACAGTTTTTACAAGTTCGGTTTACTTTTCATCAAAGTACTACTCAGTCTGTGTAAACAGTTGTATAATGTCTTCTGTGGCTCAGGTAACAGTAATAATATAAAAATAATAAGTCTCCGGACACCTTTATGGCAAGAATGTACATACATAAAAAAACTGCTATAAAATCATCATACATCAAAAACATTCATAAATCAATTAAACAACTTCTACCATGCTCAAAACTACCAAACATTTAATAATTTTCAGGATTTTAACCCTTTAAAGGGGCATTATGTAGTTTTCAGCGGCCACTAGCAGTGCGGTTTTAAGACTGCAACCAAGCGTGTGCCCGTCCGTGTGCTCACCTGAACCCATGAGCAAGCATAATCCAAAACACAACCGCTTTCATACAGAAATAAACACAGAAACACCGGCATGCCGGCTGTGGCTTTTCACTCAGACATGTTCAGGCTTTGTTACATCAACGTTCCCGTCTCAGAGGCAGATCAACACCGGCTCCGTAATGTTACTTCATTCAGTGCAGCGAGACACCGGCATATAGGCACAGTACTCCCGAAAAAAGGTAGAGTGACAGCGGCTCTAGAGAGACAGATTCACACAACATGGTGGAAACTCAGGTAGACTCCCATTGCAACGTTATGGTTACAGTAATATTTTTATCAGCTTGATGTTGAACTAATCCATGCTTGTTACACAATAACAGTACAGTGGCTGCATTTAGCCGTCGTTAGCTCGCCTGCTGCTTTACTATCTGCGTCTTTCACCGGAGGCTCAGCAATGTCAGCACAGCTAAAAGTATTGAATGATAACGAAACGGTAGTGAGCTGGACTGAATAATATAACGAGATTGTGTCACTTCATATTAATAAGACCGCAGTAAGATTTACTGTAGTGTTCGTGGATGGCTCGTCGTCTGTGTTGTATATTATGTGGGTCATATTAGTTACAGGGACTGAGAGGTGGAGAAGCTGTGTACCTGAGTATTGGTAAAAGGCAATAAATCTAAATTGAACCTTACGAAGCAAACAGGGACGGACTGGGAGTAAAAAATGATCCAGACCACTAGAACAATCCACTGTATACTCCACCACGGCTGCCCTGCTAATGCACGCACCTACAAACAGCCATTGATCACTATGGCAGTAGGCTACAACTTTAAAAAGGCATGGCCGTAACCAGGTATGAGGTCACCGAGGTCCGGACCTCCGTGATTATATTTAGTCTATAGTACAGGTGCTGGTCATATAATTAGAATATCATCAAAAAGTTGATTTATTTCAGTAATTCCATTCAAAAAGTGAAACTTGGATATTATATTCATTCATTCCACACAGATTGATATATTTCAAATGTTTATTTCAGTTAATTGTGATGATTAAAACTGACAACTTTTTCATTAGTTGTCAGTTTTAATTCCCAAATTCAGCATCTCAGAAAATTTGAATATTACTTAAGACCAATACAAAAACAGGATTTTTAGAAATGTTGGCCAACTGAAAAATATGAACATGAAAAGTATGAGCATGTACAGCACTCAATACTTAGTTGGGGCTCCTTTTGCCTGAATTACTGCAGCAATGCGGCGTGGCATGGAGTCCATCAGTCTGTGGCACTGCTCAGGGGTTATGAGGGCCCAGGTTGCTCTGATAGTGGCCTTCAGCTCTTCTGCATTGTTGGGTCTGGCGTATCGCATCTTCCTATTCACAATACCCCATAGATTTTCTATAGGGTTAAGGTCAGGCGAGTTTTCTGGCCAATTAAGAACAGGGATACCATGGTCCTTAAACCAGGTACTGGTAGCTTTGGCACTGTGTGCAGGTGCCAAGTCCTGTTGGAAAATGAAATCTGCATCTCCATAAAGTTGGTCAGCAGCAGGAAGCATGAAGTGCTCTAAAACTTCCTGGTAGACGGCCACGTTGACCTTGGACCTCATAGTGGACCAACACCAGCAGATGACATGGCACCCCAAACCATCACTGACTGTGGAAACTTTACACTGGACTTCAAGCAACGTGGATTCTGTGCCTCTCCTCTCTTCCTCCAGACTCTGGGACCTTGATTTCCAAAGGAAATGCAAAATTTACTTTCATCAGAGAACATAACTTTGGACCACTCAGCAGCAGTCCAGTCCTTTTTGTCTTTAGCCCAGGCGAGACGCTTCTGACGCTGTGTCTTGTTCAAGAGTGGCTTGACACAAGGAATGCGACAGCTGAAACCCATGTCTTGCATACGTCTGCGCGTGGTGGTTCTTGAAGCACTGACTCCAGCTGCAGTCCACTCTTTGTGAATCTCCCCCACATTTTTGAATGGGTTTTGTTTCACAATCCTCTCCAGGGTGCAGTTATCCCTATTGCTTGTACACTTTTTTCTACCACATCTTTTCCTTCCCTTCGCCTCTCTATTAATGTGCTTGGACACAGAGCTCTGTGAACAGCCAGCTTCTTTAGCAATGACCTTTTGTGTCTTGCCCTACTTGCGCAAGGTGTCAATGGTCGTCTTTTGGACAGCTGTCAAGTCAGCAGTCTTCCCCATGATTGTGTAGCCTACAGAACTAGACTGAGAGACCATTTAAAGGCCTTTGCAGGTGTTTTCAGTTAATTAGCTGATTAGAGTGTGGCACCAGGTGATTCTGATTTTGGTTTTCATTAGTTGTTATAATCATCAAAATTAAAAGGAATGAACATATGAAATATATCAGTCTGTGTGGAATGAATGTATACATTATACAAGTTTGACTTTTTGAATGGTATTACTGAAATAAATCAACTTTTTGATGATATTCTAATTATATGACCAGCACCTGTATATTATTAAAACAAATATTAGTAAAAGCTATTGATAACAAGCTCAACTTAAATAAAGGCTTTAGGACCATGTGGACGCTGCAGATTACACAAGGGGCGTCACTTTATGTTGAAAAGTGGTGGGGACATTTAAGGCCTCATATTAGTGGTGTGACCAAACACTTAGTCCATGAGACGTGAGAATGCACAATACTGGAGTCATGAGAACAAGACAAGATACTCCAATACTATTTTGAAGAAATATTCATTGATGAAATAGGCTATTTGATTGGGTAGTCTGGGGGTCCTCCCCCATAAGATTTTGAGCATTTAACTCCTAATTTCCTGCACTCGAGACATTTTCTGCACCAACGTATGGTAGAAATGTCTTTATTTATATGAAGGGAAAGAAAATGCATGTGGCCGGTGACAAATCAGAATATAAAAATATTATTGTATATAATGCAGTAATCGGTTGCTTGTTTTTTTAGCCTAAGTTACTTTTGTTGGACAAGGCAGATCTGTTTCTTCTATATTTACTAGGGCTGTCCCCGACTAAGGATTTACGAATCAGAATCGTCAAGTCCTGCCTGTAGTCGAATCATGTGTGTTTTTGTGTGCGCCGATTGCCAGCCGAAGCTAAACTGAGGCTTATTGTCTGCGCGTCTCTCTCTCTCCCCTGTAAATGGTGTAAATGACACCTACGTGATTACACTGTCGCAACCCTCATTTCAAGTTGAAAAACTGTTTCCCCACTGATGGTCAGTGTCCAGACCTGAGGAAACACATGAAGCACATGACAACGTTGTGCACGTATAAACTGAGAGCACTGCTGTTTGCAGGCAAAGTTTTGGGCGATAAAGACGTAGCGAATTTCAGGATGGGTGAAATAGAGTGAAGCGTCTCCCCATGAAGAGAGACGCTGTGCGCATTTATGCACGAGCCACAGCAGCATAACTTCATATTTAAATCTCCCGAAAAGCTGACAGGATCATCAGGATCTAATGTTAAATAATATGCTATGTTTTTCCAACACATCCAAACAGTCCCACAAACAGTCCAGGTTCATACAGAGACAGTGTTTGGAGTAAAGCAGCTGTCCTCCTGATCCATCCTGAGCTGCACTGTGCGCAGCTCTGCAGAGATTTTTAATAGGCCTAGTAAAAAAAATTGAAAATCAATATGTGGCGTTCAGCGTCGATATTGAGGTGGGCCGCCACAAATAAATCAATGTATGGGAACACTGTACTGTTCAGCTGCACTATCTGTGGCTTCGCTGTCCTCTGTTTAATCTTTCACTCGTGAACCAGGCTGTGGCATCCTTCTCTTCCTGGTCTTAGCATCTGTGACCCTGGTACTTGTACTACTACAGAACGAGTCTGTTACTTTTTTACATTTCAGTTAAACTCTGCTTTTCCATTTACTGTTGTAGCTGGTTTTCCAGCGGTCAGAGTCACTGTGGTGTGTGAGTAAAGGGCCGGCTCCGGTTTGTTTTTTCCTCGTCCCGGTGATCAGCGCATCTGGGTGATGTACGTTAGCATGTCGGATGTTTCCATTCACATAACGTTACACTACAACAGCGGCGCAACGTCGACACACAGACACTGTCCTCATACACAACTGTTTCTCCGTTGCGGTTGTAACATTAACTGACCAGGAACCTGCAGACGGGTCTTCCAGCTCTGCTGTCATTAGTGCTCGCCAAAGAACATCAGAGTCACACCAAATGGAGTAAATTATAAAGTCACACACATAAAAAGTGTTTATTTATGAAGTTACATTTATTTAATCCTACGAAAGGACAAGAACAAATTTAACACCATGGTAAACAAAATTTATTATTTTGGTAATGAAATTTAATACTTTTATGGTGTACCCTGTGGGTCGCGTTAGTTGGTGAAGTAATATGGAAAGCGATACAACTTTGCACCGCATAACATTAGCAATTAACAATAGCATTGCTTTATTGAATTATTTCCTTATTTATTGCAAGACACAAAAAATTTATTATTTTCCATATAATAAATACTAGGGGATATGGGGCTTTAGCCTTTTTCAGCCCTGAAAATACCAGTGCGTGCTTGCAGTCTCTCTCTCTCTCCCTCTCTCTCTCCTTCCCCCTTCCTCCGGTGGTCACATGAGTCCATAATATGTCTGGCAAAATTTCATGCATCGGCCGACAATGGGAAAAGGTTGGAGTGTCCAGAGGGAGTATTTTGCAAATCTCTCAAATAATTCATTCATTTAACATCAACTGGCATTTAAAGGGTTAAAATCCTGAAAATGATTGAATATTTGGTATTGTTAAGCAGGGAATAAGTTCTTAAAAGATTTCTGAAAAAAAAAAAAAAACAGATAAAAATATTGATGATGATTTTGTAGCATTTTTTTGTGCATGTACATTTTTGCCACAAAGGTGTCCAGAGGGTGCAAAATGCTGCTCCCTAATAAAAGAATAATGTTTCTGCTGATACCTGTTCAGAAAAAAACCCCAAGAAAACAGATTTATATATGTTAACCTGTTGCTCAGAAGGTGCCTGTTATGATGTTCTGATCGGGGGTCTGGACTCTGATGGTAACTTGTTTTAACAAGCTAGATAAAAGGTAATTCCCTGGCAGTGGCAAACAGCTTTGGTTTTATATTTGATTTGATTACGTTAATGTTTAGGTTGATGAGGGAGAGCTCAGCGCACTGAAACTTAAGACACATGTAATATGTATATCAGGGCTCGACAATAACGGTGGCCCGATGGCCAGTAAAACGTAACATCGGGACAGTTGAACTAGCTGATTGGGCCAGTGCAAGTATTTAAAAAAAATAAAAAATAAAATATACAATGAAACTCAAAATCCTGCAGTTATTTTGCAGCTCTTGGCGCACACCGACGTGACGAGAGGTTGTCAAATGTTATTTCTCTAATCTCAATCATGAGGCAACCTCTGGGTCTGAAAGTGAAACAGTGCAGATGGAACTTAAAGCTGCATTCTCTCTAACGGCCAGCAGGGGGCGAGTTCCATTAGAAATAATGATAAATTTGTTGCTACTTCTAGGCTGATTTATTACCTCAGTAAACAAGTTTAAATTACTTTATAGTCTCAGTCGCTAGTTTCAAGTCTTCTTCAACACAGCATGATGTTCACTGAGCATATTATGGTCCTATGCAGCGTTTGCTTTTGGGCGGGACTACCTTGTGATTGATAGGTCGCTACCATGGCAACCTGTTCATCAGGATAGAGGCGACTAGTGCCTGCTGCTCTGTGCACATTGGCTGATGGCTGTAAGCAGGAGAGCACGTCATGTTTGAGTCTGTTAGTATGTTTTGTTTTAAAAGTAAATTGTTTTGTTAAAATTATAAAAAATAAAAAGGTTAACTGTGATTACATTTTTGTTTAGTTTTTTTTTATATCCAGGATGTATTTAATAAACGATTTAACACTTTTGGAAGGAGGGACAGTAAAAATTGTCTTCAGGCCAGTAAGTTTCAAATCCTCTGGCCAGATGGTTGTTTTGTTTAGGTTGGCTTTTGTTATAATTACATTTTCTTCTTTGCAGAAAGGAACTGGATCTGTGGAGGCCAGCCATTATTAAACATCTATACTCAACAGCAGCTTCTTCCACTGTATTTGAGATGTGATGGTGAACCACGTTCAGAACATCCATGAACACAGCATGCCGAAACCAGTTACGACATACCTTATATGGTTTGTGGTTAAAATCGATTAGTGGTCCAGTCTTCAGTGGGGCTGGTTGGTGTCTGGGTTAATTTGATTTCAGTGCCTCCAGAAATGAAATATTGTGGAGGTAAATTTCCCAGATTGTGCAAAGAATTAGAATAATTTCATAAATGGAAATGCATCACATCAACATTTGTACTTAAGTAAATCACAGCTAATTCTGTAGAGTAAAAATTTTCTGTTTTGAAACAGCCATTTTGGCTGTTGGCACTTTTTGGTAATAAGGTGGCAACATTGCCTCAAAACTTCACACAATACAAGAAAAATTTGGTCTTACAAATGTCCTATATGTTGTCTTTACTTCTGGGTTTTTTCACACATGTACAACTTGGGAACTGCATGACCTGCCTTTTCCACAGGTTTCCCTCGGTACTTCTGCATTTTAACCACGATGGAAGATGAGAGGTTGCTGTGATAGTGTGTTATATTTTATAAACATGTTTTTCCTTTCCCCAGCATATGCATCAGCCCTTATGATTCCACTGCACCTTCCCCGCTTAGCAGATCAGCCAAAAGATCCTCTTGGATGGGTGAGGCAGTCGGCCTCCTTCGGTTACACTGACCAGCACAGAACTCTTGGGTCGCGGTTTTCAGGTTAAGATCTTTTTCTAATGAAGGCAAAGCCAGATCAGTCCTACAATTAATATTATCCTCGGCCAAAGACAGACTCAGTCACATACTCAGGACATTATGAAGTCCTTACTAGGGCTGAAACTATTCATCGATTAAATCGATAAAATCGATTCATAAAATGCTTCATAAATTCATAAATTCATAAAAACACAAATTCTTTGCAGTGATGCTTCGTTTAATCCATGTAACTATACAGCACAGTGTTTCGCAGGGACATTTATTACTGTCGCACATCGCCCTTACGCTGTGAACACGACGTGATTATGATGGAGCTGTTTGCAAAGTGTCCAAAGTATGGGATTATTTCAAGCTAAAGAAAACAACAACTGATGGAAAACAACAAATGTTACTGTCCGTCCACCGTCAGCAACAGCACGACGGCGCCTTATCAGAAAGCAGCCGGTGTTGTGCCAGCCGATCACAGACAAGGTAACGCCAAGCAAAAGTACTTCTTAAACAACGCATCGATGAAATAATCTATAGAAGATTTGAATACTAAAATCATCGTTAGCTGCAGCCCTAGTCCTTACCTTTATGTTGTGTCCTAAGTTTATGCTTTGTAGCTTTTTCCCTCTCCTTTATTGAGTTATCTATTTTTTGTGCATGTAACAGGTTTACAAAGTAAAAAACCCAAAGTCCAGCACAAAGGGAGTTCCCATCTCCCACAGAAAGCACTGCTCTGAACTGCCTGAAAACAGCTCGTTTGTAGTCCAGCCGCTTCCCTTTGATCCCTGTGACGACACAGCAAAATCCGCGTCATAACGTTCGCCTAGCAGTTAGTCCGACACGTCCTCAAAAACACCGGTGGAAAAACACTTAGCTGCTGCAGCACACAGTGACAAGACTTCCGCTTGCTCCCTCTCCTCTCCCTTCCAAACACTAGCTACCCTCCAGGCAGTCAGTAGACAAAGTTGTTACTGTGATGTAGAGACAGAGCTCAGTTAAAACTTTATGGATGAAAGATACTTTTGTTACAGATTAATAACTCACCACTCTGAAACTCTTGCTCCACTCCATGACACTAATAGGGGTGGGAATCGCAGGGTACCTCATGATATGATACGATACACGGCTCACGATAACGATAATATCACGATACAGCAATTCTGCGATAATTGATATATCGCTTGACAATCCTAAAGTGATACATCATGATGTCTGTCCAACTATTAATACAAAATGCCCATTAAAAAGTTTAGTATTTATTTTCTGCAAATCCAAACTGTTATAATGTCCAAACATTATAATTCTGCTCAGTCTGTAAATAAAACTAAAGAGCAACTGTGAATAATTATTATAAAAACATTTGTTTATAAAAGGCACATAAAATGCAAATGCACTGAATTTTTTACTGCAAATGCAAAATTGCTGTGTACCACCTAAGTTTAATCTGTACATCACATTATCATCATATTAATAACTGTTCAGTGACACAGCATTGTGCTGCCCTTTCTGTCCCTACTGATAGCTGTAGTTTTAGGCCACTGGGAATATTTTAGTTTTGACAGTAAAGTTAGCAGCTCTTTTGTATTTCACACAGAGCTCAGGAAACATGTACTTGAAGTATTTGCACAATATGTCACTCAGGATGTTCAGCATGTGAAGCAAAATATGTAGTTTGTTAGGATTGTATTTTCTCGATCGTTGTACTAATGTCCGTTAGCACGTTAATGGAGATTCCCATTATATGTTAGCACTGAGCTAACCGTCAAAGCGCTATTTTTTATTAATATTATGTATCGATATGATGAACTGAAATATCAATACAGTATCATGGAAAAATGTACAACGATATATTGCCGTATCGATTTACTGTCACACCCCTAGTTGCTAAGCTGGTAAGGGGAACGTATACAGCTGAACTGAAGCCGCGTTTACCAGCTTCCCAGGGCCAGCCCTACTCTGCTTCTGATTGGCTAGTAGTCCTTAACTAGGAAATGCGCATGTGCAACTCCCAACAAAGATCCTGTAGAGGTAAGATGTAACACTCCATAGCTAAAATGAATCAAAGCCCCTTGAGGTAAATGATTTGTGATATTGGGCTATGTAAATAAAACTGACTTGGCTTGACTGAGTGAGGATGGTAAATAGAATTCTTCAGTCCTCAAGTCTTTCTTTCACCGTGCTGGGAGAAGCTAAGAGCCACATTAGCCAAATGGGAAGCACCCCATGTAAGCAATTATTGCACAGGTAATGCCATAGCCACTCTGACTGTTCTTTACCTTACCTTTGTATGTTAGAATGCAGTTATTATTGGAATACTGGCTTTTATTTGAGAATTTAGGGTATATTTAAAAAATTTTCCATTTTTGTCTCTGGATATGGTTTGACACAAAATGTGATTCACATAACCTACAAAGTCAAGACAAAAACAGGAAGAAGCTAGCCTCACTCTTCAGAACAGTTCAGAAGTTACTAAATTCCTGAATAATATGCCACAATTCACCCATGCACTGTAAACGAGTAAAAGAGTACTGAAACCAGGAAGGTGCGTCATCTCATCTGACCTAGCTTCACAACCCTCCCTCTGAGCAGGGCCAAATGTGGGCTGGACACTCTTGCTCAGGGCCCGTATTTATCAAGCTTCTCAGAATTACTCATAAGAACACTGCTAAGAACTGACTTAAGAGTAAAAAAATTCTTGACTCAAAGCTGTGCTTAAAAGTTAGTTGTCAAGCATCATAGTCCTAATTTGAGTGAAGTGTAGGACTAAATCTTAAGTGTCAGTCTTAGTGCTGATTTACGACACTTGGCTGATTTTGGATGACGATGTCGCCAAGGACCAATGACTGAATAGATTTCCTTCTTTAAGAATATTCTCAGATAGATTCTCATTGAATGGTGAAATTCCCAAGAGGAGTTTATATTAAATACACATTTAACAATAAAGAATTCAAGATAATATATGATATAGGCCTACACATTAATAAATGAAAGATAAAAAAGTTTCTCTTTATATGAGCGCCATTAAATGTGTTCCTGTATTGCCGGCAATATGAACTGTGTTTGCTTCTGTCGGATTACGGAGGGTGTTGTTGAGAAGTCGCTGAAATGCATGACAATGTGTGGAGCTGTAAGTGCTACAATTGTTTCCATGACTATTCGGCTTATTGATGGTTGTGACGGGCCAAAATCATCAGCATTGCTGCGTTTGTCCTGTGGCAAAGAAACGAAGCGTCATCTCCACCTTCAATTTAACTGAAAACGTTACATAACTGCGTAAAGTCAGTGGTGAGATGACGTCCCTCACCAACTCGCTGACAAAGATTATGCCTGCACTGTCCGACCCAGTCTTATTAACTACGCGTCGTCAGAATTCTTCCTCTCCTCTCCGCATGTCTCTGTCTCCATAGTGCCATCACAAGCCCTACTGGCAACTCCTAACCACTTGAGAGACCTCTCGAGCTGTCTTAAATAACTGGGAAAGTAAGAGTGATTCTTAGAAGTAAATTTCATGAAGACTAAAATGGCACTTTGAGAAGCTTGATAAATACCGGCCCTGGTCTACAGGCGTTTGTATTAGCACTGGCACTCATGTAATGAGTGTAATCATGTACTTTGTATATTCTATGTTTTTGTGCTAAAGTTGATAAACTACACCTGCAGCCTCAGGCCTCTGTGAATGCCTCCCCCATATAAAAGTAGTATTTGCTACATTAAAGCCAAAAAAGAAGTTACTCTAGCCACTAGGGTCTAAAACATGCAACATACACTGTAAATGCAGCACCCACCGTATTTGATTAGCACAATAAAGGTTTCTTAACAGTTAGGCTACTTGAGATTATCATTTGGCTCTGAATTGCTGCCTCGCCATCAGAATGGACCACTGCTGTTTAGTAATGCGTTTAATGAGAGAAAAAAGGCGAGCCATTCTGCTACAACCAAATTAAGAGAATTTCAGAAGTAGGATGGTTAGATGTGTTTAGGACAAGGGTTTTATCACATGTTGCATCCTCTATGCTTGGCTCTCAGATGGCCTGAGCTCCATCAAGTCATTTCCTTCTAGTTTGCTAAAAGGCTTTTAGTCCTTGCCTGCTTCTCTGACACTTGCACAAAGGAAAAACCATCACCTTGCTGGCTTCATGGCTTGGGCCGTGTTCAACAGCAGAATCAAAGTCACAATAAAAGCTCAACATCAGACACAGTGAGCAAAGTGCAAAACAACAAAGCTTTATTCAAATTATGTAATCAGCATGGGCAAAAAATGAAATGTAAGGCCAACAACTAATCACAGTGTCACCAAGGTAGATTAGGCTTGTTAATTATGTCTTTGTTTTATTTGAGTAGGGGGAAAAAAGGGGAATAATTTACCTTTTCTTTACAGAATACTAATAATTATTCCCAAAGCAGGACATTCATCTAAAACCATCAAAACACATGTGATTCACTAAACTAATGTGCACATGTGAATTTTCAAGGGGGAATCTGTGTAATATCTTATAGGGAATAACTACTGTTAAAGTTAAATTACCTCAGTGTGAAAGTACTATTCCTCCTTTAAAAAAACAAAATGATTTTAAAGGTCAAGTGTTTAAGATTTAGTGGCCATCCAGCGGTGAGGTCGCAAATTACAATGAACCTGTAGACAGCAGAGAGTAGCCAGTCAAGAAATGAGGTTTCTTTAGGTCAATATATTTAGAAATTATATTTACTTAATTATTATGTTGTTACTGTGACTTGGCCAATGACAGATAACATGGAAAATGTAAAACAAGAGTGTGAGACACTGTCACTGTTTCTGCACCACAGTCCATTATAAACCACACGTTAGATAAAGTTTATACAAACATTGAGAAGGGAAACACATTCATTCTCTCTGTGATTATGGACCCTCGCCAAAACTTCCCGCCAACAATAATATCTGGCTCGCTACCAGATTATGATGCTTTGATAGCAGCAAAAAATACAAATAAATAAATACTTTGATAGCGGTGCTGAAATAGATCTCAGTCATGACAGCAACAGTTACTCACACAATCACTTCCTGTTTTAGTGGCTTTGCCTGCATAATTAAAGCACGAGAACGTTTGAAAAACTCTGAACAACATCAAAAGAGTCTGTAGCCTGCTTGACACACCTCTGAAATAGCCATCTGAAAACGTGCTTCCCCTAAATGTCCTCTGCCTGGAGATACTGGGGAAATGAAAAAGCGTCTGTAGCTTGATGGATGACGATCAAACACCGAAACACAAACAGTGCAGCACATGTTTTGTTGTGAGCCAGAGAAACGGTCACTGCAAAATCCATTTGTTGAAGAGGGAAAAAAAAAAAAATTATACCCAGCGTGGGATCAAACACGCAACCTTCTAGGTGAGCGTCCTGCAGTGCTACATATTAGTCTACTATCACCCACAATCTAATGGATGAAAATATTGCTCCGATGTAAAACTTATTTGCAGACCCCTGCTGTATATTATTACTTCTTCTTCTTCTAACGTACGTATTCAACATAGTGATGAGAGTCTACACTGCCAGAATTCTACAAGAACGTAGTGACAAAACATTTTTATATTCAGTCTATGGACGAAATGCGCCCCGTAATGCTTTTTGTCCGTTTTCAGCTACTGTAGAAACATGGCGGCGCAACATGTCTTCCATGGAAGGAGGGACCCGCGGTTATGTAGATAGAAATGACTCATTCTAAAAGGTAATAAAAATATAACAGTTTATTACAGAAAGTAAATAAAGGACTTTCAGTTCAAATGTATTTAAGTTAAATATTCACAGTAAATGAGATGACATTAAGAAAATGGAGCCTTCAAACATTAAAGACTTGTTTCGCCATTAACAAAACATTTTTTGACTTCTTAATCTTAGCTTGGGTTTTGAAATTGTGATGGACACTTTAACTGGTTTGTCGGCTGCACACCCATAATGCCAATCTCCCTTTCCATCACATCCCAAAGGGGCTTTATTGGATTGAGATCTGGTGAACTCATGGTCATGTTCAAGAAACCAGTATGAGATGATTTGAGCTTTGTGACATGGTGCATTATCCTGCTGGAAGCAGCCATCAGAAGATGGTACACTGTGGTCATAAAGGGATGGACATGGTCAGCAACAAAACTCAGGGAGGCTGTTGCGTTTAAACAATGCTCAACTGATGATAAGTGGCCCAAAGTTTGCCAAGAAAATATCCCCCACACTATTACACCACCAGCAGCAGTCTGAAACGCTGATACAAGGCAGGACGGATCCATGCTTTCATGTCGTTTATGTCAAAATCTGACCCTACTATCTGAATGGCGCAGCTGAAATCGAGACTCAACACACCAGGTAACATTTTCCCAATCTTCTATTGTCCAGTTTTGGTGAGCCTGTGTGAACTGTAGCCTCAGTTTCCTGTTCTTAGCTGGCAGGAGTGGCCCCTGGTGTGGCCTTCTGCTCCTGTAGCCCATCTGCTTCAAGGTTCCACGTGTTGTGCGTTCAGAGATGGTATTCTGCATACCTTGGTTGTAACAAATGGTTATTTGAGGTACCGTTGCCTTTCTGTCATCTCGAACCAGTCCGCCCATTCTCCTCTGACATCAACAAGGTATTTTCATCCACACAACTGCTGCTCACTGGATGTTTTCTCACTGGAGATTTGGACCATTCTCTGTAAACCCTAGAGATGGTTGTGCATGAAAATCCCAGTAGATCAGCAGTTTCTGAAATACTCAAACCAGCTCGTCTGGCACAAACAACCATGCTGTGACGGCAGAAAGTTGTTTTCTTCTTATACTTATTATCTTTTATGCAAGTACTTATAAGAGTGCTATTTCTCTATTATTATTATTATTATTATTATGTCTTATACATTGTTTAATCTTTAACCTGTTCCTTTTATTATTATTCTCATCCTGCTAGTCTGTCCACATGTGTAGAGTTTAGGTCAGCGATGTGGAGTTGTTTTCTGTTCCTCTCCTGTTTTGGCTGGGACCAGTCAAAGCTGGTAGAGGATCTTTTGTTCCCCAAAACATAGAAACCCAGACTGTGTAAATGATGATACATCCCTGTGCTCTGGGCCAGACGTTAGTGACTGTCCTAGGAGACTGAACCTCTGGTCCAGCTGATTTGTGTTGTAGTACTTCTCTGTTTTGTTAAATAAATTCTTAAGACAACGGTTTGTTGTAACTCAATTATTTGCTCAACCTCTCACCAGGGATATAATTTCCACGACACATGCCACCTTCAAATTCACTTAAATCCCCTTTCTTCCCCATTCAGATGCTCAGTTTGAACTTCAGCAAGTTGTCTTGACCACGTGTACATGCCTAAATGCACTGAGTTGCAGCCATGTGATTGGCTGATTAGCTATTTGTGTTAACAAGCAATTGAACAAGTGTACCTAATAAAGGGGCCGGTGTGTGTATAATTTCACTTCATATCACACAAAACTATTTCATATTGCACCTTTAAATTGTAAAAACACATAAGCCAAGTTCCAGCTCAAATCTCAAATCCCATCTGATAAATATTTCATCAGCAATTCAGCTAATGAGTCCTTTTCAGAATTTAACTCAGCTAACTGATGGAATTATCATCATCGGTTGTAAAAATACAAAGATAACATCAAATAGCATTGCAAGAATTGCAGAGTTTTAATATCTTCTAAAAACTGTATAGTTTTCAGTTTAGTTTGTGCGTGAAAACACTGCAGCGAACACAACATGACTCACCCGGCACATCTTCACCATCTGCACATATTGTGTAAATTAACAAAGTAAGTAAATAATATAATTCTGTTATAATTGCTGCATTTAATTTTGTTTGTGAACAAGCTGCAATCAATCAATATGTGCTTTCTAACTTCTACCCTACAAGCACCTCAATTTCTGTATCAGAAAAACTCTTTTCCATCTTTTTTGACATCCACTTTGTGTCGACCATGTTTTCTTTATTTCAGCCATTGTGCCAGTCTGAGTTGGCTGCATGACTGCCATAGTGACACTCAGCCACTCTGTCGTGTTGCGTTTGTTGCTGAGCCAAGACTTCAAACTAGGACGATTTGACCAAAAATCGAAATCGTGATTAATTGAACATTTTTCCTCCATTACGATTAATGAATGATTATTTTGGTTTCGGTATCTTTGCCCTCATAGTTCACTGACATGGTTTGTACTGTAAATATGCTATAACACTAATAACTATTAGAGATATGAGAGAGAGATAAACTTTATTTTCTCCAAGGAGAAGTTTTTCTAGGGCCAATAGTGCACATTGCAACTTTGCAGACAAAACAGTATACATACACATACAAACACGACACCTTAGCCCAGTGGTAGGCACTGATGTACCGGCAAGCAAGTACAGCAAGAAATGCAAGAGATTACTAAGAGGTATTAACAGATATTAAAGGTGGGGGTTTTTTTCCATTCATTTGAATTATCAAAATATTACTTGATAAGGTAATGCTAATGTGCACATAATTCCATATTTATATATTTCAACATTTATTTATGTTGACTGTATGTTTGTCTACGTGTAGCACCTTATCACCACAATAAATTCCTCGTATGTGTAAAACACTTCTTGGCAGTATAGTAGTGGTGGGGGGGAAAAAAATCGATACAGCATAGTGTCGTGATATTTGCCATGGCAATACTGTATCGATACACGTACACAAAGTATCAATATTTTAGTATATAAATTGCAGATGGGAGTTTTAACTTTTTGGTACTAGAATAATAAAATCTATTGCTTTTTTAGTCCACTAGAAAATTAACAGGACCATATAGAGGACTGAAAAAGTGAACAAACAGAGAAATGTTTCTTTTTAGATAAACAGATGTTGACAAAGTTTGACTTTAGGGACCTAATTGGAAGTTGGAAAAGGGTAATAAATTGCAATATATCTCAATATATTTTAACAGATACTTGGTATCTGAACGGCCGCCCAGGTATAATCGGCAACCCATTTTAGCATTTTGCAGACCAACACAGAGTTCTTTCCATTACGTTACAAGATGCAGACACAGTGGATATTTTACAAGCACAAACCAGGTGAAGTGACAGTGAATACACCAGTGCAGATATGATTCATTGGCAACCATGTTTGTTTCTGTCGTTTTGATAGGCTTCGTCATTAACAAGCCTCCTCCACATGCAGCGCACCTGCTGCTGAAAACAAAATCATGGGTAGAAAAATCCAAAAGAGGAGTTCTGCGTCTTTTAGGCGAATTTATAAAAGTTACTGCTGACGGAGTAAGTCAGCAGGGCACACACAGGGAGAGAGAGACAAGAAGAGGTATGTGCATGTGTGGGGAAAAGAGAAGTGAAGGGGAAGGGTGCAGATCCAAGTAGCCTAAGCTAGTGAAAAATCACCAAAACAAGGTGCAGAATGACGAAGAATTAAAATGGTGAAATAAGAAATAACCTAAGCTACTATTATTTGAAAAATACCCCTTCACCGACGGGCCTCCCACCCCTCCATCATTACAAAATATGACAACATTTATGGCAGCAAAAAACCTAATAATTCTGAAAATGTGATTTTATCTTTCCTGAAGTATTCTATCAGATAGCTTTACTAAGCTTTGTCAACAACTGTAGCTATAACTCTCAAACAAAATGCATCTTTCTTTCCATCAGGATGTCTGGCCAAGTCAACACCACAACATGTGACCATGTCACGAGACAGCATTCCATCTGTCACCAGTCTGTGCTAGAAGCAGAGCGTTTATAACAGCGCCACACAGTAATGTGACCATAGTAAGGACGCTTTAAAGGCAGTACAGCATGCGCTAGATGTTCAAATCTCAACACATTAAAGAAAACACAGTTGCATGGTGTGTCATTCATTCGTGTGGTTTTCATCCGAGTCAGCTGACTGCCTGCAGTGTAATCGACGGTGCTACTGACGCTCTGTCGGATTGGTATTAATGCTCAGTTTGTAGTAACGTTACGCAGTCATAACAACAGCCACAGTGGTGTATTTCTCCCTTATGAAATTTACATACGACTTATATGTACACTGTGCTTGGAAAAGCTAATTAATGCAAGTAGGTGTAGCTAAAAATGGTAAAGGACGACTCAACGACGGACTAACTTAGCCACTGTTAGCGTGCTAGCTTAGCGTTAGCTGGTTTTGACACGAATACATACGTGTAGCTTATTTTATGAATACTAAACTACTCAGTTGTAACCGCAGATCGAATTTAATAGCCTTTGTAAAAACAGCTGGTTTATTTAATTGTCGTGATTCCCAGTACGCAGCTCCATAGCTTGTTAAATAACGTTAGCTAACATTACTGCTCCCGTATGCTGCGTTTATGTTCACTGGGAATAATGCTATTATCAAACGCCATGGCTTCCTTCTTAAATATTGTCAGTCTTAGCACACGTTTGATAACTTTACAAACCAACAGTCCCAGTACTGAAATTAAAAGATTTCTAGAAATGAAGTAACGTTAACGTCATTACTACAATTCAGAATTCAGGAAATTATTGAAACCAAATCCATCATCTGTCATCTGATACAAGTTTCCGGATCGGAATATTACTATTTATGCAATACATTACTATCCTGGATCCGGGTAAACTTTTCCAATGTAACAGAAATTGTATTTTGTAGGTTTATTTTACTACTAAAAGCTTAATTTAAACTATATATTATGGCGACAGTCGCATTCCCCACTGTTCGCTTGTCATTGAATGTAGCACAACAACCTTGTTAGCCACTAGCTAACAGCTGCAGCTACCTCCAGCAGCCTGGTAACATCACATACTTAGCCTGGGTTGAGAGATGTAATTCCTGGTCACAGCCTGGGTGTGTGTCCTCGCAGCTGCTGCCAAGCCGTTGACGTCCATCGCCCTGTTTGCCACCAATGTTGCCATCGTCGGATAAGGAAAAGAGAGCCTGAGAAAGCTAACGTTGGTGGTTGTGTTCTGCTAACTGGTGCTGAATAACAAGAATGATAGCAGAGCGGTGATCATGTGACACTGAGGAACCGGATGTTTGATGGAAAGGGGCTGGAACATATAACAGTGTTAAGAAGGGAATTTCGCATTACTTTTTCATCCAAACACGTTGCCAAAGCATAGTGTGTATGCAAACATTTGACAGTATAACAATAAATAAAACTATAAACACCGTTGTTCTATGACATCCAGTTATTGGATGTAGCTGCTAGTTCTTCTGTATTAAAACGTGTTTCTTTGGAAGGAAAAGTAAGTCTGGGGTTCTTGAGAGGTGACTTTGGGGGTAAATATTAAAATGTTTTTTGTTTGTTTTTTAAAGTTTATTTTTGCCATTTTCTTGCTGCATCTGACAGGTACACAGGCCTTTTTCACAGCAGATATTGTGTAATGGCATATCAGAATGCTTTTTTTCATAGCACACAACAAAAAAATAAGACAGTGGTCACCACATCACAGTCCATCTTTAGTAGGCTATATGTGCAATTTCAATTGCATTCATCAAACATTAGTTATAAATCCACACACAGTTTGGAAGCTAAAAACATTGAATTCCAATATTTACAACTGATATGAAGCCACACCAATCATCACCCAGCCCACACAAATGTAAGGTTCTGTGCTCACAAGTTAAATTACTAGATTTGTTCTGGGGGACAGTTTATTCTATAGTTGACATAGACTAAGATTCTCAGCCGAAATAGCATACATATGCCTACATTATGTTTACTTAAAAAAAAGAATTGGGTATTAGCTGCAGGCAGCATCAACAGCTTATCGGAAAACAGGCATGCTTCTTACTAACATATGACAAAATATACTTATAAAATAAGAAACAAGAAATAGTTGTAGGTAATAGTAAGATATTTAGAATCTGAGTGAAATGCTCAGTGATTTGTAGCTTGGATGCCTCTGCTATATCTAATATATATGTGCATTCTCTCTGTGATTCCCTGTCTGTCACACATGCACGTTCACCAGCACAATGTCCTGGTGAGTGAACTGTTGAGTGACAGGTAAAATTACAGGATTGCACACATTTTACCCTTAAAAACTCTTAGTTTCCTGTTTTCTAATTTTTAAAGCTCTGATCCATTCTCATTTGACGCAGCATGTTCTGCACAATAGCTTGTAAGCGACTGTTTGAAGATGATTTTGAACCATGCCCCCTGCACAACCAACACACAGGCAGTCACACATCACATACAGACAAGCACAGCTCTCTGATGGTGGAAAAGCACTACAGATTAAAGTGGTAAGCACTGCCATGGTGAAGCTGATGACAGCCCCTAGAGAGCTCATCCAAATGTTTCAGGCTGCATGCAAAAAATAGCAAATTAATGCAAGTGAAGGGTTTCTGCCTACAGGAGCAGTGCCCTCATTTTAGAAAAGGTGATTTCCCTCAAACTCCTCAGATCCACCCATCTAGGCAAATAGGTATCATAATATTCATGCATTTTTTTTGTATGTCTGCTGTTGTTTTAAAGGGCTCACACATTGTCCTAATGTATAAACTGTATGTTAAATTCAGCCTAGTACTCCTACAATCATATTGAGTGATTCCTCAGCATACACTATTAACCAAGTACTGTACTGTAAGTAAGTAAGAGTGTGGTGATTGGGATGGTGGAAGGGTGTAGTACATCTGGCCTTCATGACCAGAGATCACACCCTGCTGTAGACAGGTCTCTTTTTTAAACCATAACCAAAAACTTTCTATAACGTTAAAGCTGCACAAATCAATATGTTTAATATGAATTAGTAAAATTATCTTATTATTATCTCCGCCAGACATTAGCCTAGAGTGGCTCAACTTCCTAAAATTGTTTAAATGTTAAATGTGTGAGGGGTTATAAAAGTGTAACTGGAGACAGGATACAAAAGAGGGACTGGTTTTAGGTTTTATTTTATCTTCAAAAAGAAGAAAGAGGTCAAAAGAAACTGCATAAATGAGATGCTTACAAAGTGGCAGCACTAGAGAAATAAATATGTGTAATAAATAAATAATAAGTTATTTAAGTTATTATGATTAAGTTAATTTTCTATCAATACAATCAAATAAAATCTAAGTCTCTGTGACATTTTGAATTGTATAGCTTATGCTTATTCTTTTGCGTCGTGTTGAATCGCAATGGGATGAATCGTATTGTCCCGCATTGGTAGTTGCTAATGTATCTTTAATGTATCAGATTGTTGCCAATGCATTGAGATGCACACACATTGGCCTCAGTGATAGAGATGCACATCTCTAATGCTCAAGGACCTCTTGTGGTTGCTGTGATTAACAATTTTTTGAAAAGCCTATATTATTGACAGAGTGTTACAACATAGCAGAAGGCATTTCTGACTATCAGTTGGCTAAAAACAAGGCTTCCCTCATCTGTTGCAGGGAACATTTTGGCCTTTGTCATGGCTCAAAAACTGACATCCATAGACATGTTTGGTCTCATCTTGACCCAGAGCATCTGCAGATTAGTTCTGTACCTGATATGTTACGATCTACTAAAGTTAGTACGAGATGAATAAATCCATGTTTTTGTTAGTAGGCGAACTAATATTATCTATCTTTAGCCAACTAAAACAATACTTTGTTTTTATCCTTACTGGAATTAATGTTTGTGTTGGAATCTGAGCTGTGCTGGGAGTGTTAATGGACTGCATTTCGTTAGCTGCACTGTAGTCAGAGAGACGCCGGGAACATGCACAGGGCCACATCCCGACCCGATACCTTCACATAAGAATCAGAATAGTGGCTGTTCCAAGCAACAGAGAAACAGGCATGTGCTTAATTTTCTAAGTGAGGTTACAGCCCATTGACAATAAAGCAGTAAAAAGTTAATTTATTACAGGTTCAGTGTGTAATATTTCTGAGGATCGACTGACAGAAAGGTAATATAAGATCCATTACTATGTTTTCAGTGGTGTATAAAGACATAATAAACCATTATGTTCTTATTACCTTAGAATGAGACATTTCTATCTACATAACCGCGGATCCCCCCTTCCATGGACGTCGCCATGTTGCGCCGCCATGTTTCTACAGTAGGTTCTGTCACTATGTTCTTCTTGTTCTACTTCTGGTAGAATTCAGGCAGTGCAGACACTCATCACTAAAGGCCCATTTATACTTGTGAGTAGGTGTGTCCGTCATTCTGCAATTACACCCCCAAACGCTAGTCGGCAGTAGCGCTATAGCGTCCACTGTGTTGATTTTTGCCGGGGTACTTCCGGTTGGCTCGGAGGCTTTGCGAGGCTACCCAGCCGACCAATCACAGAGCTTACGGTCCGCGTCGACTTGACGTGTAGTTACATTTTTGAGGAGGTGCACGTCAGGTGACGGCGTAGCCTCTGCGTAGCCCCGTAGCCTACACTGTAGCCTACACCGTCACCTACGCCGTCACCTACGCCGTCAATTTGACGCAGAAGTATAAATTGCACTTAAGCTGAATACCTACTTTCAAAGAAGAAGAAGTAGTAGTAATATACAGCAGGGGTCTGCAAATAAGTTTTGCATCAGAGCAATAGTTTCAACCATTAGATGGATGAGGATATAAGCCATAAAATTAACTTTTGTCAACATAATCTTTGGTTAGCTTAGTTGGTAAAGCGCAGGACTTGCAACCCAAGGGTTGAGTGTTTGATCCCACCTGGGGACAATTTTTTTTCTCTCTTTAACAAATAGATTCTGCAGCGAATGTGCTGCTCTGTTTTTGTTTCGGTGTTTGATCCTCACCCATCAACCTACGGACGCTTTTTCATTTCCCCAGTATCTCCAGGCAGAGGACATTTAGGGGAATCACATTTTCTGACGGCTCTTTCAGAGATGTGTCAAGCAGACTCTTTTACTGTTGTTCAGAATTTTTCAAAATAAGAGCTCAGTTCAACTCCAAATACTGCATTACAGTAAACAAGCTTCTAACGCTTTTATTTTGTAGGAAAAAACACCAAACAGGAAGTGATTGTGTGAGTAACTGTTGCTGTCATGACTGAGATCTATTTCAGCAGCTATCAAAGTATTTATTTATTTATATATTTTTTTTCATAATCTGGTAGCGAGCCAGATATTATTGTTGGCGGGAAGTTTTGGTGAGGGTCCATAATCACAGAGAGAATGAATGTGTTTCCCTTGTCAATGTTTGTATAAACTTTATCTAATGTGTGGTTTATAATGGACTGTGGTGCAGAAACAGTGACAGTGTTTCACACTCTTGGCTTACATTTTCTATGTTCCGTGGCCAAGCCTTTTTTACTGAATAATGAAGTAAATATAATTTCTTAATAAATATTCAATTCAATTTCAATTCAATTTTATTTATATAGCGCCAAATCACAACAACAGTTATCTCACAGCGCTTTTCATAAAAGAGCAGGTCTAGACCGTACTCTGTGATGTTATTTACAGAAGCCCAACAGTTCCCACCAAGAGCAAGCACTAGGCGACAGAGGCAAGGAAAAACTTCCTTTTAAGAGGCAGAAACCTCGAGCAGAACCATGGCTCAGGGTGGGCGGCCATCTGCCTCGACCGGTTGGGGTGAGAGAGAGAGAGAGAGAGAGAGAGATGTAAGGAGAGAGAGAGAGATGTAAGGAGAGAGAGATGTAAGGAGAGAGAGAGGGGAGGGAGGCAGCCTACACAATATACACACAGAGGTACACACAGTGAAGGTAATGTTGCTATAGACTAAATGAAAAATGGTACAGATATTTATAATAGTGTTAATGGTAACCATCGTAATGTTAATGATTATAATAACAATAATAACAATAAGACTAGCAACAATAGTCGTTGCAGCAGAGGGTGTCGAGCAGGAACACGGGGGCAGCAGGTGACTCGCAGCCACAGCTCCAGACTCCACAGCTCCAGAGCCAGAAAACCTGCAGGAAGTGATAGGAGAGAGGAGAGAGACGAGAAAGCACAAGACTACCAGAAAGGGGAGAAGTTGTGTTAGTAACATGCAATAATGGGATAAGGTTGCATACAGAGGGAGAGAAAGTAGAGGAGAGAGGAGCTCAGTGCATCATGGGAAATCCCCCGGCAGTCTAGGCCTATAGCAGCATAACTAAGGGATGGTTCAGGACTCACCTGAGCCAGCCCTAACTATAAGCTTTATCAAAGAGGAAAGTCTTAAGCCTACTCTTAAATGTGGAGATGGTGTCTGCCTCCTGAACCCAAACTGGAACCTGGTTCCACAGGAGAGGAGCTTGATAGCTGAACGCTCTGGCTCCTAGTCTACTTTTGGAGACTCTAGGAACCACAAGTAACCCTGCATTCTGGGAGCGCAGTGCTCTGGTGGGGTAGTAAGGTACTATGAGCTCTTTAAGATAAGATGGTGCCTGACCATTAAGAGCTTTGTAGGTAAGAAGAATGATTTTAAATTCTATTCTGGATTTTGCTGGAAGCCAATGCAAAGAAGCTAAAACAGGAGAAATGTGATCTCTTTTCCTGGTTCCTGTCAGAACACGTGCTGCAGCATTCTGGATCAGCTGAAGAGTCTTAATGGACTTTTTCGAGCAGCCTGATAATAAGGAATTGCAGTAATCCAGCCTAGAAGTAACAAATGCATGGACTAGTTTTTCTGCATCATTTTTAGACAGGATGTTACTGATTTTCGCAATATTACGTAGGTGAAAAAAGGCGGTCCTTGAAATTTGCTTAATGTGAGACTTAAACGACATGTCCTGATCAAAGATAACTCCAAGATTCCTCACAGTGGTGCTGGAGGCCAAGGTGATGCCATCCAGGGAAACTATATCTTTAGATAATGCGTCACGGAGGTGCTTAGGCCCCAGAGCAATAACTTCAGTTTTATTTGAGTTTAACATGAGAAAATTACAGGTCATCCAGGTTTTAACATCCTGAAGGCACATTTGAAGTTTAGCTAACTGATGAGTTTCATCTGGCTTGATCGATAGATATAACTGAGTATCATCTGCATAACAATGAAAGCTTATGGAATGTTTCCTGATAATATTGCCTAAAGGAAGCATATATAAAGTGAAGAGGATTGGTCCAAGGACAGATCCTTGAAGAACTCCATGAGTAACTTTGGCGTGCATGGAGGACTCATCGTTAACATGTACAAACTGAAATCGATCTGATAAATAGGACTTAAACCAGCTTAGAGCGGTTCCTTTAATGCCAATGAAATATACCAAACGAAACCTCATTTCTTGACTGGCTACTCTCTGCTGTCTCAGAAGAGACACCTTTTGTGCTGTGTCAGTCAACGTATCTGTCCTAGGCTCTTTGAAAGGGTAAGGGTCAGTGGTAGCCTGGACAGATGGTTGCAATTCGCAACCTCACTGCTAGATGCCACTAAATCTTACACACTGAACCTTTAATAAGTGATTTCATTGAAAAACTACATGTATTCCCTTTAAATATAATTTATTAGAATATAATAGGCCCTGATGGATCTTCCCAACAAGTCCTCATACCTAATCGACAGAGTAGGTCAATGTTGTCCAAAAATGACATATACGACTGGTTTCCAAAACAATCCGTATGAGTGTTAGCAAGTACCAGTCCAGCAACAGACGTGTTAATGTTGTTGGAAGATTTTAAGAATGCTTTATCGGAGAAAATGGTGGTGTTCTTAAATGAGCAAAAGGTGACTTATTTGTCTAAGGCAACAGTCTTGGCTGATGAGGTTGTGTTAACTCACAAAAATGTGTTTGTGTCTTCCTTTCGTCTAGACAGAGGTTCAGGCCCGCGACATGAGAATCTTAACCCTGGCCATCCTCCATTTGAAAAGACAAGGGGGCCACAGTCACCTCCACGTGGTGACCGAGAAGGCTTCTACTGTCACAAGAAGGGTCATGTGATTGCTGATTGTTTATCTTTAAAGCATAAATGTACTCAGCCCAGCGTTTCACAGTCAAAAGGCATATGTTTAATTTATACGAAGCCTTCAAACCCTTCATTCTAGAAGGCTTCGTGTCACTAACTGGAGACCCAAAAGATTGGCTGCCGGTAACTATTCTTAAGGACACAGGTGGCTCACAGTCCATTATTAGGGACGGAATCTTACCTTTGTCATCTGAATCATCATGTCAGTCAAGTGCAGTTGTTCAGGGTGTGGGAATGAGGTTCATCCCTGCTCCTTTGCATCATGTACATGTTGAGTCTCCTCTAGTCAGTGTACTGTTTAATGTTGCTGTCCTTCCTGTCTTGCCCATCAAAGGTGTTGACTTCATTCTGAGCTATGACCTCGCTGGGGGCAAGGTTATGCCAGTGCCTCAGGTACTAGATAGCCCAGAAACAAACCCTGAGTCTGACACGGCACACATACCTGACCTTTTTCCTGCTTGGTCAGCCTGAGGTACAGATGCCTAAGATCGGAACATCCTCTTCTCCAATGGCGGTGAAACTGCTGGCCATCAGGAAGCAGTTCATCGAAGAACAGCAAGGTGATTCCACCCTTTCGAAATGTCTAACTTCTGTTCTCAGCCAGGAAGAAGCAAGAAGGAGGAAAGTGGCCTACTTTTTTGATGATGGTCTGCTGATGCGTTGCTGGACTAATGCTGTTCCAGAGGAGGTGGACTTGAATGTGACTTACCAGATTGTTGTGCCTACAACTTATCGTTCCCAGGTACTCACCTTGGCTCATGACCATCCATGGTCAGGACACATGGGGGTCACTAAGACTTATAACAGGGTTCTTAAGCATTTCTTTTGGCCAGGACTCAAACATGATGTTGTCAATTATTTTCGTACTTGCCATGTATGTTAAGTTGCTGGAAAACCCAATCAGTTGATCTCCCCTGCTCCTCTTAACCCCATTCGAGTAATGGGTGAGCCATTTGAAAGAGTAATCGTAGATTGTGTTGGACCATTGCCCAAGTCAAAAGCTGGAAACCAGTTTCTTCTAACTCTGATGTGTACTTCCACTAGGTATCCAGAGGCCATTCCCATTCCATCGGGTCAGTCCAGCCAAGAGGGAAGTCATGAAGAAGGAGGCTGACTACCTTGTGAGGAATGCATTTGCAGTACCAAGCTCTAGTCCATGGAGTTCTCCGTGTCTCCTAGATACAAAGTCGGATGGAAGTCCAAGATTCTGCACTGACTTCCGCAAGGTAAATGCTGTAACTGTACCAGATGCATATCTGCTGCCCCTCATTGATGACTGCATTGATGAAAGTAGTCCTGCATTGTATGTCACTAAACTTGACATGTTAAAGGGATATTGGCAACTTCCCTTAACACCACGTGTCTCTGAAATCTCTGCATTTGTAAACTTTCATCTGCTGAGTTCTTCGTATCGGCGCTTCTTTTATGTTGCACCCCTCGAGCCGGGGCCGTAACACAGACCTTAACTACGTCACGCAAGTAAAGTGACCTTAGTCACATGCGCAACATAACATTATACCCTAAAGACATTTGTTTTTAGTTAACATAAAAATATAGAAAGTGAGAAGACTGAGAGGCCTCTCTATTGACTGATTATGCCTCTATTCTGTGCCATGTTGCCAAGTGCCAGTATTGCGTGAATAATTACAATACAGCAATACAAGTGGGAAATGTCTGACATCCAGTAAGAAATAACTGTGTGTGTGACGGAAAAAAAAATCATGTAGGCTATTACATTTACAAGAGACAAATAAATAAATGAAGAATTTGTCGTAGACAGCGTTTCACAAAGTTTTCACTAATTGAACAATTCACAAAACAATGTGGGTCATTTCTCTGTATTTGTATAAAGTACTGTTATGCTTTAGCATCAACCATTATCCCATAACTTTTAACTTGCATGAACAGATCTGTCGAACAAAAGTTGTCTCGCTTAAACCTTTTTAATTGATTCCTGTGATGAGGTGTGAATTTGCTACGCACTTCGGATGCTGCATGAAGGTGTTATACGTCACTTCCTGTGTCCCCTTTGTGGCGTTACATAGCACTTGGCGCTATGACTAAAAATTAATATTGGTGTGTAGATGTCTTCGGGGTGGGAGAGTTATCAAGCACGTAAAGTTTTGTGCAGATGTGAGCATGTACACTGAAGTTACAACAACTTCCTGTGTCATGGCGAAGAGTTGATCTTTGACGCCACACCACAGACACGCCCATCGACGAAAACTCACAGATAGAACAACTTTTCATCGTCTATGGCTGTAGAATGCACAGTAGAAAATTTAAGTCGATCCGATTAATTCCCGATTAAGTACGGACCTTGTAAAAGGCCATAAATGGGCTGTAATTGCATATTCAAATCAAAATGGTTGACTTCCTGTCTGTTTTACGATATGGCTCCAAGAGGCTTTTTTGTGCGTCCTGGGATGATACATGTACCACAAACGTTTTGCACATCTTGGTGATTCAGTTTGCAGGGGCTGCATCTTTGAAGGGACACTTCTTGATTCCAGCAGGTGGTGCTATGAGGTTGAGTGAATTTTGACCTGTCGATGTGTTGAGGGCATGACATTTATCAAATGTGTGAAATTTGGTAGAGATATGAGAATGTACAGCGAAGTTACAACGACTTCCTGTGTCATGGCGAAGCATTGACATCTAGTCTGGGTCAAGCTTACTGAGTTTTGGGTAAGTCACAAGATCACTGACGTAATTGCTGATGTAATCCGCACTCTGTAGCTACCTGTCGGAAGCTCCGTCTTAAACCGGACTCTTATCCAGTTTTTACGTGTTAAGTTTTACGTGGGTCAAGGATTTTGTCATCCAACATGGATTTTAAGCTAGATGACCGTAAAAACACTATCAACGCTACTGACCACAACAAAGCTCCAGCGGCTATGCTAGCCGAGATAACTCTGCCCCATGAGCAATGCACACTCCTTAAGAAAGCGAACAAAAATATTGCTGACCTTATGGAAGACATCTGACGACTTTCAGAGGAACTCAAAGAGAAAGATTCCCTGCTGACTGGCTTTATGGATGTGGCTTCAGTACAAGCCAAACAGACTGTTTCCCTTAGCGCAACCGCCAACATCCAGGACACCGTGCTATGGGACCCCTCTCGCCTTCCCAGGCTTTCCTCCTGCTCGACTCCAAAGCATCAGTCAACCTGGGCTGAAGTGGTGGTCCGTGGCTGCAAGAGAGTGATAGTCCATGTCAGAACAAATGACACAGCTCTTCAGCAGTCTGAGCTGACAAAATCAGATTTTAACGGTCTTTTTAACTTTTTAAAGCAGTGTGGAAAGTCCGTTTTTATCTCTGGTCCCATTCCCACAGTTGGTCGCGGTGCTGGCCGCTTCAGTAGACTCCTTGGCCTCCACGACTGGCTCCAGTCTGCCTGCAGGGCTCACCGTGTGTGTTATGTGGATAATTTTAATATTTTCTGGCAAAGAAAGTCTCTTTTTAAGACAGACGGGCTCAGAAATGTTAGCTGCTCACATACAGCATGTAGTGCGGTCCACACATGACTTATGTGAATGACTAATCATTCATGCAGCACACCTGGACACACCACCGGTCACTGAACAGATCTCTGCCTCACTGCCACAAACAACTGTCTCCACCTGCTGGCATGTAAAGCCGTCTGCTCCCAGCGCTGTTCCACAGACTTCTATTCCTGTCATCATCACGCATAGACCAGCAAACCGAAATGTGCACATCCCACACAGAAATATTAGTAATCTCTTAAGGATTAGGACAACTGCACCAACTCCAGCACCTAGAACAAACTCATTTAAAATGGCTCTCTTCAATGTGAGATCACTTTCAAGTAAGACTTTTATCTTAAATGATTTTATCTTGTCTGCAAATCTAGATTTTGTGTTTTTAACTGAATCATGGTTGCAAATGAATGACCATAGCCAGTTAGCTGAACTGTGTCCGCCTCAATATGATTGTTTTAGTCAGCCGAGGGTCAGTGGTCGTGGTGGTGGGCTAGTGAGCGTGTATAGGAAAAATTTAAAATGTTTTCACTCTTAAACTTGGAGGGCTGAAACATATCATATTTGTTATAATTCATCGCCCCCCAAAACCACCTGGAGGATTTATATCAGAACTTCCTGAATTTTTATCTACTCTGGTTTTAAATAATGACAGAATTGTTCTTTGTGGCGATTTTAATATTCATGTTGATGACCCCACCAATGTTAATACAACTGACTTTTTAAATATGGCCACTTCTTTTAACTTCAAACTACATGTCAAAGGGCAAACACATAACCGTGGTCATACATTGGACTTGGTTTTTACCCTGGATGTCAGCATTTCCCCTGTGGAATTAGTGGACATGACCATATCTGACCACAGATGTATTGTTTTTAGCTGCAATTCGCCTGTTACTCATGCCGCCTCACCAAGCTCCGTGTGTTCTCGCATCTTGTCAAGTGTTTCAAAGTTTTGCGCATTCTTTCAGAGCCAAAGCCAACACCTGTCTGATTCCAACACCAACAATCTGGTCGTTCACTTCAATCATATCTGCTTGTCGTCACTAAATATTACTGCTCCTCTAAAGGTTAGGCCTACGTCTAAAACTAGTAAGCAACCCTGGATAAATGACAGCATTCGCAGCCTAAAAAGGGAATGCAGGAAAAAATCCAGTCTCCAAGTCCATTACCTCAGTCTGAAGGATTTTTTAATTAACTACAATAACATGATTAAGGATGCGAGAACACACTATTTTTCTGAACTCATTACTACACATAAACACAATCCCAGGTTTCTGTTTAAGACTGTGGATCAGCTGGTAAACCCAACCCCTCCTTGTGCCTCAGCTGGAAGTAACGATGACTGTGAATTGTTTTTATCTTATTTTACTAATAAGGTGGTGTCAATCAGAGCCTCTATTACCCCCGCGGCCTCTTACTCAGAGGTTCCTCACCAACAACAAGAGCGTTTTAACCAGTTTTATCCCATCGACTTGTCTGAGCTTTTAAAAACAGTATCACAAATGAGAGTGTCCTCCAGCCCACTTGATGTAATACCTACAAAGTTTTTACTGAAAGTAATAGATTCTGTTGGGCCCCATTTGATCTCTGTTTTCAACACCTATCTACTGGTTGTGTCCCTGATTATTTTAAAACGGCTTGCGTGAACCCACTTTTAAAGAAACCTGGTTTAGATCCCTACGTCCCACATTTGAGATGGGACGTACTGCTGACGTACTGCTGACGTATTGCGGTAAGCGTGTCGACTCATTTCCGTTTCCGGTGCTTGTGTGTTGGTACCGTGTTGTGCTGCTCTCGCTAAATAACAGTTACATTTGTTAGATTACAGCGGCCAACTGTCCGCTAAACACTTATTCTTTACAGTAATTTTGCCTAAGCACTCACAGTTCTTTCTATCTTTTAGTGACTGCTGTTCAATCTCATACTTGTTCTAAAGTTTTGGTAGCTGACGCTACAGTACTTTAGCTTAGCCGTTAGCGACTTTAGCTTAGCAGCTAGCGATGGCTTCTCCTTCTCCCTCTCTCTCTCCAACTTTCTCCTGCTCGGTGTGTCAGATGTTCAGTTACTCCTCTGCCTCCTTTAGCGGTAATGGTACGTGTAATAAGTGTAGTTTATTTATAGACATGGAGGCGAGGCTCAGTGATTTAGAAGTCCGGCTCCGCACCTTGGTAGATCAGTCTTTAGCTACGGTAGCTAGCCAGTCCCCGGTAGTCGGTGCAGAACGGCCTGAGTTAGCCTGTGGTAGCCGTCCCCTGGGATCTCCTGAGTAGCCAGGAAAGGGGGGGGGGGGGGGGCTGGGTGACTGTCTGAAGGAGGAATAGTAGTAAGCATTCAAAGTCCACGGGGCACCATCAACCTGTTCACATTTCTAACAGATTTTCCACACTCAGCGACACACCCGCTGAGAAACCAACTCTGATCATTGGCAGCTCCATTTTGAGAAACGTGAAGTTAGCGAAGCCAGCGGCCATAGTTAAGTGCATCCCTGGGGCCAGAGCGGGCGACATTGAGTCTTATTTGAAACTGCTGGCTAAGGATAAACATAAATACAGTAAAATTGTTATTCACGTCGGCGGTAATGACTCCCGGTTACGCCAATCGGAGGTCACTAAGATTAACGTTGAGTCGGTGTGTACATATGCAAAAACAAGGTCGGACACCGTAGTTTTCTCTGGACCCCTGCCAAATCTGACCAGTGATGACATGTATAGTCGCATGTCGTCATTCCGCCGCTGGTTGTCGACAGTGCTGGTTGTCGAGGTGGTGTCCAGCAAATGATGTGGGCTTTGTTGATCATTGGCAGACTTTCTGGGGAAGACCTGGTCTGATCCGGAGAGACGGCATCCATCCCACTTGGGAAGGAGCAGCTCTCATTTCTAGAAATCTGGCCAAGTTTATTAGTGGACCAAATCCATGACAACCCAGAGTTGAGACCAGGAGGCAGAGTCGCAGTTTAACACACTTCTCTGCCCTTCTTTTTCAGCAGTTGCCCACCCAAAACCCTACGCAGAGTCGCAGTCTAACACACTTCTCCGCTCCTCCATTTCAGGAGTTACTTAGTGAAAATCCTATAGTGACAGTGTCTGTCCCCTGACCACTGAAATTATTTAAAAAGGTAAGCAGAAGAGGAGCTGTGCATAAAAACCTCATAAAAATTAAAACCACAAGAGCAATAGTGCAAACGAATATGAGAGTTAAATGTGGACTCTTAAACATCAGATCTCTCTCTTCTAAAGGTGTACTAGTAAATGAACTAATATCAGATTATGATATTGATTTATTTTGTCTTACTGAAACCTGGCTGGGTGATGGAGAATATGTTAGCCTAAATGAATCCACCCCTCCCAGTCATATTAATACTCACATTCCTCGAGGCACAGGCCGAGGAGGTGGAGTTGCAGCTATCTTCGACTCTAGCCTACTAATCAGCTCTAAACCAAAACCAAACTATAACTCATTTGAAAGTCTTGTTCTTAGTCTTTCGCACCCAAGTTGGAAATCACTGCAACCAATTCTCTTCGTTATAGTGTACCGAGCACCTGGCCCGTAGTCTGAATTCTTATCTGAATTTGCAGAGTTTTTGTCAACTTTAGTCCTTAAAACGGACAAAGTTATTATTGTAGGGGATTTTAATATTCATGTGGACGTTAAGAATGACAGCTTTAGTACTGCGTTTATCTCTCTGTTAGATTCCATTGGCTTCTCTCAGAGTGTTCATGAACCGACTCACTGTTTTAACCACACCCTCGACCTTGTTTTGGTGTATGGTATTGAAATTGAACATTTAGTGGTGTTCCCACAGAATCCCTCTTTATCCGACCACTGTTTGATAACTTTTGAGTTTGTATTGCTGAACTACACGCCATTGGGCAAAAATTTCTATACAAGATGTCTGTCTGATAGTGCTGTAGCTAAATTTAAGGATGCGATGCCATCAGCTCTAAATACATTATCTAGTCACAAAGTAACGGAGGACTTCTATGCTAATTTCAGTCCCTCCCAAATCGATCATCTTGTTGATAAAGCTGCAGGCTCGCTGCGAATGACACTGGACTCTGTAGCCCCTCTAAAAAAGAAAATACTAAAACAAAGACGGTTAGCTCCATGGTATAATACTGAAACTCGCAAATTAAAGCAAATATCGCGGAAACTTGAGAGGAATTGGCGTTCCACCAAAGTGGAAAATTCTCGTTTAATTTGGCAAGATAGTCTTAAAACTTATAGGAAGGCCCTCCATAATGCCAGAGCAGCGTACTACTCGTCATTAATAGAGGAAAATAGGAACAACCCCAAGTTTCTTTTCAGCACTGTAGCCAGGCTGACAGAGAGTCACAGCTCTATTGAGCCAAGTATTCTCATAGCTCTCAGTAGTTACGACTTCATGAGCTTCTTGAATGATAGAATTCTAACTATTAGAAACAGAATTCACCAAGACCTGCCCTCAACTGGCACCAACTTATCTCTTAACTCAGGAACCTTAGAAACAGCTGTAGAACCAGATATATGTTTAGACTGCTTTGCTTCCCTCAATTTACCAACTAACTTAAACAATTTCTTCATCTAAACCATCAACCTGCCTCTTAGACCCCATCCTGACTTGGTTGCTTAAAGATGTTTTACCCTTAGTCAGCACTTCTATACTAGATATGATCAATCTATCTCTATCAACAGGCTATGTACCACAGTACTTTAAAGTAGCTGTAATTAAACCTCTTCTGAAAAAGCCCACACTTGATCCGGATGTTTTAGCAAACTATAGACCTATATCTAACCTTCCATTTCTCTCTAAGGTTCTGGAGAAAGCAGTTGCTAAACAGCTGTGTGACTTTCTACAGAGCAATAGTTTATTTGAGGATTTTCAGTCAGGATTTAGAGTTCATCATAGCACAGAGACAGCACTGGTGAAAATTACTAACGACCTCCTTATTGCATCAGACAAAGGACTTAAACAATGATACCATTGACCATCAGATCCTATTGCAGAGACTGGAATATTTCATTGGCATTAAAGGAACCGCTCTAAGCTGGTTTAAGTCCTATTTATCAGATCGATTTCAGTTTGTACATGTTAACGATGAGTCCTCCCTGCATGCCAAAGTTAGTCATGGAGTTCCTCAAGGATCTGTCCTCGGACCAATCCTCTTCACTTTATATATGCTTCCCTTAGGCAATATTATCAGGAAACATTCCATAAGCTTTCATTGTTATGCAGATGATACTCAGTTATATCTATCGCTCAAGCCAGATGAAACTCATCAGTTAGCTAAACTTCAAATGTGCCTTCAGGATGTTAAAACCTGGATGACCTGTAATTTTCTCATGTTAAACTCAGATAAAACTGAAGTTATTGCTCTGGGGCCTAAGCACCTCCGTGACGCATTATCTAAAGATATAGTTTCCCTGGATGGCATCGCCCTGGCCTCCAGCACCACTGTGAGGAATCTTGGAGTTATCTTTGATCAGGACATGTCGTTTAAGTCTCACATTAAGCAAATTTCAAGGACCGCCTTTTTCCACCTACGTAATATTGCGAAAATCAGGAACATCCTGTCTAAAAATGATGCAGAAAAACTAGTCCATGCATTTGTTACTTCTAGACTGGATTACTGCAATTTCTTATGATCAGGCTGCTCGAAAAAGTCTGTTAAGACTCTTCAGCTGATCCAGAATGCTGCAGCACGTGTTCTGACAGGAACCAGGAAAAGAGATCACATTTCTCCTGTTTTAGCTTCTTTGCATTGGCTTCCAGCAAAATCCAGAATAGAATTTAAAATCATTCTTCTTACCTACAAAGCTCTTAATGGTCAGGCACCATCTTATCTTAAAGAGCTCATAGTACCTCACTACCCCACCAGAGCACTGCGCTCCCAGAATGCAGGGTTACTTGTGGTTCCTAGAGTCTCCAAAAGTAGACTAGGAGACAGAGCATTCAGCTATCAAGCTCCTCTCTTGTGGAACCAGGTTCCAGTTTGGGTTCAGGAGACAGACACCATCTCCACATTTAAGAGTAGGCTTAAGACTTTCCTCTTTGATAAAGCTTATAGTTAGGGCTGGCTCAGGTGAGTCCTGAACCATCCCTTAGTTATGCTGCTATAGGCCTAGACTGCCGGGGGATTTCCCATGATGCACTGAGCTCCTCTCTCCTCTACTTTCTCTCCCTCTGTATGCAACCTTATCCCATTATTGCATGTTACTAACACAACTTCTCCCCTTTCTGGTAGTCTTGTGCTTTCTCGTCCCTCTCCTCTCTCCTCCTATCACTTCCTGCAGGTTTTCTGGCTCTGGAGCTGTGGAGTCTGGAGCTGTGGCTGCGGGTCACCTGCTGCCCCCGTGTTCCTGCTCGACACCCTCTGCTCGAGGTTTCTGCCTCTTAAAAGGAAGTTTTTCCTTGCCTCTGTCGCCTAGTCCTTGCTCTTGGTGGGAACTGTTGGGCTTCTGTAAATAGCATCATAGAGTACGGTCTAGACCTGCTCTTTTATGAAAAGCGCTGTGAGATAACTGTTGTTGTGATTTGGCGCTATATAAATAAAATTGAATTGAATTGAATTGAAAATTTTAGACCAATTTCAAACACACACAAATAAACTTTCCACATTTAGATCCACAGACCCTGGAATGCTGAGTTCACTTAACAAACTGCCTTTGTGAAGTTAAAAAATGGATGTCAAATAATTTCCTCCAGCTGAACTCAGACAAAACAGAAATCCTGGTCACTGGGTCCCAACAGATGGCAAAACAAATACTGCCATCTGCTGGTTCCCTAGTAAATCACATTAAGCCTGTGGCAATAAACCTTGGTGTTTGGTTTGATAGTAATTTAAATTTCAAGCAGCACACCACAAAGCTTGTTCAATCATGTTTTTATCAACTTAGAAATATAGCAAAAATTTGATCTATGTTAACTTTTAAGGACACCGAGACCATTTTACACGCCTTCATCTCATCACGCCTTGATCATTGCAATAGCCTTTTCACCTGTTTAATCCAAAAATCTATTGATCGACTCCAGACTGTCCAGAACTCAGCTGCCAGGCTTTTAACCAGAACAAAGAAATATGACCACATTACTCCTATTTTAGTTTCATTATACTGGCTCCCAGTATGTTTTAGAATTGACTTTAAAATTATATTGATCACTTTTAAAGCTCTTCATGGCCTCTCGCCTTGTTATATTTCTGAACTTTTAGTCCCATACACACCAGCACGTACCTTGAAATCCTCGGGCAGAGGTCTGTTGTCTGTTCCAGAGTCTCGACTGAAAACTAAAGGGGACAGAGCGTTTGCTGTCAGGGCCCCGAGGCTCTGGAACAGCCTGCCCGAGGAAATCAGGTCAGCTGAGTCAGTGAACTCTTTTAAGTCCCTTCTTAAAACATACTTTCATAGGAGAGCCTTTCCCGATCTTATTTGACTTTATTTTATCCCTTTTATTATATTCTATTTTACTAATTTTATATTTATCTTAAACGTGTATTTTAGTCTTTTCTTTTCTTTATCTTGTATTGTTTTTGTATTATTGTTTTTTGGGTATTATTGTCTTTACACTTGTTAAAGCACTTTGTAACTTGTTTTTGAAAAGTGCTCTACAAATAAAGATTATTATTATTATTATTAAACTTTGACGCCACACCAAGGACACGCCGTTATCCGAAAACATAGCATCATCAATGTCTTAAGGCTCTTCTGAGACTGTTGGGAGTCAAGCACTAGGCAAGTCTGTCGCCTAGTGCTTGCTCTTGGTGGGAATTGTTGGGCTTCTGTAAATAGCATCATAGAGTATGGTCTAGACCTGCTCTTTTATGAAAAGCGCTGTGAGATAACTGTTGTTGTGATTTGGCGCTATATAAATTAAATTGAATTGAAAAATTTAATTGAATTGGGAGTAGTACATAACGGTGTAATTTGACACTTCCTGTTGCCAGCAGGTGGCGCTATGACATTGTGTTTTTGTTGGCATACAGATGTATTCCGGGCAGGGCTCTCATTCTACATGTACAATTTGGTGCAGATCTGAGCATGCACACTGAAGTTATAACAACTTCCTTTTTCACAGCGAATCATCGATTTTGGACGCCAAGCCACGACGAGAACTCACAGATAGCACAACTTTTCATCGCCAATTCCTTTAGAAGGCACAGCAGAAATCTGAAGTCGATCGGACTAATTCTCTAGGAGGAGTTCGTTAAAGTACGGAATGTGTAAATCATCCAAAAATGACCGTAAAATTCAAAATGGCCGACTTCCTGTTGAGTTTAGGGCATTACTCCAATAAGCTTTTTGGTACGTCTGGACATGATACATGTGCCACAGAAATTCCATACATGTAGGTAAAACGTGCCACGGGGGCTGCTTCGTTAAAAGTCATTCCCTGTTGCCAGCAGGTGGCGCTATGACCATGAATGTACTTTATTTATTTATTACCTCTTTTTTAATGTATTTATTTATGTGCTATCAACACCTTTAAAATTAACATAGCACTTCCGACAACACTTTGTGTTGAAAAGTGGTGGGGACATAGGCGCTCAGACTAGGGGTGTGAAGAGACCCTTAGCTCGCGAGACATCACGATATGTGATATTAGTTTCACGAGAATGAGAAGAAAAGATCCTTAAACAGTGTTTTAAAGATATCCTCAATGCAGAGATATATGAGCGGAGGGTCTTGGGGGACCTTGGGGGAAATTTTGATCATTAAATACTTAATTTCCTGCATTCTGGTGAAAGTTTCTGCACCAATTTATGGTGGAAATGTTTTTATTTATGTAAAAGGAAACAAAATTCAGGTAGCATGTGACATTTAAAAATATATAACTACAGAATATAAAGCAGTGCAGCTCTCAGGCATTCTGTGTGGCTTTCAGATCCGTTTCTCCTGTAGATCAACTTTTCTCATGTCATATCATCCCTGCTGAGGCATGATTTAGTCTTCACTCTTTTGTCATGTTCAAAGGGTGAGAGCGGAAAACTTGGCCAAAAAGAAAGGGCGCACTCTACTCGAGGCATGGCGGCTTCTTGGGCCCTCCTCGCAGGGGCGTCACTCCAGGATTTGTGTGACGCGGCTGGCTGGGCCACCTCTCACACTTTCATCCGGTTTACAGTCTGGACCTTCCTTCTGCACCCGGCACCCGTGCGCTCTCCTCCTAGTCGTGCCGTCAGGTTCTGCACGCTGGGGGCAGGCGGGGTTTCGGCGCGGCCTAAGTGGGCATCTCGTTCCCATAGTGTCGTCACCGACGCAGTTCGAGTTCCCTCGAAGGGGAATGTCTCGGGTTACGTATGTAACCCTTTTTCCCCTCGAAGGGGAACGAGACACTGCGTTGGTCCGCCACACCTCAACCCGCCTGGAGTGCCTTGCTTCATAGCAAAAGGGCTAATGTGTCCAGTGTTCCAGCGTGCGTATATACCCCTCCGGTTACGCCGTCACACGCTACCGTTCTAGCAACACCAATAGTATTGGAGTAGTTTCATTCATAGTTCAGCCCTGCCACGCCCAGAGGCGTTCCCATAGTGTCGTCACCAACGCAGTGTCTCGTTCCCCTTCTCGGGGAACAAGGGTTACATACGTAACCCGAGACGTTTTTCCTGATCTGAGAACTTTACCATACCATGGCTGTTAGGGAGACTGATGGTTTTGATTTTAGACTACAACATCCTTTTAGTCTAATTGTGTCAGGTCCTTCAAACAACGGTAAAACATATTTTGTGAAAATGTTGATTGAAAATGCCGATAAGCTCATTTCAAAACAGACTGAAAATGTAGTATTTATTTTTTCGTGTTGGCAACCATTGTATGACCAGTTATTGAAAATTAGAAATGTGAATTTCGTTGAAGGATTGCCATCTTCTTTATGTTATGATACATTGCCTTTAGATAAAAACAATTTCTTGATTATTGATGATTTAATGAGTGATGCTAGCAATAACATTGAGGTCCAAACTGTGTTTACAAAATATGTGCATCATAGAATTTTAAGTTGTTTATACCTAGTTCAGAATTTGTTTTTTCAAGGCAAAGTTAGCCATACTATTAATTTGAATACCAATTATCTTGTTTTGTTTCAAAATCCCAGAGATAAATACCAAGTCATGCTAATGGCTAGACAAATGTTTCCTGGGAAGAGTAATTTTTTTATGGATTGTTTCGAGGATGCCACGAGTGTTCCTTACGGTTACTTGATGATTGATTTTAAAGCTAAGACACCTGATGATTTCAGACTCAGAACTGACTTGCTTTCAGAGCTGCCTGTTGTGTATGTGCCTAAGAGAAAGTAAATAAACATGTCTGATTGCATTAAAAGAAACCTGTCTTTAACCTGTCTAAACTATGCATGGAGCATCTCCATCTCAGAGAGTGAATATTATTAAATCTGCATCACCAGACCTTTTGGTAGCATTATGCGAAATAGCTTACAATGTTTTAAAAGGTAAAATTCCTTTAAATAAGGAACAGTATCAAAAATTTAAAAAGAAGAAGGCGGGGATTAGACTTTTTGCCAATAAAAAGGTTTGCGCTTCAAAGAAAAAGAAGACGTTGCCTAAACAGTCTGGCGATTTTCTTCTCCCCCTCCTGAGTATCGCTGTGCCTTTTATAATGAGTCTTATTTGTTCAAGACAAGCTTAGATGACTATGGAATATGCACAAAAAATGTTTCTGGTACCTAAACAACAGCTTGGTCTTTTAAGAAGACCTCCAGCACACGAGTCTGTTCGAGAAACTGTTGAAAATGACCTGGATCGAACTATAAAAGACATTCTGGATCAAAAGACTGAAGATCTTCATGAAAAAGCAAAAAAATATTCCATCGCATTGCAGAGATTTCTCACCATGGTAAAACAAGGAGAAAAAGACCAGAACACACTAACTTTGTCAATGCCGGTCGCTGAGGATTCAGAGCAGAAGAATCACGCAGGAAGAGACTTTGTTTTTGAAGAAGTTGCCAAACCATGCCAAAAAACAGCAGGAATAAAGCCCAGAATATTTTGGATAAAATGTCCTCCTCAAAAAACATATCTGCATGGACTGAACATGGGGAGTTTGTGTTTAATGGTAATGTTATTAAAGGGTCTCATGTGTATGATTTGATAAGAGGAGTGACTGCTTCTCACAACGCGTCGGACAGCCAGAGACCTACAGGTTGGGATGAATATCTGCAATCGTTGGCTATATTGAATATACCTTTATCAGTTGTACCAAATCAACAGGTCAAAAGAAAAGCTGATGAGATTAAGAGAGACTTTTGGAGAATCTTCTCCTCTTATTACTGGACCGCCATCTACACCTCTTGTTACCAGAGGGCATCGATTAGCAAACAATGAAACAAGTCCATTTGTGTCTCCTGAAATGCAATTGAGTGATTGGTTAACTTTTTAATTCTATATCGTTATCTGTTTTAAATAAATACATAGAGACATAACTTTCTCATTTCAAAGTGTTTTTATTTATATCACCATAATAACAAAAAACATTGTCGTACACGTTTCAATCTATAAATCATTTTGATAATGAATGGCACACAACTTCTAATATTATTATACACACTTAAAAGAATCTGATACTTGGACACACTGGTTACATTCTGCATAATTATTTTGACCACATGCAACCGAGGGTTGTATTTTTTTCACAAATTTGCACACCATACCACACCTTGTCTAATAGAATGTTGCGTGGACTAACAATTACTATTGTGAAAGACAAGTTATGAGTCGGTCCCCCAACGATATGTCGACCTGTGAAAATATTGTACATCCAGGGTAGTTGATAAAGCCCACTTCGTCTGCTTGATCCAGGTTTCCGCCATTAGCTTTGGTGATTTTTGCGCGCGTGTACAGAAACGTATTGTTTAGATCCAGGTAGTCCTCTGTACTAGCTGGAATGAAAAATTCAAGGGGTGCAGAGTCTGATACCGCTGCTAGAGGTGGGAATTCGACGTAGACACATTTCTCAATACTTGTTTGTGTTAACGGCACCATAAACAGGTCTAGCTCCGACTTAACGCACTCTTGTGACAGGCTATGTACCAACGACATTCTCATTAGAAAATGTCTCTTGTCTTCTGACGTTTTGTCGGTGTTTGTCGCTGTATCCTGGTAAATCACCACCTGTTTGGGCTGTATAATATGCAACGTATTTGTCTGCATTGTGAGCATATGGATGGTACATGTTTGCTCCTTGTCTAATACCGATATTTTACGGGTCGAAAGTGTAACTTTATTATCACTTTGCCGTATGTAAAAGGGATATGTTGATTCTGATCTGTCTTGAGAGAAATCTCGATACTATCAATGTGTGTTTTGCAGAGCCTCAGATAGTGTGGTCTGTCATAAGTATTTGTGATCATATGGTTGTTTGGCCCCGATATATGTACTATTCTTAAAAGAGGGACGTAACTATCCCCTACCGTTTGATGATCAACAATATCAGTATAAACAAATATATTATACATCCGTACGTTAACATCGGCAGGATGTGGCGCCAAATACGGCATCTGTGTCAAAACTGTGTTAGTTAGAGATCTAAATGTTGCAATTCCCTCATGAGTTTTAAAAGCCGCTCCGGGGATAAATCCCAACATTTGTGCAAGTTTTCCTTGAAACGTTAATTCTACGTCTCTCGTTGGTAAAATGCTTACTCTGTTGGTAATGTTGTTGTAATCAAGCTCAATGTGACCCATGTCGTTTTCAGATAAACAACTGTTTAGTTTAGCTATCAAACACGACAAATTTTGAGTCTTCTGATGAAAACGATTCCCATGTTTTTGGATATTGTATTTCTATTAAACCCACCTCGTATGCTGAGTTGAAGTGTAAAGGCTTGGATAGTTTCGTTCTAAAGTTTGCTATTGTATTGCTCAGGTAAAATAATGCAGACGAGTTGCTGGGCAAGGTGACAAAAAAATCCTCTGTATCCATTAATACGTGTGTTTGTAATCTGCTAAAGTAGCTGAATGACCTGTTTTTCCAAAATCCACGGGTTAAATTTATCTGGCCATCTGACCCATTTGACTAACACCATGTCCCGGTCTTGTCTTTTCTTTCTAGATAAAATCTTTTCTATTTTAAATGTTTTGTTTTTATCTATAATAACTTTTTGCATCTCTTGCTCATAAAATGTCCCCTGTAATATTTCACCGTCATAGTCTTTTAACCTGAAAACAGGAGGGTCCCTTGACACGCATTCCTTTACAGTGAAATATTCATCAGTATAATTTTGCTCATAACCTTTTTTAAAAGGGCCGCGTAGTTTTGAAATTCCTTAGTCTCATTTGATGTGGTAAAGTGTACGAAACTATTAATTTTCATTAACGCCTCAAAATCTCTGTTTAGGAACTCTTTTCTCTTGTCTGTTTGAATTTTATGCGGTATTCTACCTTCAGTTAAGATATCTTTAAAGGACGCTGTGACGCATTCACCGCTCTTATTTTTTAACATAACCCATGCGTATTTTGAAAACAAATCTATACACGTTAATAAATAGCATACCCCATCATTTTCAGTAGAATAAGCGGACATGTCAACTAGATCTATCTGGAATTGCCAATCTATTGAATTCACTAAAACCTTGTTTCTCTTAAAATGCATTGGAGCCGTCTTGTGTATTGTGTGTTGAGTATAGACGTCTTGCTTCATGAGCCATTTTTCTACTTCTGAATCTGCATACTGAACCCCTGTAGTGTCAAATATGGCCTTTTTAAGTTTTTGCTTGCCTCCGTAACCCCCTGCATTTTCAGTCGCATAGTATATATTCCTCATCACCTCCTCCATGATCTTTGTTACAAAGACTGACACTTCAACATCTGTGTTGTATTTTATTTCCAGCAACATACGCAAGATATCCGTAAGCAATGATTACAAGTATACACTTTTCAGAGCACCTATGTTTTTACAAACCAAAGATTCAAATGCTCCGTACTTGTATAGCGCCTTTCTAGTCTTTTCGACCACTCAAAGCGCTTTTACACTACATCTGCATTCACCAGTCACACACATTCATACACTGAGCCTAAGTGCTCAAACAGAAACTAACATTCACACTCATTCATACACTGGCGGAATAGCCGCCAGGGGCAATTCGGGGTTCAGTATCTTGCCCAAGGACACTTCGACACGCAACCAGGGGGACGCAACCGCCGACCTTCCGATTAACGGCAAACCCGCTCTACCTCCTGAGCCACAGCCGCCGATTCAGTTAAGTAATACATCACATCAGCAACATCGACATCGACATCGACATGTTGTTTTCTGGTTAGCATTAAAACACACAAATCAATGCTAAAAGTACAAAAACAAAACACATGACCCGTATGAAATTCATTATCGTTCACAGGAAAAACATTTGCTATATCGAGTAGAGTAGATTTCACATCTGCATATTTATCCGCTGTCATTTGCACCATGGTACGCCATCCAGAGGTCATTTGTCTAACACATTCTGTCTGTTTGTCAAATCTAGAACAACATAGTGTCCCATCTGTGTCACATATCGCATTGTTAACAGCTTTACACAACAGTGTTCTTTATCTTGTACACGATATATCTCTGGGTCGTAGACTTCAAGGTCTGTTTCTACATGATAGAGCTCTCCTCGCACAGACCCGCACCATTGTGTGGTATAGACTCCTTTTGAAGCACTCATATCTTTACAGGCTTTGTTTCTGAAGTAATTCCAGTCTTTGGCTGAAAAACTAATGTGTGGTGTGCTTTCACAAAGAAAAATTTCATCAAGCTCTCTTGTATAAAGATGAACTGTTCCGTGCTCAAACAAGAATCCCGACATTCTAAAATCTTCTGAGGCGCCCATGCCTTTCGGTCCAGAAAATTAGCCAATGTTGTTGGGGGTGTCTTCTTTCTGGGAGCCATACTCATTGCAACAGGATCTATAATTATATGTAATTTTGGAGTCATTACTCCTAATTGATTACCTGTGACGTCCATAATTGTGATGCTGCAAAGATGGCGCTGTTGTTCTGCACAAAAATAGCTCTTTCTGATACGGATTCGTCCCAAAAATCGTTCAGTCACACTGTTCCATGCTCTCGCGCTCAGATGTAAGTCAAAAAACTAGCCCGCTATACAGGGGGCAACCATTGCAACCATATACAACCATTGCTAAAGCCACTCCCAAACATCCGCTTTTAGAGGATAAGACCTGACATCCCGTATACACAAACCCCCCTTTTCACACCTGTCTTCACCTTTTGGTGATCGACCCCCACCCCTGCATTAATACATTTTTTTATTAATCAAAAATTTATTCACGTGCACGCGCTTTGCTGGCCTTTATTTACTACTCACATTTGTTTCTTCTATATTTATAGTTTTCTTAATGTGCAAATAAACCTTTGTAAAAGCATTTTCATTTGTTATTTAACTGCAAGCTATAGTTCAGAATGTTTTTTTTTTAAACAAATGATGCTTTAAAAAGTGGTGGGGACAAAATCAGCCATTTCAAAAAGGGGTGGGGACATGTCCCCAGCGTCCCCAGTGTAAATGGCACCTATGACTTCCGACGCACCAGGGGCATCTCACACAGATGCTAAAGGGTACCTTAAGCGTCAAATAACCACGCTTTGTCACTTTTTCTGAAAGCGTTGGTATTGGACAGCCTGAAATGAGAATGGCCTGAAAATACAATTGTGTTCCCTCTATGTTTAAAAGATAACATGGAAGCAACAGATGGGAGACATGGGGCACCAGTGTTGTACCAGTACTAGTACATGCAGACATTCAATATAACATTTCATCTGCAGACTATGAGCAGACAGGCTTAAGTTAACTGTTTATTGTCACACATGGAGTGAATTATCTGGACAATTAATATAGCATAATGTTAAGTTGTGCTACTGAAAAGATATCTCATTCTTAGAGGAGAGTAAAGTAACAGGCGACTCAGCCTTTCACACTATAACATGAGATGACCTATGACATCTGCATATGAAAAGTCAAAATGTCCGCCATGGAGAAAAGAGTGTTCTATTCCCCATAATAAACTCTAAATTGTGTACACTTTGGTGAAAAGAAAGTAGAGATTCTACATTTATCTCATGCTTTTATCCAAAGCAACTTACAGTTGCTATACATGTCAGAGGTCACACGCCTCTGGAGGAACACAATGGTGGATGTCTCACAGTGGGAATTGAACCAAGATCTCCCACACCAAAGGCAAGCATCTTATCTATGCGCCATCACCACCCCACACATACATATAAAAAGTGTACATGTTTTAGAGTGCATTATCTATTTCGATCTGTACATTTGTAAAGAAATTACATACTGCATAATTTTTACTCTTTGAATTTGGAAATTCAAATTTAATGGTGGAAAGTACATGCACTAGATAGCAAATAGGGGGTAAGTTTCAAAAGTTTCACATTTAGGCACACCAAACTTCATCTTGCAGCTAATGTGTCAGATCCAGAATTGATAGTGGTAGGACTATACATTGCGGGCATGGGTTTGCAAAACTAGACTCTTGCAGGACTGTGGCCACAGTTATGATCATTTCTGGCAGGGACAGACTGGGAATGCTATATATTACTAGTATATTAAATCCAATTGGATAATACAGCAGTTAAATTTTTGTCATTCTTTCTTTCTTCCCTTTTCTTTTGATTTTGTCCCCCATCGCTTATATTAAAAGCACATTAGGAAGGGATCTCTTCTGGGCCAGTACAGTATAACAATTGTGAACCTGTCCTTTAAGTGTTAGCATAAGCATAAAACAATATTAGTTGTGTTTGTGTCGATCAGATGATTTTATATAGTTTATATAGTGAATCTCATTTAAAGGTCCCATATTATGCTCATTTTCAGATTCATACTTTTGTTTTGGGTGTCTACTAGAAAATGTTTACATGCCTTAATGTTAAAAAAAAAAACACATTATTTTTCTCATACTGTCTACTGCTTCAGCATCTCTATTCACCCTCTGTTGGAACACTCTGTTTTAGCTCCAATCTATTTAAGGCCCCTCCCTAAAAGCCCACATTCTTCTGATTGGCCAACTTCTGGAAGCCTGCAAAGGGGCAGGAACCAAGGTTATTATCGTTACAAACAAATGGATTAATGAAAACTAGGTGTGAAAAAACATTGTCGTTAACTAAAATATAAATAGAAACAAGGCTTTACAAGAAAAAGATACTGGAGACTGTATTAACTAATTAAAATAGAGTGAAAAGTGATGTAAATGTCTTTAATTTTTCTCTTTGTCAATTTATTTCTTACGGTCTACATTAGCCTATATTTTGGGTGGATATGAAGCCGGGTTTAACTGACATTGCGGGGCATTTCGTCTGGCTGGACTGGCAGTTCAGCGGTGCGGGAAGTTATTAGATGATACCGTTGGTGTTTTATGCTTTTGTCCTCCACATGAAGAGCTGGCATGTTGCATGCTCAGTGGCTGTCCTGCCACGATGTAAATGAATCAGATTTGAATTGGAATTGGTGTTGCTTTATTAGTCTGGCAGCGTCTGGCCGGAGCGTAGCAGGTGGCACATCACTGTTGCAAAAGACGACGAAAGTGGGAGAAATTAAATAGCTTACTTGATGAGTATCAAGCCAAATGTCACAATTTGTTGGCCAGTGTTCTGCGTGGTGCGCGGTGGCCTGTCAGACGTCAGCCTATTTGTTAAGAAATATTGTTACAATGTAAATTAAGCACATGCCTACATTATGGTATGATTAGTTTTTTTTAAAGGTATACAGTCAGACATATCAGCATTAATTCAATAAGAGATAAGAGAGAGATATAGGCTATTTAATGCACATTTAATTATTAAAATATTGTCCCTATGTGAAGAATAACAAGTATGTGTTAACCAATCTATAGAATTGCATGATTCAATACTATAAAATTAACAATTGGCTGAATAAAAACTGATTATATAAATACATAAATATATTTACTGACAAATCATAAAAATGGTTAATTGAGAAATGTTTGTAGGTTATTTATGTGTGGTTTCATTGTTTGGATGGTAACTGCAAACAATGACAAATATTTTAACCAAAATCTGTGTTCACACCACCCTTTACAATTACTCAAGTTCATTAGCAATTTCTCTGAAAGAACAGGTGCTCTGTGGAACTCATTAGGAGTGAGCTTTTTCTGTTCATAGTTTTACTGTAGCAGTTTGAAAGACAAACAGATACTCTGTGCTGCACGAGTCGTGTACTTCTGACAAGAAAACATTTATAAAAGGAAGTAGGCCTAACATGCTCCAACACTGCACACAAGCCTACTACTTCTAATCCACTTATGTTCATGATGTTCATGGAAAATCCTTTGCAAAAGTCTTTTCAATCAAATCTTATTAAAGCATTTGATTTAGCCTATTTATAGTTAATAAGCTATGGACATGTTGAATTAATAAGTTAATAAAATACAGTTCACATCCTATTTTTTGCAACCCTAAATACAATCGTACAAAGTAATATAAATGCAACACCTATATAGTTAACTATTTATTTATAATTAACTGTAATTATTTTTAGTTTGGGTTGCAGGTAGTGAGTCACTGCCTTTGTGGTTTTATTTTCCTTGTTTTGTTTACGGTCTGGCTTAGTGCTCATCCTGCCTGTGTGATAATTTTGCCCCTAGTATATTATTCCCTTGCGCTGGGTTGACGTGTCTAATGGTCACGTACCTATTTTTTGATTATTAAAGGTTTAGATTTTAATATACCTTCAGGGCTTTGGGGACCTGTTGTCTGTGGCTCCAAGGAGAGCTACACAATATTCCAATTTCTTAGCTGTGCCACTTGCCTGGTGTAATGCTGCGACAAAGACTAAAACTAACACTAAAAACTAATAAAAATTAAACTAAAACAAAGCATTTTCAATAAACTAAAACTAAACTAACCTAGCAAACCCAAGTTAAAAACAAATTAAGACTAAGCTGAGATTGAAAACAAAACTCAAAACAAAATAACTACTGTAGAATCCAAAACTATAATAACCTTGGCAGGAACTAGCTGGCATAGCACTGAATCAAAGTTTGGAGACAGGGATGGCTATGCAAGACTAGGCCAACTGATTACTGTACAAAACACGACTTTCTAACTTTTTTTTACTGGTTTTGGTGAAACTGGATCAGATTTTGTGGAGAAAAGATTTTCTGGTTTTCCCTATGATGTCCTCTAGCTACTGTTCCTCAACTATCAGTTACTGATGGACAGCTTTACTTGTTGTTAGCAGTTCAGCTGGTAACTGCTGCAAACAGTAGCTACTCCTAGCTAGTTAACTCAGTTAGCCATACAGCTAGCTGTCCTATTAACTGGATGGAATGGCCGCTTGGTGTTGTGTTGGATGGTGGGGCTAAGAGCGGTGTATTCAGTTCGCGTTCAGTGGGCAGGGCCGTCAACTGCTATGAAGGGCTGGAGGAGATCCTATGCTATCCAGATCCGTACATGATGTGATGAAGGGCTGCAATGAATTTGCAGCCCAAGACAGGATTTTTTTTCATAGTTTGGGGGTCTTTAGACACACCGAGGACACGTATCTAGCTCTGTTTGGGTCTGCACCACCTCCTGAGAGCAGCTGCCTACTGCTGATGGAAAGGATGGTGATTAGACCTCTAAGACTGAACCAAAACAGGTTGCGGGATGTAAACCAAAACAGTGAGCTCAACGAGGCTTAAACACTCCATAGAGATGAGAACTGCAACCTTTTTTTTTTTTTTACATTACACATAGTCATTTGATCCATCCAAAATATTGCTAGCACAGCAAGTAAATAATTAAACATAATAGAGACTGGGCTAAATGACAGCTCCACTGCAAATAAAGTATATAATATAATATTGTATATTAACATTTGTATTCTTTCTGTGTAGCCATTGATAGCATTGGTAAAAGTGACATGAAAATACCATAGTATTCTAATTTGCAAACTATGTGCCAAGACAATACAGTAGCAATGGTGCTGCAGCTGAAATTAAATTGTAGTATTTCCATACATTTGGAAATTATGATTATTTTGTGGATTTGTGCTAAGTGTTTTACAGAATACACAAGTGGAACCCTTGCTTTCGAGGGGTTTCCGCTCCCCTCACTCCTTTGATTACTTAATGGGATTAATTATTCTGTGAGGAAGAACAGTGACTAAGCTGTGTAGGTTTTTCAAAGGCCTGGGATCCCTAGAGGGGAATCCTGCAGATTCTTAGCACTGCAGAGCTTAAAGTTGCTGGATCAGTGTGCTAGATGAGGGCTGCTTCTTCAGTAATCCCCAGACCTAGATATAGTACAAAAAGGACAAGGCCAAAAAAGCAGATTCTAAAAGTAAGAAAGGATGTAGCATTTCTTTCAACTACTAAAACCTGAGCTTAAAAGACCATGTGATGGGAGAAAATGTGTTGGTGGTCTGCAGCTATGACAGCCCTGCGCGTTCATACACACACAGACATATACACCCCCCTGCAAAACCCCTCACTTACAAAAACCTCACAGACCTTCCTTCTAATTGGACTGTTGAAGGGAGAGAATGGGTAGGGGTAGGTGGAGAGGGGACAGGAGGCATAATTGTGACCTTTTTTTTTCTCCTCTGGGAGATTCCCAAGACACAGTGGGTAACATTGGTTTCTTTGGGTCTGCTCACAAAAGAGGTTTCTCTGTTACTGGACAGTCCCTTCATTTCTACTGGGATTACAAAAGAAGCAGACTTAAACTTAGAACAGAACACAAAACTGACTGAATATTACAAACAAGCTTAAACTTGTGGTAGTATCTTTTCAAACCACTATGTGCAGCAATGGTATTTGTTCTCTTACCCCAAGTTATTTTGCTCTGAAATCCATTTCTTGCATTCACAGCAACAGCCAGTGGTGGACGAAGTACTTAGAATATTTACTTGAGTAAATGTTGCTTTGCCACACTATATAAGTAAAAGCCCTTTTACAACTTTTTCTTCTGGCAAAATGGGCATATTACTGTATTAACTACAAAAAGTATGCATTCTTATGTTGTAGCTGTTTACGGTTAAGCTAATTTTAACTACTTCAAATACTGTAGGGTAGGTTCATCTTCAACAATGTATCACGTTATATGTAAAATCTTAATCTGCAAATTAAGCACAGTTGTCAGATAATTGTTATGGATAAAAAGCACATTTTTGCATGAAAGTGAAGTCAAGTAGCATAAAGTATAAACTGAACATGAAGTTCCTCAAAATTATGCTTAACTACAGTACTTCTACCACTGGAAACATCAGACATAAACCATAATTCAGCACGGTACACTACTACAGCAGTGCTTCTGATCCATATCCTCAACTGCTTGATGAGGACTACTGTTGGTCTTGGATTATTCAAATGACTCTATATTCTGTTTTCTGAGTTGTTTTCAGATATGGTGTCTTTATGTGTGTTGAAAAAAGAATTCGGGTCTCGGGTCTTTTTATCGTCCAGGGGAGGTGTTTTGTTGTTAATGGTGGAACCCGTAAAGCTGTTGTGCTACACATCACAACCACGACGCACCAGGCTCACCCAGCACCTTTCCTAACAGTTCAATAGGCATTGTCCTGTTATTACCTCTCAGCTCAGTCCAAGTAAGCATACAGATTACGAGTGCATAGTAAACTAATCCTCTTGTGGGTTTGGTTTTCAGAGGTGGGGGGCACAATGAAATTAAAGGTCCTTCAACCCCTTAAAAAACAGAAAATATCTTAACTTGAGATGTGCTTTTTCTTGGTCAAACTTTGTGAATGGTATTTCTTGTGTGTACATGAATTTATATCAATCTAGTATTATAACTTTTTTTTTCTTTTCATAATAATGATGTCCATTGACATTCTATGGAAAATGGTGTATTATTAATTTAGTTTCAATGACAGACACCTGATACTACTAAAAGAAAGAAAGAAAACTGTCCTTTACTTCATTGTCTTTGATTGAAGTTCAGTTCTATTGTATTTTAGGAGAATAATACCTCTCAAGGAAAATATGTTACATGATTTTTTTCACCATAAAAACATGCAAAAAAGTGAAAGGGGTTTCTTCATTCCTGCACTGGTCACAAACTAGTAGCTATACCATTTTAGGCAATTAAATATAGAAATATAGAGGTGATACAAATAATCAATTAACTGATTAGTTGATCGATAAGGAACTACTTTCAATAATTGAGTAATCATTTAGGTTATTCGTTCTTTGATTCCAGCTTGGATTTGATGCTGTCTTCTGTTTTAGATCTTTGTAAATGGAATATATTTTGGTTCTAAAAAAACAATGTCATCTCGGAAACTGGGACAGGCATTTTTCATTGTTTTCTGACACTGTTGAGATCACACGATTAGTTGAGTAAATCATTGCCAGATTAATTGATAAATGAAAATAATTAGTTGCAGTCCTAAGGAAATCTATTTTATTGCCCACTGATAGTACTCCTGGAATTGTTTTTTGGAGCGTCTCTTCCAATTTGTCATGCTGCTATTATAACCAGAAGTTCTACACGTCGTTCCACTCTGCTCGAAGGTTAGTGGTAATAATAACACTGTCGCATTACCAAAAATCTTAAAAAAGCGTTCAGGAGCAGACACATCAGGCCATGGTGTATGAAGTATACTGTACCAGTCATGACATTTATCATAACTCGAATTCATAGCAACATGTATGAAAGAAAATGAAAAACACATTTGTCTTTGTATGTAGCCATATACATGATATATATGAACATTTGAACCACATATTTCACAAATTCCAAGATATTTCACAACAACAGCACCAAAGAGCTTTTGATTGATTCCTCAACCCTGCTAATACATTCATCCATTCATTATTTTCCAGATATACTAATAATCTATTACTTACAGAAGTGAATAATTTACAATAAAATAACAATTTTAAGGTACGTTTCCCATTTCCAGTACTTTTATACTACAATAATTCCATTCAGTCTCCACATGCAGTGCTCTGCCTAAATCTTTTATGAAGGCTGTGGATTTTGAAAATTTTACACAAGAAGGAAAGGTTATTATATTGTCTTAATAAAACCTGTTACCTTGTAGTGTTCAACAAAGCAAGCAGCTTACTAATGCTGAAAAGCTTTTCTTCAAGAATCCCCCCTTTCAGCAGCTCATTCCTGCGCTTGCTCCTGCATGAAATAGAACCTGTACATCAAAACTCTGAGAACTCACAGTGGTATTTAAATCACAGACAAAAAAGTCAGGTACTGCATCTTGAAGACGGAAAAACCACAAAGTGAAGACTTTAGTCATAAAATGTTAAAATCCTCACTAAACCATAGAGAAAACAACACTGAACAACTGAACCATCATACAGTATGACAACACCGTCTATGGATTATGTTTTGGTTTGGTCCAAACTCAGTACAAACACATATACAAAAGACTTTTTTGTAAACTGAATTTTTGCGAGGCATCTGCATAAGCAAATTGCATTCACGCGTCAGATGCATTGGGTTTTGTACTGACACTGGCCTTGCAGTGACCTTCAAACAGAGGCCCTTTTTTCTCCCCCAATTCTATGTTGAGAAATCGACCTTGCTTGTTCATTCATAATGCTGCAATTTTTATTTATTTTTTTATTTGCTGATTGGATCTCACAGAACAAACTGCTGCTCAGGTGTTTGACAACTCTCTTTCTGTCTCTACATCTACTCACTGCAGTGACATGCATCTACCCAACACAATCAAATAATAATGCACAATTTAGAAAGGACCAGCACTTTACACTTTCTGTCACCATTCCTATACACTATGTACTACTTCTCTTGGAGGAATAGATATTTTGTGTTATGAAGCAGCCATATTCTCTGGGCCCCTGTATATATTGTTATTTTAGATTAAAAGATAGGACTAAACATTTGTTTAACAGAAACCTGAAGGGTCCCTCAGTAATCTCCTCAGAATGTGTCTCTCTAAATCTCTGTAACAAAGTCCTATATATAGATTTTGGGCAAAATCTTTCCACTGCCACCCTGTCTTTGTTAGATGAGATTGTTTTGTGTATTTGTTTTCTTCCTTGAACAAGGTGCCAGATGTGCAAGTGGAATACATGAACTGCTACAGAACATGACATAGACAGATGAAAGAGGATGAGCAAAACCAAACAAGGACAGTAAAAGCCAAGAAAACATGTCCAGGCGAAACAGGAAGCCATCTATGTAAAAACAAAGCATCATTCCAGAATTTTCTTGTCCAGTGATTCTTTGCCATTGGTCCGCGAGTAAGGCTCAAAAGCAGAGGAGCTCAGGTAGCGGGCAGAAAGTTCCTGCAGGTTGCCAGCCAGTGAGCCAGCCATGGACAGGTGGTTGGAGGAAATGCGGGTGGCGACGCCGCTGAGTAAGGAGGGCATAGGGAAGCTGAAGAGGCTGTGAGCCGCTGGTGAGCTCTGCAGGCCCGCCACTGTCCCTGAGCTAGTGACTGCAGGTAGAGGAGGGCTGCTGCCCGCCGTGCCACTGCTGCTGCCGCTGCTGCTGCTGCTACTGCTGCCGTTGCTGGCCATGGCCATGGAGGGAGGGCGCAGGGCGGAGCTCAGTGTGCCGCTGCCACAGTGGGGCAGAAGGCCCGGCAAGCCCGGAGGCGTCAGCAGCCGACCTTGCTCTAGCAGTCTGAGGACACTGCAGGTTGCTGCTGTTTCTGAAACCACTGAACGCAGCTCAGAGTCCTTCCCTTGGTCCTTCTTCTGCTTAGTGCGCCGGTTCTGGAACCAGACCTTCACCTAGAGAGGAACACAGAAGAGAGCCGTTTGAGACACATGCTAAATGTAATGTGTAATTTAAAGTTCATTATTTATTAAATATTTCCTGTATGTGGAAGAAAATATGAATTTAAACACAAATAACAGCATAACTTTGAAAAACCTTTTCTAATGTTGGTATTATAGCAATAAAAAAAGCTGCAAAAATTCACATCCACTCATACTTTACACTGTAAAAAGGCCTGTGATCATAGTGCCGCAATAATCTGATAATCTCAGTACTCGGAGATAACAACTCTGTGTTCATAGATTAAGTAGACTGCTAAACGCACTTTCAGATACTAATCTATAGTAGCTATATATGCAGGTAAGCTTACACACACACACATACACACGGTCCACCAGCTAATGACTAGACTGGGATTGATCAAAAGCTACAATGATTTCATTCAGTCATGGAGGGAAGGCCTTGCTGTGGCGAAGTGGCAGGAGGTTAATTCAAAACTCAAAGATAGCCTTGCATATATAAACCACTACTTAACTTTCTTAACCTCGTCCACTACAAAAGGTTCATGCATGAACTGAGATCCAAAGTTAGCTCCCATGTGTAATTTTATCTTTGAAAACCTACATAAAAGTGGCACTAAAAACCTCCTACAACCATTGAATTGTTTATTGGTTGGTTTTATTGCTTAACGATAGGTGTCAATTATCAAGCAAAAAATCCAAACATTTGCTGGAGTCTGCTCCTCAAATGTGAGGATCTGTGGATTTTCTCTGTTTTAAATCAATGTAAATTTAATATCTTGTTAGACTTTTTGGTTTGAGAAATGAAGTAGATGTCACCATCAAACTCTGGGGACATTTTACAGACTAAACAATTTCTTGTTTATTTGAAAATCAAATGACAATCAAATTAATCATGGGAAAAATAGTCGGTTGGAGAGCTAATGTTGTTAGTTTACAGTTGATGTAAAGATACACCGCACTTTTTAAACCCTGGATAATACATTCAACTGTTCTGTTCCACTTTTCATTCTTTCTGTCTCCACATTCAAAATGGCCACCATTAACTGACTTCAATGACATGCACCTTCTTTTAGTTAGCATTATGAGATTTTTAGCCTCTAGAATTACACAGATGTTATTATTAATCATAATTACATCTTGGAATAAATTACAATATCTGATCAGTATTTCTTGTTGTTTCTGAGAATTTTAAGCTTTCCTTTGTTTCAGAAATATTTCTCACAGTTTTGAGATTTTGTTGGAAACATGTACAGTATATATCATGCAGTTAATGGAGTATCACAAGAAAGAGGAAAAAACTCCTTCTCTATAAATTCATAGTTAAGGGTGGAAAAAAAGAATGCACTCTTAGTGGTTCGTGCAGGAGCACCAACCTTGTAATTTAACAGGTTCAATAAAGTCATTCATCTGTCTCAACAGATGCATTTAGTTATTCTGACATATCCATTGTTTCACAAAATCTTCTTGATTTAATTCATGTCAAAACTGAAACAAATACAGGGTTTTCTATGAATTGTAACTGTAAGTCTCCTGTAATCACACCTAATTGCTTTCATATGGAACAAAACGTACATGTGCCAATCAGCAGCAAGCTTCCAGCTCAGTCCTAATGCTAGTCCAGTCACATTTGAATATTTTTTCCTACACCTCAGTAGGTGGTTTAACTCTTCACTAGCTGTTAACAGTCTTTTGCGTCAAGAGAAGAAGTCCTGCCGCTCAATCCCATGTTTTCTGTTGTAAAGAGGTTACATAGAAAAAAATAACAAGATGAAGCTGGTAACTCCCACAAAGATGATTAGGTGTGCACACAGCAAATGGCCTTAATGTAGCAACCTGTGAGTGACAGGGAACAAAATGTTAATTTCTCCATGTTTTCATTAAAAGGCCTTTCATCAGGACAAGAAGCATACACTGGAAGAAAATCCTTAAGCCTTTGTCCTGCCTAAATAGGGAGCAAAGGTTGTTCTCTATATTACCTTTATGTGAGCAAAATAACATCTTCAGACACTTAACTCGTTTTGAATTCATGTGAAAAAGAAAAGCAGCAATTGTGTTGATCAAATAAAAAAGAGAAATATTAAAACATTTAAAATGTAAAAAATTTAAGCAAATAAGTCAGTAAAATGTGCAGAGCTATTATTAAAAGGAACAGTGACCTTGTTGTACATCAACAAACAGATTAAAGTTGTTGGTTGTGGTGTCGTTTTGTGAGAAAAGGTTGACCTTGAGTGGAGGTCTGCGAGAGCTGCTTTGAAAGCCACAACACATTAGCACCAAAGACCAAGCCGATGGCACCGTTAGCCGTTTTGCACTTTTTAAAAAATAAATAAACAGATGAATGAAACTCGAGCTGAAAATACACCAAAGCTTTGCAGCAGACGGCCAGGGTTGCCTTAAGTCCAAATCATACAGGATTACCAGGTGACTTGTTTTAAAATCTGGTGTCAAACACGGAGTGCAAATGCAGTTCTCTCACAGCGGACACTGCATGACCCACTGCTGACCCCACATGTATGGCATGAGGTGGAAGTCTGCGCATTTTCTATTGGTTTTATTTTAGCAGCTTCAGATAATGACGTCAAACATTCAATAAGCTATTTCAGCACTGTACCGGCCAGATGATTACATTTACTTTAAAGGGATACATACAATTAGAAATATTTCTGTGGGACATCCTTAAATGTACAATCTAAGTAATGATCTAAACAATAATCTAAATATAAACCAAAAGGTCACCACAATGCTCTTATTCCAAAAACTGAATTAGAACCTGCGAGCACTCCTAAATGAACTGACAGGTCTGTAAATACTAACACTTGACAACAATTACAGGTTTTTAATGATTAGTGGTGCCATTAAAGCTTTATTTACAGCAGCAGTGCTTATACAACAGGCCTATATTTGTATTAATGATCAGCTGTGAAACACAAAAGTCTTATTTCCACCTTGCCTCAAATTATTTAAATTATATGGACAAAAAATGCACCTTTTAAAATAAACAAACTGCTTTAACTGTAGTATTTGGTTTAAAAAGATAAAGGACACACAGAAAAGTACATTAAATTGACACTGCACATTATTGCTATTTCAGTTAAAAACAAAAGCATCCATTATGTCTTTTGCACAGACACATAATAAATTCACAATGTTTTCAATCTAGGTGGTACAAGTTCAGTGCATACATACTTGAGTTTCAGACAGATTGAGCTGACGGGCCAGTTCTGTCCGTTCCCTCCCAACCACATACTGGCACCTCTGAAACTCCATCTCTAACCGGTACAGCTGCTCTGCAGTGAAGGACGTGCGGGTTCGCTTGGGCCGGTCCAAATCCAAACCCTTCGGCAGGATAATCTCTCGGATAGAGCCTTTAGCATCTGCAACAATTAGCACTTTAAATGAACAATGCTGAGGCAAAGAGTAGAGCTAGTAACAATAAGAATGGATAAATGCAATATTTTCCTAGTTTTAGACTGTTTTATGTTAACATAGACTTAATTATGTGAAACTTATTATATTATTATATAGTATTATTATTATAGATTACAGTAGTGGAAGTACTTAGAACTCAAATTGAGATTTTATTTATTAAATTCAATCTAAGTAATTGTGGACTAAATGTAACATAATGTACAAATACTGTTTGTTTAAATTATGCATTACATGTAGTAGTTTACAACACCCTACATTTTAAATTACTAAGGGGGAAAATATCAGTCTGGATTAAATCCCATGAATGCAAAACTATTCTGTTAATTGGTATGAGTTCAATGGAGACATCTTAAATAAAATACATGAATATGTAAATAAAGTGTTTACAAATGTGTACACCTAATGAGTGAAGATCACATAAAAACAAAAATGAATATGCTGTGGTTCATTTGTTAACCACAAAGGAGAAATTACAACAATGGGTGCTGTCGACAACATTAAAATAAACCCAATCTCTACTAACAATTTTTTAAAGCTAGTATTAAATTAATTATAATTTTAAATCATGGCAAATAAAAGTGGTTGCAATGTTCCAAGAAATTCATTAATAATTATTTTATTATTAATCAAAAACATGAATAATAAATAACTGATAAATACAATAAAGTATTTAAATAGAAAACCTTGATGTATATTTTAAGTACTGAGGCTGCTCTGTCTCGTTATATTTTGCGTAATTAATCCTCTGTTTTTGTTGAAGTTATATTTCTAGTTTGTGTTCATACACTCTGAATGTTGGGCCAACAATGCATGAAAGAAATTACATTATTTAGTCACTGGGCCACTGTCACTCATACACACAATTCCACATATGATTTGTTGACATTAAATATCTGTAAAAACTCTAATATTCAATGGTATTAAATGAAATATTTATAATTTTAATCTTTTTACCCTGAAAATGTAATGCAGTACATACAGTATAAACCCTGTAGGTGTTTCTCTTTAAATGCAAGACCTTGCACACATTTAAATTTACACAGGGACATTGAACATTTTTAAAAAAAATTTAACATTAGGATTTATTTAAGAATGAAATCTGAAGAAATATTTAGCTCATTATAGTGTTTAACAAAATATCTAAAAAAATGACTGTGGTCATACAGTAAGGCCTAAAATTAAAGATACATTTCTTTCATAACAATTAGCTCTTTTTCATGACAGATAATGTATTTGTCTTACATTTTTATGTTCCTACAATTGTACTCATAGTGTTCCCAGAGGTAACCATCTTTATTTTAAATAGCCTCCATAAATGTAAATTGAAAATCACAATATTAATATACGTTCAGTGAAATCTTCTTAATTAAACAATAAAATATATTAATTGTCAACTGTCTCTTTATGTATTAACAACCACTGCCTGATTTTACACAGGCTTCATTTTTCAACTTTGTTCTTGAAGACATCAGATATTCCTGATTCTAAAATGCATGTAATCTAACAGCAGACTGTAGACTGTTTGTCTCCAATGTTTCATAAGATTCATTTGTATGATCTCTGAAGTACCACACTGCAAGTTCTTAAAAAAAAAACAACCATTACCTCGGACTAGTATTCTCCGACAGTAGTCCGGGTCCCCCGTGCTCCCCCTGTTCTTCTCACAGTTTTCCACGGTCCCAGAAGGGGAAAAGGAGTCCTGCTGGTCCTTGAGAAAGCTTTTGGACAAGGTGCTCTGGGAGTCCTTGTCATCTTTCCCCTTCTTTAGTCCATTCTTCAGCCCCATCCCTTCCGTCTCTTGGTTGTACCTGACCTCCATGCTCAGTTTATCCTCTTGGACCTGCAACTTGTCCGCCTCTTTTTTCCTTTGTCGTAAAAAAGGAGATTACAGAGAACACGGCACACCGGATCGTCTGGACAGTGTGGGTTTTAGTTTCAAAACAGCACCTTTCAGCAGGGCAGAGTCAGCTATCTAATATTTGGTGAAATACTTCCGTCGCCCGACCAAGGAGCCCTATTATCACTGACCAAACTCCCTTGCCCAATGATCATGGACTTCTCAGTGAAACTCAACAGTAATTCAATGCCCCCCTTTCCTTCTTACATAGACATCAGGCTGATAGATGATCTCCAAATAATCAGAGCCATGGATGCGCACTCGCTGTTTCAATTGATTACGGTAATTTTGCTGCCTCCACATTAGCGTAACCTCATGAATACACTAAATTGTTTGGGGAAATAGATCAGGTCTTGATAGAGGGGTTTGCTCATTCCGTCCCCCTCAGTTAGCCTGTTCTCAGCCCAGAGAATCAAGACAAATGATTGGTCTTGTCTCGCAACCAAGCATCCCTGAACCCCACATGAACGCACTCAATCACAGGGATACGAGTCTTCCAGACCTGAAAAAAGTTCCCAGGTGCTTCATTCTTCCGCCGGCAGAACACGGCCAGACCCCCTCCCCCCCAACTTTTCACCGCGCACCTGATCGCCACAGCATGTCAGCAAACTTTGATCCCGTTTTCCCTTTGCTTGTCTCACCAATCAACGGAATTCTGCAATGTGCAGATCTCGCCACTATGCTATTGTAGACAAGAGACACTGGGAGAGAGGGAGAGAGAGGGAGAGAGAGAGACAGGTGAAAAAATACTGAACAAATCCACGGCGATCAAAATTTATGAAGGCACTGACCCAGCCAACACCGTACTCTGCTTTAACGGGAATTGTGTTAAAGTTTCCTGTGCCGTCCTGTGTTCATTCAGAGAGCTACGCAGAGTAACCCAGTGAGGTCCTGACCGCTAATGCCACATCCTTCAGTATTCAAATGATTGCACCCCAGAAGCCATCTTCAGCTCTCATAATCTTAACCTGCGCATTTGAAAAAGACAAAGAAAGGGAACAAAACTTGTCATTAGTGCTTAGGCTGCCTACACTCTCTCTCTCTCTCTCTCTCTCTCTCTCTCTCTCTCTCTCTCTCTCTCACACACACACACACACATACACGCATACACACGCATACCTCTGGAATGGCCCTACCTCTCTCCACCACTCGCCTTTCAGCCCACTACCCACCCACCAACTCTTAGCAATTTTCATTGTCAGTGCAACAATATCTCTGAACACAGCAGTGGCCAGTAATCCAATAAGACCATTGATTAAGCCACAATGATTCAATTCAAACCAGTGGCCTAGTGCAAGGAGCATTCTCTGGTCCTTCTTGTCACCTTAGCTGGCCAGAAGCCCCCTTCAAGCTGCCCCCCTCCCTGAGTGCCATTCATGCCTTTATGGGAAACAGAGAGGAAAAGGAGTGAAAGATGGCAATTATCTAATTGGACTATTAACAAACAATTCTGCGAGTGTGGCTGCCCCGCAGCAGTCTTGGGGTGGGTTTAAGGGCTGCATGTTGGACTAACTTTATTCACTGAGTGTTTGGGGGTCTGCTGCTTGGAGTGGAGCAGGATGCATTGTTTAAAAAAGGTAAAAAGGAGGCTAAAAAGGGAGCGACTAAAGGGAACCTGGGCTTCTCAAGCTGCGATGCAGAGCCCCAGCCTGGGAAATAGATTGAGGACACAGCGTCTTGGCCTCTCAGCTAAACACAATAGCTGACGAGGAGAAAAGACTGATTTGTTCAGTTTCTACATCCCCAAAAATATCACACACTCAGTGCCATAATGTGCAAAGAATACTACATGTATACTGTATAACAGACTGTAATCCCTTTTACAACACACACATTTTCCAATGGCAAATTGCCAACACCGTGTTTCAGGTGATTTGAATCAAACTATGAATGGCAATTCAATTTGCAGATTAGTAAAATTAAAGAGCACATTCGTAATTATATTGGCATTGTAAATGATACACAAACACCTACGTTGCAGTGCAAGTTCAGTGAAAAATGATATAAATATAATATATATATTAAACACCAGAAACAACCAGGCTTCACTACTGTACATGCAGGAAAGTGAGATTTCTGAGTTGTCCCTCGTAGATGAAGGTTTCCTGCAGCAGCACACTGGATCAGCTGAGATCTATAAACTCAAAACCAAAGGGTTCTTTATAGAAAGTAATCTAGAAAGTGATCCTTTAGACTATCACAGCAGATACCCTTTTTGGTGCTGTCCATTTTAAAACTGAAAATTCTTCTGTAAATAACTGCACTTAATATAAGTTATTTATGTAAATTAAGTTAGATTAGTAAGTTACACGTGAAGTAACTTAACTTACGTAACTAATGTACTTATTTTAACCCAAACCACGATCTTTTCCTAAACCCAACCAAACTGCAACTATTTCCCAATGTTAATCATGTGTTTATTATTGTTACCATGGAGAGGAAGGTCCAGTACACCTGTCGCTGGTACACTCCAACAGTCATATGTTGTTTTCGGAGTAACTGGCAAACAACCTATTCTGTCATTAAGGTGTGAGGATGTGCAGGAAAAAGCAGGTTTTCTGTTTGTTCCAACACAAATGTTAATTACACTCATGTATTAATGATGTTGTTATGCTAAATTTCCTTTTTTACAGCTTTACCACTGGCCAAAGCAAGACAGTGGCATGATGTGAGGGAATCACAGTGGTCCGAGTGAATATAGTGCAGGATATAGAGACAAGGATGGATTACTAATGTTATAGTCACATCAGGGGACCCTTTATTAGGGTTTACAATGATGTAAGTGGATAGTCTGACTTAAAGCTGGGGTAGACAATGATGGAGAACCAGCAAAAGACAGCTAGATTTTGAAAGTATCTAACCCGAAAATAAACCCTCCCTTCAGTCCTCCTTCAAAGCCACTCCTCCAAAACACATGTTCATGCGCAGTGAGTGCCTGGGCAGAGTGTGCACGTAGACAGGCAGGTAGGCCGTGCTTATTACAGTCCTGTGACAGCCACAGATACCAGATTTTTTTCATTTTCATGTCAGAGCATTTGATTTATTGATTGCTGTTGGGATGTAAAGAGAATTTCAACAAATATTACAAAAGATGGTTCTGAAATTAACTGGCAAGTACAAAAAGTTCTTGGGTCACCAACATAGATGTTTTTTCACAGATATCACTGTATATTCAAAGGAAGTGCCCAATAATCCTGAATTCCTGACACTAGATCAATTATTGTTAGCATAAATTAATTTTTTGTCCCAAGTCTAAAGACCCTGATATAGTCTAAAACTTATAGGTACGGGCATCTCTGTAGTTAAGGTTACACATGGATGCCTGCACATACTAGCACAGACATGGGCAGATAAAATTTATGTCATGTGGACTGTCGCATTTATGCAGACCTGGAGAATATACTTTGTGCTATAAAGAGTTATAAAGCATTGTTCGACTTCCAAAACAGGCTGTTTAATATGGTTGCGCCATCATACCATCACTCACTCACACTGTACGACAAAAAATATCAATTGGATTTGAATTTGTTTTATATGTATTTCCTTCATACCTCCACACAACAGTGGAAAATAAAGCCTGAGTAATGAAATCTTTAATCAGTATTGCAACTGTCTTTGTGGACTCAAAAAATATTTCAGACACTCAGACATTCAGTTTTAACATAATTTATCATCAGTTTCCTTTGTGAATCTATTATACAGTTACCAAAGATTATGAATTTAATTAAATCTCAAGCTTTTTCACAGGTGTAGATTGTAAAATCAAAACAACTGTTTAGAAGTTTCAAATAAATGAAAGTTTGGAATATGAAATGGTTTTTAAGATCAAGACATATCACCCTCACTGTATATTCATTATTTTCTATTGCAGTTGATATTTCTTCCACCAATTGCATTATAACCAGCAAAGTAAACTGTACGTTCTGAAACTACATTACTGTTCACAATTTGCTCATGTTAAACATGATGACTAGTAACAAACCAGAATTTATTTTCTACAATTTCTTCTCTACCCAAACAGCCTTCGTGTTTCTCCTGCTGGAGGCTGAACTTCCAAGCATTATTTAATATTATTGTAGAATATCTGCACTGCCTCCATTAAAAAAACATCCATAATGTAATATACATTCATATATTCCTTCATGTGTATTTATACTGGAAGCATGCAACTTTGGAGGCGAGTGTCCCCCACATACACACACAGCTCTGCAATGGTCAAATCACCACAGGCCAGTGGAAAATCACCAGCATTATCTGCACTATTACAGTCATGCTTTAACCACAACAAGCTTCAGTGACATTCTTTAAAATGCTGCACAATGTGCTGTGCTGTAATGTGACCCCGACGTATTTCGACACCGGAAATTAGAGTTGTCCTTAGAACACACTTAATGTTTGGTTAGAAATAAATGTGTCAGAGGAAATCAAATCAGACCCTAAACTGCTCCCGCCGGCCGATCAGAATGAGGGGTGAAATTTCAAGTTATTTCAAGGGAGGAAATGGTTACTTTTGTTACAGGACCCGCTGAGATGCCAGCGTGTTCATAATGACTTCTTGTTTGCTATGACTGTGGCACACATAAATAGTTAAATAGTAATAGTTAGTTAACACAGTCAAAGCAAACTGGAGAAAACGGCTGTGACTCGCGCATTATTATCTACTGCAATTTTTTTAAGTTGGCCCTTTGTGGTCCCATTATTAGGACCCAGAGCTCTAGGTGGATTGCTGCGGAGAGTGCAAGCCTTGGAGAGCCTTGATGTCCGAACGACAACATGGTAACTCAAGATGAATGATTACATTCAAAACCCTGCTTTACGCTTACAAATGTGGTTATTATGTTCCACAGTAAGAGAGCAAGCTGTTCTTGAACCCATTAAATAAAGAGCTTGTTGCCATCTATGGCGGAGGGCTACACTGGCAGCTGAGCTCCAAAATTGTTGAGCATTGATGGTTTTCACTGCAAGCCGGGAATTTTTATCCTGCTTTGTTCAAAATCCTTGGTGTAGCTTTCTGATGGCGTGAAAACAATCTTTCCTACAAATAAACCTTCATAAAAAGCAGTTAAGGTTTACATGTTGGGTTTTAACTGAGTAGTTTTGAGCTAATAATTAATATTAATTGTTGTCTGTGTTGGTTTCTGGTTTCTTAGACCAGTGACAGCTCTATTGTTAATGGACAGTGAGGGCTTCTACTCCCAAATACACTGTCTTTCTACCGGAAATACATTAGAGCACCAAATGTAGATTAATCCACCGTTGAAAATAGTCCCTAACTAATGCACTATTTCCTCCTGTTTAAGTAACATTTGCTAAAAACCGCAATAACCAGCTGTTTTAGGAATTTAGACATTAGACTTTTTATAATGAAAATATATTTCAATATGAATCTTTTTAAGATCGTGTGACGGTGTGATACTACCAGGAGCTGTACACTCGTTCATTATGAATTTTCAGCATAGGACGTCTGGTTGAAAAGTATGTGTTTTAAGAAAAGTCAAATCCCTGCACATTAGTTCATAGACAACATATAAGTACAAGAATCTTCATAGACATATAAGTACAGTGGCTCAAGCCTTATTTTTCTACATAGTGCCCAATGCAGGAAACCAATTACCGGTATACTGTTTTCACTTAAGGTGCAGTGTTACTTCACTACAATTCAACACTTGCCAAATTCCCTTAACTTTTGCTTCACTCAATGTGGTTTGGTAAGGCATGTTTTCAATAGGTGCCATTTTAAATGAGTTGTAGCGCCAGCGCTCTCCTTTTCTGCTACTATTCCTTGAACTGTTTAGCTTTTGCAGACATGTCTAATCTCCTAATGACCAACTAAATCAGGTTACTTTGTTTAATATTATATTATATAAATGTAGCAGCAAGGTTAGTAAGGTTCTGGAGTTTTTTGAGGCAGCAAATAAAATCATCATCTACTTTTGTGATAGGCCTGGCTCTCAGCAGCAGCCACATCTCAGTGGATGTTTTCCAGGTTTAAATATTATTACAAGAAGTTTAAGATTTAGACTGCCTATGCATAGTTACTGCAATTCACCATGGCCTGAGGAGCGAGTTGTCTAACATTATTACACTATGATAATTAATACAATAAATACATTTTGCAGATAGAAAAGTGAGTAATGTATAGCTCAGAGGTCATTTGTATTTATGCCAGTACATGTAATTCTGTCATTTTAAAGACAAACAATATCTCAGTGCAGTTGTACTAATCTGCTGTTGTCAATACAATTTTAAGTGTGACATACCAGACAGCCTAAAACCTGCAACAAAGCCTTAGCAGTAATTGATTTTTTCTGTACATTCTCTGTGAGTAGTTTTAGATAACACTCTTTTGTCCCGCAGACAGCGCCTTGCTGTAGTAATTGTCGCAGGTGTAATTTGAGCAGCTCCTTTGTGTCTCTGCAACAGTTACGTCCCCATTGGCAAACGTAGTGTGCATCGAGACTAACGCATGAAGGGAACAATGGAAAGCATCATAAAAGCTTTGAAAATAAATCATGTGTTTTTATTCCCCTCTCTCACCACTCAGCCCACCATTTGTCAGAACAGAGATGGATTTTTTTAACAGGGCAAATCTTTTGGGAGTGTTTGGAAACACGGCAGGCTTGGCTGTGAAGCTGCGCTGCTCTCTGTTTAACCTAATCTTAACTGTATTGGGTGATAAAGAATTACAGTAGATTATTCCTGCTGGGGGCTATAGCGATTAAGTAGCATACAGCTGTTGAACAGTAACCTCTAAGAAGCTAGTATGTTGGAAGTGAAGATCTACATATTGGCATCGAGCCCCTCACTCTCTATTTCTTCCTCTCTCTCGTATTATTTCTCTCTATGCAACAAGCTCACAGAATGGAACAGTTATACAAGGATACAGTATAACTTGGGCAAAATTATTTATTTGTATTCCTCTTTAGTAACTTATGGAAGGTCCTGAGAAAAGAAGCATGCACTGACAACTGAAGGATAGATGGTTTTCCTTTGTATCGTCAACAACTGTCAAGACACAAACCAACAATGTGTTAGTCTGTCTCTCTGTACTTTATAACTTCCCTACCCACACTCTTAGCTCAAAGCTCACTGCTTCCTGCCAAAGACTTTAAATCTTTAAAAACACGTAATGAATGTATACTTTCAATAAAAAAGGCGCAGTAATTTCCTGAACAGCTTGTCAACGTTGTGGAATTGTGCATTAGTTGTTAGTTGTTTTTTAAACCACTGGATGAGTCCTTCATTGGTGCGCATGAACATGTGTTTTGGTGCTCTAGTGAGTATTTCTGGCAGCAGGACGGTGTGTGTGGGACTGTCAGAATAAACTACAGAGTGTCTGTTCATGGTATTGAAGCATTACTAATAGACATTACTGATAGACATACTAAATGCAACCTGGGACAAGAAGTTGGAGTGGAACCAATGATGCCACTGTTAACATGAGACTAGCAGCCACTATTTTCTTTTAGTAAAGGTATTAGCTATTGCACATACTAAATGTGTCAAGTCATATACGCATGTCATTTTGGGAATAATTGGCAAACAGCCTATTCTGTTGTTAAGTTTAATGACATGTTGTGTACAACATGCAACAGCCCCATCCTTAGATCTCGGATGCAGATAAGGAAAAACATGTTGTAAAAACATGTGGATAGAGTAGATGGAAATAACAAGTCAAATGATTCTATGGAGGTAAGGAATGACAAAATTAGGTACTTAATATGGAAACATGTTTGAAGAATATCTCATAAGACATTAAGTAACTTCCAGATGCCACAAAGTAAGACCAAAAACTCATCTGTACCACAAAGACCTGGAAAGAGGCCAGACTACACACAGAAAAGTAGATGATAAAGCAGTTAATTGCAGACATCACATGATGAGAGAACAGTTATAAGCAAAGACAGAGCAAACACTGGCTAAATCTCCTGGAGGACGAGGACCCGTATCACAGAAGTCTGGATGAAGCACTCAATCACAATTGTTATTTTTGAAATTGTTTATTTTTTTGTTCCATGAAATCAAGGTGTCTGCATTTGTTGGAGGACTGATGAATTTTTATGCAGTACGCCTATATAGTATGCCTCCAGAAAATCTATTGCACACTGTAAGTCAGTTAGGGAGGAGGTGTTGTATGACTCAAACAAACACTACTGCGCCGCAAATATAAAGAAAGAGGCAAATACAATGAATGACAGCATTTCAGGGATCATATGATTTAAACAGACACTTGCAAACAAATTAAAACCCATACTGATTCACCGACAACTGGAAGGCAAGGTAAAGTGATTTCTGTCATGCCCAAATGATGCAGCAACATCTCCTCACAGATGAAATGCTGCACAAGCACAATTAAAAGAGCTAAGAAGATGCACAAATGAGTGAAATCATGATTAGATATTCACCATCACTTGTGGTCAGTCATTTTCTTGATATTCAACATCAAATCAGGAAAATCAGTAATGATATACAGCAGTGTGTTGTCCTGAAACGCAACAGAGCAATCACATACAAGCACAATGAATATGTAGATGAATAAATGAGGTATGAGAAAATTTTGCTCTTCATCTCTCCTGTTTTTGTATTTCTCAATTGCAGCAACATGTTTGATGAATGTTTTACAAGATGGTTTTCATCAGTCATCAGGACTTTTAAGAACTGTCTTTATGTCAGGTTGCTTGGATCAAAGTGAAATAACAGTCTTATCGAGAGATGAAAAGGAGTCATACTTGAAGGATAGGTGGAAGCGGTCACAGTCAGTACTTGTAACTCACTTTGACTGTGGGACGAAAAGATATATCAGTTTTCACACATTCTCATACATCCTAAACAAAGGAAAGTGATTCAGTCTGGCAATGTCTCGTCTAATCAAAACATCCTTTTCATTTCACTTCTGCCAAATAAAAGATGTCCTTGGCGCTTCTTTAACATTGAATATAAAATGTTGTTGTTTTTTTACAGATGTGATAAGCTTGTACAAGCTCTAAGTATGTCCATTAGACTAAATTGCTGTAAATACATGTTTTATTCAGATCTGTAAATATTCAGTATATACAGTTTATGTATGCCCATAGATTGTGTGTTTAAGGATGATAACAAAATCTAGATGACTGTTCTGAAAGTTTGTAGAAAAGCAAATTACAAATACAGACCAAATAATTTGTGGATTAATCGATTAGTTGATGGACAGAAAATAAAACAGCAACAACTTTTATAAAAAAATCAATTATCAAGCAAATCCACCCCCCCAAAAAAAAAAATTTGGTTTTTATTTCTCAAAACAAAACAAAAAAAGAGAAGATTTGAAGATTTTCTCTATTTTGTAATATTGTCAACTAAATTTCTTTGGGTGTGGGACTGCTGGTCCCAACACAATTCATTTGAAGACATCACCAGGCAGGCAGGTGTATTTGCACATTATATTGACTAAAAGAATTTAGAAGTTAATCAATAATTATAATAAACAGAGGTTGTAGCCTTTATTCCAAAATAATATGTTGTTAATTCAAATCCACCTTATCTGTAGTATATTTGTGGTTAGTTGCAAGAAAACATTTTAAAGCACAACATTGTTGCCATTAAGACAATCCTGTTATGTAATGGTCTCTGTCCAAATCTTAACTTTGACACTATGGCATTACACAGGAAATGATGTGACGTGTTCAATTTGTGTTTGAGTCGCAGTATGAAGGGTTGCATATTATATGATCATAAGAATTACATCAACATCATAGTATTCTCCTGAAGAATCCTTTTTTACACAATGGTTGTGTACTTTACCAACATGAACGTTGTTTTTTAGGACAAGGTGGATCATAATGTTTAGATGATGTCATTAATAGAACAGACACTTCACAGTGTCCCACTTCAGCTAAGTATTAGCACGTCATGCTCCTAGCTATTCTAATAAGAATCCTCTAACCAGGCTAATAGCCAGGATTTTAGAAACACCAGATCATTTAGATCACCTCAGCTTCCCCCCACTACCTGAAGAAAATAATGTTTTGACAAGCCACCAAAAACAACAACAAAACTCTCTAACTCTGTTTTATGTCATGTGTAACTGTTCAATTATATTTTCTGTAATATTTTCTCCCTAAATGATCGTTAAACCCTTCTCCGCTCTACGTAATAATACTGGGGGAGAAAGAAAATCATTATATTATATATTGATCTCAGTTAATATTTGTTTGTCTGAAAATAATACAATTTAAAGATATGTTGTCTTAAGAAAATATCAGATTCAGACTCTTCAGGTAATTAAACCCCCAGACAAGACAAGAAACATTTATTCTAGATTGTAGCTACGGCCCTGACCCTAACAGACCTCAAATGTGTCAACAAGGTATTTAAAATGGCCTAGCAGACACTTGGACACTATATTGTCTCCCAGATCACAACATTAAACAAGTTATAATATTTACTCACCTGAAATAAATACCTGGAACTTTTCTACAGGACTAAACCTTTGCCCTCTGCTCCATCTAATTTGTCATAACAACAGTGGATGAGCATACATCTTGTTTGATTTACATGTAATCATATTTTGATTTGCTATTCTTTAGCCCAAGGCCAATTCACCACTATAAATTATGATGCTGGAATACATGTCTGTCACAGATGGGGCATATACCATTAAATATAAGGTTGTGGAATGCAGAATCAGATCGCTGGACAGTTCTGTAACATTTCAGTATCAGTCAGAGATGTGTGACCATTAAGCCTGTGGGGCCCTCATGTGGCCTCTGAAGGTAATACTCCCAAGATTGGTCAAATGCTGAGATCAAGAGCAACATTAGTCATTGGTTTGATGGTGAACCTTCAGCCAAAGAAATTGGGTCTAATGAATCAGTCAGGTAGTGAAGTGATTTTCTTAATGATAGCATGCATACATGTATGAGTCCTGATGTGATATGGTTGGTGAACAGTGCCATAGGTCTTTGATTGGAAGTATAGCACTCTCACTTATCAAATGTAGACCTGCTCAGTGGCTGTTCAGTACAGTACTAGTTGTGAATGTGATTTTATTCAATTTTATATACTACTGACCTCTTCACAGTAAGTCAATTAGTTACAGCCATGTTATATGAGGAGATTATTATTGACAGACAACAGTGTTGTCTGTAAAGCCAGTGGTATGGGACTAACGGGGAAGGGCTTCAAAACCTCCACCATCATCCTCATCCCCAAAAACCATGGACCATAGGACTAAATGATCACAGACTCATGGCCCTGACCTCTGTGTCCAGCACCTGGACTCTCTTCTGTGGACTCCCAGCTGTGCCTGACTCCACCTGCAGGTGGGTCACAGACTTCCTGATGGACAGGAAGCAGCACATGAGGCTGGGAAAACATGTCTCTGACTCCAGGACCATCAGCTGTGGTTCCCCTCAAGGCTGCGTTCTTTCCCCTCTGCTCCTCTCCTTGAACACCAACAGCTGCACCTCCAGTCACCAGTCCATCAAGCTCCTGAAGTTTGCACACCACCCTCATTGGACTCATATCTAGCAGAGATTACGGACATCATGGATGTTTATGGACAGAACAACTTGAATCTAAACATCTGTCAGCAATGAGTTTATTATATATAAAACCATTTCACTCATGGACCTTTATCAGGACGATGCCTGACAAAAGTTGCATGAGGTTTAGTCTATAAAACGCATAAGTTTTTTTGTACTTTCTGTCAAGTTGTAAGTGATACCACAATCTTTCCCTAACCTTTGAGTTTCCTAAACGTAACCGTCAGGGGGCTGAGAATCAACCATATGCTGATGTTAAGCAGGCATAAGTATGTTAACATGCTCACATTTTCTAATTATCAATACAAGTTATCAAGAGTTATCAACTAAACCCAGGGTTTCCCAATCCAGCCATGAGCGTGTTCTCATAAAAGCGGAGGTGTTAGCAGAAGATGACCAATCGCAAACATGAACAAGTCTACTGGCAGTACTGGCAGCGGCATATTTTACAAATGAAGACCAAACCAAACAGGAACATGCAGGAAGACAGAAAGTCGCCGACAGTGTAAATGCCTAAGTTAACGCACGTAGCCTATAATGTGAATGTGTTGATTTGACTTGTTCTAATGGCGTGTATGACTGTGTTAGCCTTATTTTTTCAGCTTGTCGGTGTTTTTATAGAGTTGATCTCTTATCTAGCTCCAGAGCAGGTTAGCTATTTAGCATAAGTTACCATGGTGGTCTACCACTAAGAAGTGAACCACCTTCGTGGTACTGAAAACCCAGGGTTAACCCTTAAGTTACCTCACTAAGCTCAAATCCTGCTTTGTGGTCCAGGCTCCAGATGTGAAAAGTCAGATGATCACCACATGATTACAATGCACCCTGAGTCCCTCTGCTTTCCGTTTCCCTGATCCCTCAGTGCTTCAGCTGATCGATAACAACATTAAACTCAAGTGTATCACTGCAAAGTATAAATTGCAAAGAAAGATGGTGATAAGCAACAGCCCAGTCTGGTAGATCTTTCCACTTTGAACCAGTTAGTGAGACTGCCAGTTAGTTTAATTCTAAAGTGTTTTAATAATGTTTACTGAGTCTATTAAAGCTGAATCTTTCTAAACTAAGATATAAAAACTTCCAACTGATGCTATCAAAAGCTTTTTCTACATCCAAGCTGAGCAGCAGTGCAGTTTCTCCCTTTTCTTGTACTTCTTCAATTATATGTAGTCGTCCTTATATTGTCCTGTGTTTGGCGTCCCTTGATAAAGCCACATTGATCTTAATTAATTAGAACTGTCATAAAAGTTTCGAGTCTCTTAGCCAGGATGATTGTGTAAATCTTATAGTCACAGCTTAATATTGATATTGGCCTATAATTTTCACAGAATTCCTTATCTTGGGAAACACCGTGATTGTGGCTTCTTTCCAAGAGGGGGGGATCTTGTCTTTTTTAAGGTTTCATTGAATGCTGCTAATAACATCGCACACAATAGCATTTTAAACATTTTGTATCATTCGGCCTGGAAGCCGTTATTGACTTATTAATTATCTTTTTCCAGTTGCTTTGCTGTGATGTATGAATTTATACATTTATTATGTTTCTCTCCTATTGTTGGTAGATCTAATGAACTTAAAATTTTTGATTAATTCCTTGTCTGCTGAGTCCTGTTGTGTATACAGCTTTTTGTAGTACTTCTCAAATACTTTTTCTATTTTTCCTGGTTCGAATTCTAGTGAATTGGTTGTGAGGTCTCTGATTTTATGTTACTGCTACTTACTAATGACTGCTTTCATGGCATCCCAAAGAGTAGTAAAATCTCCCTCCCCATTGTCGTTCTCTTCGCTGTATATATTTGATCTCCTCAACAAATCCTGGATTATTAAGTACACTAATATTCATTCTCCATACTTCTCCATGAAACTTTATTCAAGCCTGCATCTCCCTTTTCAATCAGATGTTGTCTCCATCTTCGGCTCTCCGAAACTCCTGCAGCCTTCCCCTTGCATGCTGAGTTAATCCACCATGCGCCCATGGTTCACCGAGGCATTGCCACCTTGATGCCACCTTGATGCCACCTGAATCCGCTCCTCCATCGTGCGTCAGCTTCCTTCATCTGTACATCCATTCCCCTTTTCCTCATCTCTTTCGCTGCCTCTTGCATGCTATTGTAGAGCCGAGGTCCGTCGGTCCATTTTCCATATTTCCATATAGGCTCTGCGTTTCTGTACCACCTCGGCTGCGTAATCATTGTCAAAGAACAGAGGTGTGTTGTTAACTTTCACCCGTTTTTGTGCTCGTTGAATTAGCAGGTTGGTCCCCTCTGGCAGAGTTAGCTCTCTCTGTAGTAGCTCCTCGACAAAATGGGTGACTGAGTCCCCCTCAGAGCCCTCCGGGACTCCAAATATCCACACTTTGTTCCTCCTGGACCTTTCCCTCAAGGTCGGTTAGCTTTTCTTGTAGCTTTCTCTGCTTGTGACTTTTCTTCTGGTCCTTTAGTTTGTCACTAGTTCGCCTTCTTGTCAACGTCTTCTTTAAAATTGGCAAACTCCTGTTTACCCCAGAAACTTCCTAACAGGCAGATCCTATCCTAACTGCTTGGTAACCATGGTAATAGGGGTTAGTGATTTAGGAAATACACTGTTAAAAATTAACAGTTCCTAAGTCATTGTTCCTTTCCTAACTTAAGACAGGAAGTGTTTTACAGAAGAAATGCAACATGATGACGTTAGCCCGCAGCCTTTATTATTATTATTTTTTTTACCTTCATGATTAGTTTCCCGAGAAGAGTACGGTTATACAAACACCTGTAAGTCATCTGACCTAAAGTTCAATGATAGTTGTTGTTTCTGCTCCATTTTCAGTGTATGTTTCATTAAAAAAACTACCAAAAAACAGAGAATAAAAGCTGTTTAGCTTGGTGAGATGAGAAAAGTGGCATTGGTTGCTAGGTAACAGACATAAAAGTTGATGATGTTGATGATGTTGGATTGAGTATTTAGGATTTCATTACCTGAGATAAGATAGGATTCCTTTGTTGCAAATATCCTAGTTATAATCCTAGTTAGGATTTGCTTCCGTAATACCAAATTGGGGAAAATAATATCTTAGATTCTTCCTATCTTAACTTAAGACTTAAGATAGGAGCTTTCTGTAATACGGCCCCTGGGTCTCAACTAATCAAGGCAACCTTGTTGGTCATCGTGTCATCAGTTGTGGACACATTAAAGAATCTCTCTGCCAGCGTCTTACTGATTACGGTGAGGTCAGTTAAATCCTACACCAACTGCAATCTCTAGCCATGTTTCCATGTAATTGTCATGTGAATTTTAAGCGTACTTTTGAAATGTCGCAAAAATGAAAAAAAAAAGAAAGTGTGAAATATGTGCGTTTCCATTAGCTGGTTTGGAGCAAATAAACTAGGATACAGAGAGTCAGTAGTTGACGTTACAACACCCACCTTAACCTCCACACATATTCAGTATTAAAACAATTGTATATTCTACCCTAAAGTATAAAACACATAAAACACATCAGAAACATCAGAAATAAGACACCATCTTGATGTTAGCAAAAAGTGTATATGCATGAGACAAAAGAGAGTTCACATCAACAGGTTCATGTGCTGTGTCACATGCTGACCTTCGCAGTCTTCAGAGGTGTAATCTACTTGCAACGGCCCATTGTATTCCTGTATCTAGTAATATATTTATATATGCTAGCAACATTATGTTGAAATCTACAAAGGCCCCACTGTCCCTTGGTTGGATATACAATATTAATTCAGAATCATGGCATTCACCTGAGCCTCTGGCATGGATTGCTAGCAACACTGTTTAGCTGGTTGGGTGTGTGTGTTTTGTGAACAAGGCTTAGCAAGAAGACTGCACCCTACTAAAGATCAGTCTGACTGACCAACAGTGTTGGACAGTAATGCGTTACTGAAATAATATTACTTTTCCCAGTAACTAGTCGTGTAACGGATTACTATTTCCAAAACAGTAATATTACAGTTACTAAACCAAGTAATGCTGCATTACTGAACGCATCATCCTTGACGTGAATGCGCAACTGCGTAGCGACACTGAACCCTTATGTTGTTCAAGTCAGCTGTTAGCCAAAAGGCTGAACGAAGAATGGAGAACGAGAGAGATAAGCATTCTTTCCACAGCTGTACATAGCTACTGCCATTATTTTATACATAGTCTAAGATGCAAAGAACATTTTTGTCCATTGTTAACTTTGTGCGACAAGCAAAAAAGCTTTCAACCGCAAACAATTCTACATCTGATTTCTATCTCTGCTAAAGCAGCACAGCAACATGAAACTTATAGAAAGAAACTCTGGCCGCTACTGCCAGTGATTCTTGGACTCGTGAGAGTGGCGTTAAGAAATGTTTTGCAAAAATACTGAATACTGCTCTTAAAAATACATGTGCAGAAAAACAATAGTTCAAAAGTCGGGATTTACTTGCTTTATTTTTTTATTTAAGCCTGTGGCATTTAGAAACGTGCTGCTTGCTGCTGATAAAAGTGCTATTAGTTAAAAAGTGAGAGACTGCTTTATTTGATCGGAGGGGGGGGGTGGGGGGGGGGGGGGTGGTAGTGAACTAGTAACTGCCCAACACTGCTGACCAATAAATATCTGAAACATTATCAACACTATCAACATATGGAATATTCAAACATCATGACTAAACTCTAAATAAAATATCTTATTATGCAGTTGCTGGTTTAATCATATTACACACAAAAGAAAAGTCCATAAAATACTAAATAGATAATTAGCCTACAACAAGAACACTGAAGATAATGACAAATTTACTCAATGCACTGCCACCAACCCTAACATAGATATGTTGGTCGCCACGGTGTTAGATTTGGCCATTAATGTTTCTTTACACTCCTCATATCCTGACACTATCATCTTTTTTATCTTTTATCATTACATTTAGCTGACGCTTTTATCCAAAGCGACTTACAATTGCTATACATGTCAGAGGTCGCACGCCTCTGGAGCAACTAGGGGTTAAAGTGTCTTGCTCTTGTGTCATCACCACCATTGGGCATTCTTCTGGGAAAACTACAGGGCATGCAATTGTGAAAATGCTGTGCCTCCGTGGCCGAACCCGCCCTTTTTAAGTAAGCGCGTACCAACTCCAAGTTAACACAGACTCAACTAACATCTTATTCACCATCGTAGTATGTATCGTTTAACACCAGTGTAGGCAGTCAGAGTTAGTCAACCTTGACTTTGCTTGAAAAAGCAAAGAGTTATAATCTGAGTAGGTTAAACTCCTTTCGTAGTACAGGCCTCACATCTGTGTCACCTGTTGTACTCCCGTCCTGCTCCTTTGCTCCTGTAGAAATGGTTGTCTGTTTCTTCAGTCTGTGTCCGTGTTGCGTTCTGCCTCTTGGCTGAACGCTGGAGACAGAGGTATTGGACCCAAATGCAGACACGGAGAAGGTAACTGGAGAGTAAATGGTGTTTATTCCCGACAACGGTGAAAACTTGCAGTTGCAACAAGAATGTCCTTGAGTCCAAATGAGAGAGTAGTCCACACGGAAACGGGAGACATGAAACTACACAGGAGACAAACGAGAGACTTAAACTAGAAACATGCAGAGACTCCTATAGAAACAAGCTAACAACAAACAATGAACTGGCAACCACTCAAAGACAGACAACCACTTAAATACACAGGTGAGGGAGAAACTAATTACACACAGGTGAGACCACTCAGACAATCAACGACAAGCACAGGAAGTAAAACAAGACAAGAAACACAAGGGCTGACTAACTACAAACTACAACAGGAAGTAAAGCTAACACACAAGGAACACTGTCACAAAATGAAACAACACAAACAACCTAGGTGACTTGCTGACAAAACCTACAGAAGCAAGGAACAGAGACAGTAAAACAAGACTAGAAACACAGACGATAACTCATAACAAGGAAACCTTGACGGCAAGATGGCTGAAGCTGTGTTTCTCTGAACTTGGTTTTCTGATCTATAGAGGAATCCTTTTTAAATTTCAAAATATCAGCTGCTGTTTGAAGCATGAAGAGTCTAATCAATTATCTTCAAGCAAAATTGTGGCTATTGTTTGTATTTTGTGAAGTGTTTCTGGGACTCTACTACTAAATCCTCGGGCCTAGTAAGCCTTGTTCACCAAACAATGCCACCTAAAGCTTCTAACTACACCACCGAGGATTATGTTACCATGGCTTAAGTGCGTGAATTATTGGATCAGCAAAAGGACTTCCACAGAACTTTACTTGAACAGCAAGAAAAATCTTCAAATCTTGTGTACAGATCATAGTTGACTCTTCTAATAAGAGGATTGATGATCTGTCAAAGCAAGTTTATGACTTCAAGGTGAGTCTGGAAAACTCAAAGAATTTGATTACTTTAAAATCTCTTGTGGTACCTGGTCTAAGATCTGTGGTGAAACCAGGTCAGATTTGGCCACAATCTGTAAAAGTTTAAATTTAATCTCAGAGAAGGCTGAGTTTCTGGAGGGCCAGTCAAGACGGCATAATATTGTTGTGGATGGCATCAAAGAGTCTGCGAAAGAAAAGGTGTCTGATTCTGAAGAAGTGAGAAAACTATTTAGTGAAAAGTTACAATTGGATCACTTGAAAATAGAGCTTGAATGGGCTCAGAACTGGGAAGCCAGCGACACCTTCAGAAAAGCCCAGACCCATTGTGGTCAGATTTCTGTGGCTTAAGGCTTAACTTGCTGTTCTGGATAAAGCAAAAAAACTGAAGGGCTCAGGCATCTTCATAAATGAGGACTTCCCTGAAACCGTCCGACAAATAAGGAAAGATCTACTCCCTACAATGAAGGCGGCTCGAGAGAGAGAGGTGACATTGCTGTCATAACCCGGCTCAAAGGCCATGACAAATACAGAGAGGACACGGAGGATTGCCAATAATAAACATATTTATTGTAGCAACTTAAATGACAAAACTAATAATCAACGATGTAGAGTGTGTTAGTGAAATCAGTGGTGTAGATGTGGATGAGTGACAAGTATGGAGCTTGGGTGTTGAAGAGTGGTAACAAACATAATGTAACAAAAGAATGCTGCTGGCAGGAGTGGGACCAGATCAGTATTTATCCTCCCACAGCATCTGGCCCAGGTGCTTCCAATCTGGTTTACATTTAGATGTTGGTTCAATAGTTGCCCACCATATCTTAATTAGAAAGTATTTAGCTTTTTTTGTTTGTTTGACATATCTACAGTACAGTAAATATACACTCTATGGACTACTACAATACATCTGATTCTGATTGTAATGTTTTTAAGACTTTTGATTCTTCTGCAATTGATTCTTATAATTTTGATGTTGACCCAGATCTACTTTTATTTTCATCATTTGATGCCACAAACCTTTTTTTTGCAGATTTTATGATGAAACTCAGTTTAATGACTTATATGTTTCTATGCCTTCTAATATATTCTCCACTTTCCATTTGAACATAAGAAGTCTTCCTTGTAACTATGAAATATTTTTTATTCTAGTTACTTTTTCCCTCTTACTCATAAACCTATTAGAGTAAAGGAGAATTCAGCAACTTTGATAATATCTTAACAAACAATTTGAGTGAAGGAATGAAATCTGGGGTCTTGTATTTAGATCTGTTCGTACTCGTTAATTAAGTTTAATACAACTAAACAAAAAAGAAAAAGATGCATAAAAGAATTATGTGCAGGCGAAATATTTCTAAATTTAAAGATATGCTTGCCAGTACTTCATGGAATGACCTTTACAAAGAAAATAATGCTCATTTTGCATATCAAAGTTTTATGAAAGTTATTAGCATTAGTTTTAATGAATGTTTGCCAATTGTTAGTTCTACTAAGAAATATAGTCAGGCCTTTAGTAAGCCTTGGTTTACAGTTGATTTGCTGAAGCTGCTTAGGAAAAAAAATAAATTGTATAAAAAATACGTCTCAAATCCTACACCCCTTACCCATGGTGCTTATAAATCTTGTAGAAATAAATATACTCATTACATTAGATCTGCAAAAAAGAAATATTTCTGTGAAAAATTTAAGAGGTGTTCAAATGATACTAAAACCACATGGAAAGTTATAAATCAGTTGCTGCATAAGACTCACCCAAAGTTACCTTCAATTTTTTATGAAGGTGAGAATTCTTTTAATAATTCATTTGATATAGCTCAAACATTTAATGATTTTTTTCTGATTTCTTATAATAAAATCTAGTGGATTTTATTATAAGAAAGTATCCTCCCATTTCTTTTTTCAGCCTCCTGATGTTCAAGAAAAGTTGCTAAAGTTATTCCTCTGTTTAAAGCAGATGACCCATGTTGTTACAATAATTATAGACCAATATCAATATTGCCTTGTTTTTCAAAAATATTAGAAAAAGTTATATACAAAAGGATCCTTTCTCATTTAGATTCTAATTTAATTCTTTATAAACATCAGTATGGTTTCAGGAAAAGTCATTCCACTTATATGGCTTTGCTTCATTTGATTGACAAAGTTAACTCTGCATTAGAAAATAATGAATTTACCTGTAGTATATTCATCGACTTTTCAAAAGCTTTTGATACAGTCAACCATGATATTTTATTGAAAAAACTGCAAAAATATGGTTTTCATGATGTCACGTTTGAATGGTTAAAAAACTATGTCTCCAACAGACAACAATTTGTTTGTATTAATGGATGCTATTCCAACAAAGCCAGACTACTTTGTGGGGTCCCACAGGGGTCCATTCTCGGACCGTTATTATTTCTTATTTACATTAATGATTTATCAAATGTCTCAAATACTCTTTTTCCAATAATGTCTTCTCATTAAAACTTTAATTCTCTGATCAAAAATGTTAATGCTGGTTTAACTGCATATGCTACATGGTTCGGATTAAATAAGTTATCTCTGATTAAGAAAAATCTAATTATATAATTTTTAGTGGCATAAAAGTCATAATAAAGACTGTGGAGATATCTCAACTCTCAGCAGCAAGATTCCTGGGAATTTTTGTTCATAAGAATTTGAATTGGAAAACACAAATTGACCGGGTTAGCAAGAAAATTAATAAATCTATTGGTATAATTAGGAGGATTAGTAATCTTATTAACCCAAACTGTCTTCTTACACTCTATTACAGTTTAATTGGGCAAGCACTTTTCCTACTACGCTTCACAGAATTTTGGTCTTACAGAAAACTTTTGTTAGGATTGCAACCCGATCTGAGTCACATTCCTCATCTGTGCCTCTATTTCTGAATCTTCAGATACTTACGGTTCATGATATTAATATCACTCAAATATGTGTTTTTATTTATAAGGTATATTCAAGTTGAAAATATTCCAGAGCACTTCAAGACTTATTTTTAATTTAACTCACAGGTTCACTCTTATTCAACTCGTCAATCATTAGATCGTCATCTTCCCTTTCTTACGTGCAGAGGTCAATTTACTATCAGATTTAGGGGAAATCATGGAATAGCTTTTCCCACCTGGCAACAAACTCCTCCTCATTAAAATGTTACAAAAGATAATTAAAAGCCCATTTAACTGTATGTATGTATGTATGTATGTATGTATGTGTGTGTGTGTGTGTGTGTGTGTGTGTATATGTATACACTCACCTAAAGGATTATTAGGAACACCAGACTAATACTGTGTTTGACCCCCTTTCGCCTTCAGAACTGCCTTAATTCTACGTGGCATTGATTCAACAAGGTGCTGAAAGCATTCTTTAGAAATGTTGGCCCATATTGATAGGATAGCATCTTGCAGTTGATGGAGATTTGTGGGATGCACATCCAGGGCACGAAGCTCCCGTTCCACCACATCCCAAAGATGCTCTATTGGGTTGAGATCTGGTGACTGTGGGGGCCATTTTAGTACAGTGAACTCATTGTCATGTTCAAGAAACCAATTTGAAATGATTGGAGCTTTGTGACATGGTGCATTATCCTGCTGGAAGTAGCCATCAGAGGATGGGTACATGGTGGCCATAAAGGGATGGACATGGTCAGAAACAATGCTCAGGTAGGCCGTGGCATTTAAACCATGCCCAATTGGCACTAAGGGGCCTAAAGTGTGCCAAGAAAACATCCCCCACACCATTACACCACCACCACCAGCCTGCACAGTGGTAACAAAGCATGATGGATCCATGTTCTCATTCTGTTTACGCCAAATTCTGACTCTCTGAATGTCTCAACAGAAATCAAGACTCATCAGACCAGGCAACATTTTTCCAGTCTTCAACTGTCCAATTTTGGTGAGCTCTTGCAAATTGTAGCCTCTTTTTCCTATTTGTAGTGGAGATGAGTGGTACCCGGTGGGGTCTTCTGCTGTTGTAGCCCATCCGCCTCAAGGTTGTGCGTGTTGCGGCTTCACAAATGCTTTGCTGCATACCTCGGTTGTAACGAGCGGTTATTTCAGTCAAAGTTGCTCTTCTATCAGCTTGAATCGGTCGGCCCATTCTCCTCTGACCTCTAGCATCAACAAGGCATTTTCGCCCACAGGACTGCCGCATACTGGATGTTTTTCCCTTTTCACACCATTCTTTGTAAACCCTAGAAATGGTTGTGCGTGAAAATCCCAGTAACTGAGCAGATTGTGAAATACTCAGACCGGCCCGTCTGGCACCAACAACCATGCCACGCTCAAAATTGCTTAAATCACCTTTTTTTCCCATTCTGACATTCTATTTGGAGTTCAGGAGATTGTCTTGACCAGGACCACACCCCTAAATGCATTGAAGCAACTGCCATGTGATTGGTTGATTAGATAATTGCATTAATGAGAAATTGAACAGGTGTTCCTAATAATCCTTTAGGTGAGTGTATATTTTCTATCATTAGTTTGTCATTACAGTGAAATGTTTTTTTTTTCTTTTTTTGTTTGGATTTTACTTTGATTGTATCTATAGGTGGAGGCGTTAAATAAGCCCTTCCTGCACATTATATAATTTATTAATATTTAATAAATAATATTTTGTTTATTGTTTATTATTATTGTCATTTCTATGTAATTTTAACAGTGCAAATACAATAAAATAAAATAAATTAATTAAAAAAATAAACAAATGACCAAAGTAATACATAATCAAACTACAGAGAAGAGCAAACACAATGGCAGGGAAAGAACACAGAAACAAATACAAAACACACCCAACCAACTCAAACCTGTGACAAACTGGTCATCGCCATTGTGAGTGTTCCATCCCTGATCATCTGATCTGCCTTTCGTTTCTTGGACTTGCTTTGTTTATCACCTACACCACCTCGTGTACACTTTAATTTTTAAATGCTTTAATTCTATTAATTTACATCATGTTTTTGTTTTTTACAGTCAACTCAACTCAACTTATAGAGCACTTTCAACACCACAAGTGGAACCAGAGTGCTGTACAGAAGACAAAAAACACAGCAAACATATAACATACACAATTTACAGAGCATTATCAAATGCTAAAGAAAACAACTAAGTTTTAAGCGGACTCTGAAAAGTACGCAATGAAGGTCTAGTTTTTACAGACACAGGAAGGTCATTCCAGAGCCTAGGAGCATCAACAGAGAAAGCCCAATCACCTTTACATTTTAAACGGGATCGCGGTGCTAGGCCATGCAGAGACTTAAAAACATACAACAACGCTTTGTATTGAATTCTGTATCATATGGGTAACCAATGTAATTTAATTAACACCGGACTAATGTGCTCTCTCTTCTTAGTACCCGTTAAAAGTCTGGCAGCTGAGTTCTGAATGAGCTGCAAACAGGAGAGAGAAGCCTGACTCACACCCAGATACAGCACATTGCAATAATCCAAACAGGATGACACAAAGGCATGAACAACCTTCTCCATATCGTCAAAAAGAGAGGATAGATTTCAATTTAGATATTGATCTAAGATGGAAGAAACTATTCTTAACGACAACATTGATTTGCCGGTCAAATTTAAAAAGGTGTCAAAAATGACACCTCATTTAATTGGAGAAAGTTATTTGCAAGCCAACACTTAACTTCGGCCAAACATGCATGAAGAGACTGAATGGCACATTTATGCCCATGTTTCAATGGTAAGTAAATTTGAGAATCATCCGCATACAAATGATAATGAATCCCAAATTTCTCAAAAATCGAACCTAGAGGGAGCATATAAAGGGAAAATAAAATTTTCCATAATCAACACCTCGTAGGATATCATTAGAGACCCTCAAAAGAGCAGATTCTGTACTATGACCAGCTCTAAAACCCGACTGGAATCTATCCGAAATCTTATTCCTCATTAAGAATTCATTAAGCTGTGCATTTACAATTTTTTCCAATATCTTAGAAATAAAAGGTAATTTTGAGATTGGACGAAAACTACTCATGTCGGAGGTGTCTAAACCGTTTTTTTTTTAAAAGGGGCTGAATAACCGCATGCTTAAAACTAACCGGAACAACACCAGATGACAAGCTAATATTCATAATAGACAGAACACTTGGGCCAATTGAATCAAGTATCTTCTTAAACAGAAAAGAAGGGAGCACATCACCAGGAGACCTGGTGGGCTTCATATGAGCAGTTATATCATTAAGCTGCTGCAAAGAAACAGGCATAAAACTAGTTAATTTGTTTGTAGGGTCAACAGAAGGAATAAAATCAATGCCAACAGATAAAATCTGAGATCTAATTCCAACAACCTTACCAATAAAAAAGTTTAAGAACTCTTCACACATGTCAGCAGAAGGAGTGAATGAAAGAGTAGCAGCAGGATGAAGAACAGCATTTACAGTAGAGAAAAGTACTCTAGAATTGTTATAGTTTCTGGAAATGATGACAGAGAAATAATTTGATTTAGCCAATTTAACAGCTCTTTGATACTCATAAGACACTTGTAATTTATCTTTAACCCATTTGCGTTCAGCCCTCCTACACTCCTGTCTAAGAGCACGGGTAGTACTGTTCAACCAGGGCTGCGATTTGACTTTTTTCCCCCTGACTTTGAGAGGAGCCACAACATCTAAAATCTCTAAACAAGAAGAGTTAAACTGATCGACGAACTCTTCTAAACCCATACAGGGAGAGTGTGACTCAGTCAATGAAAAGGTATTAAAAGCAGCTGAAAAACTACTAGCTGTACATGGATTGAGTATGCGAGATGAAACCGAGGCAGAAACAATATTACCATTACAAGGAAAGTTAGAATTTAAAATAACAGTCTTATGATCAGAAAAAACAGTATCAACAATCTTCACGCTATCAACAGAGAATCCCAGAGATAATACAAGGTCAAGCGTATGACCACGTTCATGAGTTGGGCCCGAAACGCATGGTAAAAAATCAAATGCCTCTAATAAATATAAAAATTCTTTGACCAGGGGCTTTGAAGGGCAGCACACATGTATATTAAAATCCCCCCAAATTTTGAATATTATGCAAAAAAAGTGTCAGTCTCACTAAATCAAATTTCTCACAATACACCATGGCCTGCAACAATGTATAATAACAGGACTTGTTGCAGGCCACACATTTTCTGTTTATTTCAGCACAAAATTAGGAAACAGTATGAATAAGCCTCATTCCATGTCTTGATTAACTGATGTCTTTATTTCAAACATGTAAAAAAAACAAAAAAACAACAACAAACAGTGGTAAAAACACAAAACAACAAAACATAAATCCATATTTTCCCGTACTTAAACCATCTCTATTTACATGTGAAAGGGAGTAGGAAGAAGTCAAACTTATGTACTCCTTATGTACTCTTTTATTCACTAAATACATCTACTAACAATAATACGTCAATAAAAAGTTCACATACAAACTTGATCGCCTACATATATTCACACAAACAAGTGTATATGTTTACACATATCAACTTTCTAATATAGTAGTCGATGAGTCGATAATGTAAGTCGATGAGTACCCCTTGTGATTATTAGAGCCCTTCTTAATCTCAGTACCTCTTGAATATAATTTTTTGAAATGGAATATTTTTTTTAAAGAATTTGCGTGTTCCTGAAATCTGACGTTATGAATTATTCTCTTGGCTCCATTTTGTTATGAATTAATAAGGTTAGACAGATGAACAGTTCAGAATGTGGAGTGATATTATTATAATCCAGGATGTGCTTTGTTTTAGCCCGCACTGCGATAATGACTATAGCCAGCTATCTGAACTGTGTCCGCCTCAATATGATTGTTTTAGTCAACCGAGGGTCAGTGGTCGTGGTGGTGGGCTAGTGAGCGTGTATAGGAAAAATCTTAAATGTCATCAAGTAGGCTGTGATGAATTTAACTCCTTTGAAGTTCTCACTCTTAAACTTGGAGGGCTGCAACCTATCATATTTCTTATAATTTATCGCCCCCCAAAACCACCTGGAGGATTTTTATCAGAACTTCCTGAATTTTTATCTACTCTGGTTTTAAATTATGACAGAATTGTTCTTTGTGGCGATTTTAATATTCATGTTGATGACCCCACCAATGTTAATGCAACTGACTTTTTTTTTTTTTTTTAAATATGGCCACTTCTTTTAACTTCAAACAACATGTCAAAGGGCAAACACATAACCGTGGTCATACATTGGACTTGGTTTTTACCCTGGGTGTCAGCATTTCCCCTGTGGAATTGGTGGACATGACCATATCTGACCACAGATGTATTGTTTTTAGCTGCGATTCGCCTGTTACTCATGCCGCCTCATCAAGCTCCGTGTGTTCTCGCATCTTTAATGAACAAAGTGTTTCAAAGTTTTGCGCATTCTTTCAGAGCCAAAGCCAACATCTGTCTGATTCCAACACCAACAATCTGGTCGATCACTTCAATCATATCTGCTTGTCGTCACTAAATATTACTGCTCCTCTAAAGGTTAGGCCTACGTCTAAAGCTAGTAAGCAACCCTGGATAAATGACAGCATTCGCAGCCTAAAAAGGGAATGCAGGAAAAAATCCAGTCTCCAAGTCCATTACCTCAGTCTGAAGGATTTATTAATTAACTACAATAACTTGGTTAAGGATGCGAGAACACACTATTTTTCTGAACTCATTACTACACATAAACACAATCCCAGGTTTCTGTTTAAGACTGTGGATCAGCTGGTAAACCCAATCCCTCCTTGTGCCTCAGCTGGAAGTAATGATGACTGTGAATTGTTTTTATCTTATTTTACCAATAAGGTGGTGTCAATCAGAGCCTCTATTACCCCCGCGGCCTCTTACTCAGAGGTTCCTCACCAGCAACAAGAGAGTTTTAACCAGTTTTATCCCATCGACTTGTCTGAGCTTTTAAAAACAGTATCACAAATGAGAGTGTCCTCCAGCCCACTTGATGTAATACCTACAAAGTTTTTACTGAAAGTAATAGATTCTGTTGGGCCCCATTTGATCTCTGTTTTCAACAGCTCCCTATCTACTGGTTGTGTCCCTGATTATTTCAAAACCCACTTTTAAAGAAACCTGGTTTAGATCCCTCCCTCCCACATAATTTTAGACCAATTTCAAAACTGCCTTTTATTGCAAAGATTCTAGAAAGAATTGTGTCCAAACAGCTGCTCACTGTACTGGAAAATAACAAAATATTTGAAAAGTTTCAGTCTGGTTTTAGGAAGTACCACAACACTGAGACTGCCCTGCTTAAAGTCACCAATGACCTTTTAATGTCTGCTGATGAAGGCATGTGCTCAGTCCTGATACTCCTACCTTAGCGCTGCTTTTGACACCATTGATCACAACATTATGTTAGACAGACTGAGGCGCTGGGTGGGAATCTCTGGTACTGCCCTAGAATGGTTTTCATCCTACCTGTCAAATAGGAAGTTTTGGGTGTCTGTAAACAACTATGTCTCCTCGTTCTGTCCAGTTAAATATGGTGTGCCTCAGGAGTCTGTCTTAGGACCCATTTTGTTTTCCTTGTATCTGCTTCCCCTTGGACATATTATCCATAAACATGGCATTTCTTTTCATATTAATGCTGATGACACACAAATATACTTGCCCGTGTGGTGTATAACATATGTGCATTTGACCATTACAGTTTAAAATAACACTCTAGCAGCTGGATAGAGGCTCAGTGAACTCTTAAGGGGGAGTAATGATTGATGGGTGTGTAAAGAGTGAACCCTCCTATGGAATTTGACCTCTGACCCAGTGTTAGGGGGAGTAGTGATTAGTGTTTATGAAGGGACTGAACCTTTCTATGGTGTCTAACAGATGTTTACACTTATCCTACAGCACTGTGCCCTTATATGGATTGGAGCTTTAGTTTGCAGACTCTGACCCTTACATGGTATTTAGCAGATACCTAAACATGTCCTATATAAGCTGTGTTTGATGTACAGAGAGACAGAGTGGCCATCGGGCTGGGTCACTCTCCAAGCTGCTGCAGAGCTTGTAATTGATGCTGAATTCCTTGATGTAATAAACTTTTATGATCAAGAACAGTGTCAAGCGGATTTCTTCTCAACACATCATCGCAGCATTATTGTTCGGACGCCACAGAAATTGGCGACCACGAAGGGACCGTGTTGTGCCTGAATTCATCGTTCCATCACAGGCACCGTCGAGCTGACTCGCGCTCCAGAAGCTAGCATATATGGTGAGTTTTCTCATAAACTGTGGGCGCTGGTCAGTTCGTGTGTCTGTGTGTGCGTTAAAGGGTACACCGGTTCGATCCCGTGTGAATGCTTGCGGGTGGATGTGTGAGAAGATTCTGTTCTAAATTTTGTGTGCGTTGTGGATAATGAAAAAAGGGGTGTGTGTGAATGTAATGAAGACAGATAGATAGATATAAAAGGAAGAAAAAGGAATAGCCTAGGAGTAACGGGAAGTGAGCTTTCATAACTTTGCAAAAATTAAGAATATGGGCCCTCAGATTCTTATAACCGTAAGTCATGTGGGATGGAAACTACTGTCGCGTGAAACTAGACTTTAAGGAATAGGTAAATTGGATTAAGGGAAAAAGAGAGAGAGTGTAACCCTGGCCAGGGTCATTCGGCTTGAATACAAATTAATAAGGATAAGGAAGAAAATATAAGGTTAAGGAAAAAGGTAATATAAGGATTAGGACGCCGCAGATCTGGACAAAAAGCCCTTGAAAGGCGATCTTAGATGGGCCGCAAATCCTGGAAAGGAACTAGGTGAATTTTTGGGTCCGTTCAAAGGAACTGGGAGCTTGTAGAAGAAAAATTTAATTGTAAGTTACCACTCGATACATGTGTTGACGAACTATGTCCGAAGTGGCCTCTCATTAAATATCTGCAAACTCGAGGTAGCACAAATTTAGGAAGGAAAATAATAAAGGAAAAAGGTGCGGCGGAAGCATGCTTTATAAACAGTGTGAAGGAATGCATTCTTGTTGACTGGATAGCTACCTTGTGTGTGTGTGTGTGTGTGTGTGTGTGTGGAGAGCTGCCCCTGCTGTGTCTCGGTTGTGTGTGTGAGGAATAGGAGAAGCCTAGTGTGTGAAAGACTATGCAGGGGATTAATGAAAATATATATATAGGAATAAAGAAATAGAGAAGGGAATTTGATCAAGGGGAAAACTGTGTTTTGAAATTTGTTATTGATTAATGCTGCTGTATGGTTTGGGTCATTTCAGAAGCAGCAGTTGGGGTTTTTCTTAGTTAGTTACTTTTTTGGGAAGTGCACATTTGTTTTTTTCTATATTTTACTTGCATTTCATTTGGGGTTTTTTATGTGTGTAAATACATTTTTCTGAAGGCATTTTCATTGGTATTGAACCACAAGCTATATTTCAGAACGTTTTCAACAGAGTAAGCTTTAAATAGGAGTGAAGAGTAGTGTCCCCAGCATCCCCAGTGTAAATGACACCGAAATTTCTTAGCTTCCATGTGAACGTAGATATGTTAAAAAGTTAGGGAAAATAGATTATGATTACTCAGAGAGTTAACACTCTTATTTTTTGGGGGAAATAACCTTGTGAGTACAAAAAAGGACTAAATTGTTGTTTGGTTTTTGGTTTTTGTTCTCCTGTGGTCTGAGAGACAAGAAGGAGAGAGAGAGAGAGAAGGAGAGAGAGGGGGTGCCGTCCAGCGCGCCACAGCAAAGCAGCCCCGGATCCAGTCTGGCCAGTATTGTGCAATCCACAAACTCTTTACAAACACCTGTGCATATGTGTCTATACTCATTTATAATTATTACGGATGCACATTTAGTTTGTTTCCTTTCAGGATATTATAGACACATTTGTAACAAAGAGAATCTATTTGTGTATGCCTGCCATATTTCATGTTATGACTATCTAAGGGGAGACTTGGCAACGGACTGATCGGTTACTGTATTTGAATATTACATATTGGAGTTTTTTGTGCAGGGGTCGTTTGAATTCAAGTTGTGTTGGGAATTCTGGTATTGAGCTTTTGGGATAAAACTAAGGTGAGTGGGTGCTTATTAGGTAGGAGTTGGCGCCGTGTGATTGCTGGATAACAAGATTTTTGTGATTGCTCTGGAGTTGACAAAAAAGGGGAAAAAAGGCTAAAAAAGGGGAACGACGTAAAGAAAAGAGACGAAGAGAGCTGGGTGTTCTTAAGTTGTTTGAACATGAAGGTCAAAAACTGATGAAAGATATGCAAGATAAAAGGAACAGAGGTGTGGAGAAAATGGCAAAAGAGGCAAAGATAACAGAAAAACTAATGCCAGAAGTCAACATACCCTTCTCACATACGGTTTCAGCAAAAAGACCTCCACCTTACGAGGAGGAAGCGGAGTTTAAGGATGTCTATCCTCAGCTTCCAGTGATCATTCAGGAGGGTGATTATTGCATCAGAGATGAAGAGGAACCAATCATAGAGAGAGGACAAGCAGAAACAACTATAAAGATGACTCCAAGCTCCAAAAGTAAGAAGAAAATGACACGTTTGGAAACTAAGGGTAGAGCGAGGCTTAGGAGAATGGAAGATGATGATGAACAGAGTGATGTAGAAGAGATCATGGGTGGATATGATCCTGTGATCAGACGGAGGCTGGCCAGAGCGGAAAGAAGGGGTGATGAAAGTTGGAAAAAGAAGGATACAGGAGATCAGATCTCTGATGAAAGTGAAGATGGAGACAGCGATGAAGAGTGGGAGATTAAAGGTGCTTCATGTTCAAGAGGATTTTATCCTCCAATGACTACTGAAGAAATAGAAAAAGACATGGATCGATGCATATCATGTTTGGAGAAGTCGACTTATCCAGAAGAAATAAGAGAATTGGAAGAACATCTCGAGAAGCTGACAATACAGAGGGAGAAACTGAGGAAAAAAGGGTCCCAAAAATTGGAGAAGTATGTATTACGCCCAAGGAAAGGGAGCACAAGTAAGAAGATGCTGCCAGTGATAATCCGAGGACAGAATCTGGAGTATAAGCCTTTGCAGAATACCGATATGTCAGATATACTTGAGAAGTTGCCTATTCTTCAAGATGGAGCACATCCTTGGATCTCGAAGTTGGAAGAAATTACGGTAGGAACACAAACTGCCATAGGAGATATTAAGAGACTTTTTGCTAATCTCCTGGGGATTCCAGGTATGGAAGAAATTTTTCAGAGAGCTGGACTTAATCGATATGTGGGGACTGCTGTAAATGATCCGGAGTTGTTCACTGCAAGTAGGAATCGACTGTGGAGAGCACTGAAAGACACGTTTCCAACAAATGTGCATCCTGACAATATTTTGATTGATCCATTGGGAAAAGAAGAGAATCCGAGAGCCTATGTGTCGAGAGCTCATCAGGTGTGGAGAAATATTACAGGAAATGATCCAGAGGCGAGTCAAATGGAGCGGTCAATTTTGCGTGCTAAACTACAGATGGGGCTGCCTCCACCAGTAAGGAGCAAACTGGCAGAGGTGGTTGGACTAGGAAGCATGGCAATAGGAGTCTATACAGATCATATAGCCCATCAAGTGGAACTATATAGGAAAAAGGAACATGATCAGAAAGAACAGGACCAAGTGACTCTCAGGAAACTCAATCAAATACAACTGGTGGAAAATAAGAAGAAGGAGAAGAAACAGGCTTTGGTTATGCGGGATCAGTGTTTACCAAAGCAACAATCACCACCACAGCTTCAGTCAAACCAGGAACAACCGCAATTGCCCCAACCACCACTAGTGGTTCCAGTTGTTTCATATCCACAGCCAGTTTATGGACAGATGCAGAATTGGAGAGGAAGAGGACGAGGAAGCTCAAGAAGAGGAGGATTTAATCCATACTTTCAGCAATCTCCAGAAGTGTGTTACAATTGTGGACAGGTTGGTCACTTTGCCCGTGAGTGCAATAGCTCAGGAGGAAATTTCAGAGGAGGAAATTTCAGAGGAGGATTCAGGGGCCAGTCAAGGTCGCTTGGAGGACTGGTGAACCCTCACAGGGGCCCGGAGCCAGGATTCTAGAGGTGCCCAGAAAATCCGAAAGGGGGGTGTCAGCTGGTAGCATCAGGGCCGGAAAGAGATCCAACAATTGAGGTGAAAGTAAATAACCGACCATTGGAAGTGATGGCGGATAGCGGAGCTGCTTTCACCTGTGTTCGGCCTGAAGATGCTACACATCTTCCTATGTCCAATCAACTGATTCGGACAATCGGGTTTGAGGGAGTGAAGCAGCTGATTCCTCTCACGGAACCAATTGAGCTCTGCTATAAAAATCAGAAAACTACAACACCCATATTGGTATCAGAACATACACCTATTGCTCTATTGGGAAGAGATGCTTTGTGTAGATTGAACTGCACAATAAAATGTACACCAGATGGCTGTCTGATAGAAGTGCCAAAAGAAATGGTCCACCAACTATTGATGACAACAGAGATGGAGTCCTCTGCAGTATTTTGGATTGGAAATCTCAGTGCAGATTTCTTGGAGCCGGCTAAGATATGGGAGAAATTCATTGTGGCGAACATGCCAGATGCGAAACTTCCGGAATATCCATTCCATTGTACGCTCAAGTATTTCAAGAATGCTGCCCAATCAAACCCAGAGGAATGGTTGGCTCATCAACCAAAGGGAATTCAACTAAGCTCATGTTGCATAATTTTGGGACCACAAGGAGCAGCTATGAAGGTAAACACTGATGATTATCTGGAGAAAGAATTCAAAATTGAGAAGAGTGTGCCACATGTGACTTTGTTGGTTTCTGAAGACTATGAGCAGAAACACATAGTGGAAATGATGACAGAAGCAGAGGAAACTGTTTTTGTACCGATAAAAGAGAATTTGGCAATTTGGAGGAGTACAGATCAGCGATTCGTCAAAATCATGATTTCAGCTAAAGGACAAGGACAGCCACAAGCTGTACGGATGACACATGAATCTATTTGTAGTGCCAAGATGGATTCAGATTCTATGAAAGAGGAGATGTTGCGACAAGTTCCAGAATGTTTGTGGTCTCAACACAGTACCGATATTGGACTTGTGAAGTCAGCCCAACCAGTGAAAGTAGAACTTCGACCAGGAGCTAGACCTCCTTGGAAGTATCAGTATCCATTGAAGGATGAAGCAATTCAAGGAATCGAACCACAAATTGAAGGACTTTTGAAAGCAGGTGTTTTGAAGATGACAACAAATCCTCAGAGTAACACGCCTTTGTTGCCTGTGAAGAAACCTGATGAGACTTATCGTATGGTTCATGATTTGAGAGCAGTAAATGAAGTGGTAACTGATTTTCCAGCAGAAGTTCCGGATCCACATACTTTGTTAGCCCAAATTCCTCCTGATGCAACACATTTCACGGTGTTAGATTTGTGTGGTGCATTTTTTAGTGTTCCTCTTAGTGTAGAGAGTCAGGGTTTATTTGGATTCACATATAAAGGACAGTTCTATGAGTATGAGAGATTGCCACAAGGATTTAAACACAGTCCTCATTTTTTTAACAAAGTATTGAAAGACGATTTGGTAGGGATAGATCAGATATTGCAGAGTACTGTAATTCAATATGTCGACGATATTATGATCTGTTCAAAAGATGAAGAAACATGTCACAAAGACTCAATTAAATTGCTACAAATATTGGCAGAAAAGGGGCATAAGGCCTCACAAAAGAAGTTGCAATATTGCCAGGAGAAGGTTGTATATTTGGGTCAGACAATAACGCATGGACAGAGTAGCATTTCAGATTGTCAATTGGAGGCTATTCGTAAGGCTCCAAAGCCTAGAACTGTCAGAGAGATGTTGACGTTTCTTGGTATTGCTGGTTATTCTTCAGCATGGGTTGAGGATTATTCTAGCTTAACGGGACCTTTGAGAGCTATGGTTAAGGATACTGGGAACGCTCAACTTCACAGCAATCTGTCCTGGACACAGGAAGGCCTTGTGGCATTTGAAACAATCAAACAGAGGTTACAGGAGGCGCCAGCGCTCACACTACCAGACTACTCTAAGAATTTCTTGTTGTATGTGTCTAATTCCACTGGAGGTAAATATGCATGTGCATATAAAATAGATGTGTCAAGAGTGACACAAGGGAACAAAGCTGCTGATGAAGCTGCGAAAGCTGTCACAGGAGCTGACAAATTGGGTAAGGTTTTTCTGGTCACTCATGGGGTGGACTTGGAAGACAAAATTATGCTTAAGGAAGTGATTTTGATGCAGGAAGCTGCTTCTATGATTGATAAACAGTTGTGGCTAGACCGAGGTGCTGTTAAGGATTCTACGGGTCTTTGGAGAAATCACGAGGGACTGATAGTAGCACCTCTGGACCTGTTGGAAGCACATGGGTTAGCTCATGTTGCCAGGGGGGAGGTTAGGAGAAAAATCACAAAGGAGTATGGTTTTTGGGCACCATATTTGCTTGAACAGATTGGCTATGTCATAGGCAGGTGTACAATCTGTCTGAAAAATAATGTCCGCAGGGGTATGACTGTTCCTCCTGGTTACATTCCCACCCCAAGGGGTCCTATGTGTGAGTTAGTTGTTGACTTTGTCGATATGATAAAACCAGTTGAAGGGAAAAGATACATGCTAGTGGTTGTGGATAGATTTTCACGATGGCCGGAGGCCTGTCCAACCAAGCGGAAAGACGCTCAGTCGGTTGCCAAGTTTTTGTGTAGAGAAGTCATAAGCAGGTGGGGACTTCCAGATCGAATATTGTCAGACAATGGGAAAGAGTTTGTGGATAAAACAGTGAAATTGATTTTGCAAAAATTGGGAATTAAACAACGTCTTGGAGCAGTTTATCACCCACAAAGTCAAGGGGTTTGTGAAAAAATGAATGGGGTTTTGAAAAACCGTATTGTCAAGATTTGCCAACATACGGGTCTAAACTGGATAGCGGCGCTCCCTTTGGCCTTAATGGTGTGTCGCTCAAGTGAGCTGCGTGATTTATGTATAACGCCCCATGAATTGGTCACAGGAAGACGGATGCCTATGCCTTGTTTACGAACAAGTGGCAAGGGTCCAAGTTTGGCTCTTTTGGAAGACGAAATGAGAGCGTATGTCACATACATGGCCAATTTCCATAAAAAATTGTCCACATATGTTTCTGACAGGCAAAGGAAAGAAGAGGTGCAGGAGAAGCTCGATGAGCAAAAAAGGAGCACAGTGCAACCTGGGGACAAGGTGTTCGTGAAGGTCTTTAGGAGGAAGTGGTATAATGAACGCCGTGAGGGACCATTTGAAGTGGTTCGTAGTACTGGAACAGCTGTCCAGGTTAGAGGGTCTCCAACGTGGTATCATTTATCACATTGTGTTAAAGCGCCTAGTGAAAAGGTGCCACGAGTGGACAGCCAAGATGGTGAAGGCTCAAGAGAGCTGGATGACAATAGGGAAGAACAGGCAGAAGGAGAGATGCATGACAATATCCAGAACCAAAACCCAGAAGGGGATATTGTCCATTCAGTGGACAATGTTGGTAATCATGTGCACACTTCTGATGATGCCAGATATGACTCTGCAATTGATGGAGAGGAAAGGAGATTTGGGGACATTGGTTTTCAATATGTCCCAGAATCAGCAGGGCCTATTTCAGTGGAAGGGGAAGCCGCAGAGGTCACCAAGGGCTGCACCTCTGTTACAGGAGAAGCCAGTGTTCCAATTAGACAAAACAGCCCCAGACCAGTTCAGAAAAGAGTCAGACCAAAACGATACGAAAACTAGAATTGAAGTACTTCTAGGAAAGTCAACAACAGTAACATCAACACTTCAGCCTGATGCAAGAGCAGTAAGAAGCAACTCTATTCTTGTATCGTCAACAGTTTCTAAAAGTATAAATGTAACACATTTGACTACAGTGGCGCCTCAGATGATTTCGTCAACGCCAACTTCATTGTCTACTGTGGTTAAGGTTAAGTTTGGAGGTTCGGCATATCTTCCCTGTAAATGTGAGAAATGGAATACGGGTGGTAATATACCTCCCAAGTGGTTAAATAGTCGCGGTAAAGATGTGTTGTTATCAGGACTGGAGGGTGCACCCCCTAGTCAAAGAAAGTATTCTCTGCTTAATTATATGAGGCGGTGAAAATACCACTTGTAATGCTACCTGGGAAGACCTAGGGGAATATAGTTGTACTTATTTAAAGCCAGATTTTAAATTTGTTCCGTTTCAAAATTATTGGATACAAGGTTATGTGAACCGTAAGGTGACGCTTATGATGAAAGATTTAGAGCCTGGTGAAGTGTCAACAGTCACCAAAGGAGTTCAGGAGCAATATACTACAGTAGTCACTCCAAGAGTGAATAATACACAGAGAACAGTTGTCATTTGGCCCTTGGAAATAACTGAAAGAGTTAATACATCAACTAATGTGATTGTTTTAGCAGAAACCTTGAAAGAAATGAATGTTACAGAGGCGATAACAACCATTGTAAATATGACACAGACACCGACTACAATTTTTCGGGAAGTAAAGGAGTTGGTAGACAGACGTAACTCAGAAGCCTACGTTACAGATGGAGACTGGGGAGCAAAGAATGCAAGAAAATGATGAAGATTCATCTGAAACCGTTCAGAATATTATCCCACATGTACAAAATGAGTTCTTTACTTTTGATAAAATACCAGAAGATATGACTGATCAATATCGCTCGTTACAGAAGAGGGAAGCTACATGGAAGGCATATGGGTTTGATTCTTCTGTTTTGAAAATTACAGATGGCTGGGCAGGTAGGAATTTATGGTTCCAGCAGTTAACTCATTCTGTAAGATCAGTTAAGAAATTAGATGGTCCATGTCTGTTGAAAGTTCCCGCACCAGGCACATGGGATTCAATTTTAGAGACAGTGGCCCAACCTCTATCCGTTATGTGTCAATCTTATGCTTTATCATGGCTGTTGTATCAGCAACAATCGTCAACAGATATAGTGATGTCTTGGTCATCACAGTTGTTTAGACCTAGACTTAATTGTTCTTGGATAAATGAATTACCCTATGTGAATTTGTTAGATCAGAAGGAAAATAAGTGAACAGCAATTCCTGAAGCAATGGAGGTAAGACCCGTGAGGGCTAGTAGTTGTTTTTGCTCAAATAAGACGTATGATGGGCCAGGGATGTTTATGGGAATATCAGAGTGTGATGAGTATATGATGTCTTTGGATAAGCATGACCGTAAGGTTAGAGAAAACACATACAAAGTAACTTTTGCTGTGCCATCTAGTAAGAAGGGAAGGACTTTGATGGTAAGAGATCAGCTTTTGCCTGGCAATGTGACGATAGGGAATTTTCAAGATATTTGGTGGGTTTGTGGTGATAAGGCATATATATTCTTACTTTATGGATGGATAGGATGTTGTTACATGACGACGCTAAAACTTACATATGAGGTGTTTACAATCCATAAAGGGGAAACATTCTGATCCGGGTTCTGGAAATAGGGTGAAAAGGAGCATGGCACAATTTCATAATCTTGAATCCTACCATTGGAGGATAAGTCTAGGTGAGAAGTGGAGACTTGGACTTTTTCCATGGTATGGTGTAACATTTTTGGCAGATCACATTGATAATATTACTTATACTTTGCAGGGATTTGCAAATGAAACTATACGAGGGTTTAATCTTCTGTCAAATACTCAAAGAAGTCACAGACTGACATTGTTGAAACATGACATGGCTCTTGACTATATTTTAGCCAAACAAGGAAGTATGTGTGTGGCTATGAACTTGACAGGAGACGGTTGTTATACTTTGATCCCAGATAGTTCTGATAATATCACTAGTGTTATAGATGCATTAAAGAGTATAAGGGATGCGTTTGGTCAATCTGAGGGAGCTGGATGGTCAGCAAATACTTGGTTACAAAATCAGTTAGGACCAGTGGGAGCAGTGGTGGTTCAGATTTTGGTAGCAGCCTTTGTAGCACTGTGTTTGATGTTTTGCTTTTGTACGGTGCTATTGACTTTTGCGAAAGCTATGATATTGAGATGGGTTGGAGTGGTAATGCCTGGGGAGAACACTCAGATGCCTTTGTTAACTATGGCTGATTTAGATGGAGATGATGAAGTGGAACCCGATGAAGTAATGATGGAAAGATATCCATTTTAATGTTACTTTGTATTTTCATACATTGAGGTTTTAATTTTCATGTGTTATTTTGCAACAAGATAATGGTTGGTGTTTTCTTTTCTTCCAGAGTATATGGGGATGTACAGATGGGGATTCAAATACTCAAACAAGGACAATATGAATGGACTCTGGACAAGGATGGTGTGGAAACGTCTGGATTGCATCGACACTGCTGAGGAGCTGCAGTGGAATACTTTTCTATGTCTACTTTGATATAGATATGAATACATATGCGAATGAATAATACTTAATTAACAATCATATTCTTTTTGTGTTAACTGTGTAAAGACTTATACTTTCAGTTAGGAGTTAATATTTGGGGACCTCAGGTTTTTTTTCTTTTCTTGATGCTTAGGGAAATAGGGTCTAGGCAGGGAAAGGTCCGTTGGAGGGTCCGATGGGTTGACCAGCCTGAATTCGGACATTGCTTTGATTTGTTTAATTTCCTGAGGTTTTCACATGTATTGGCTAAACCATATCTCTGCATTGACTGATAAAGATGTCTTTTATTAATTGGACTGGAGTACCATGCGTGGCCGCCTAAGGCAGAGGAGCCGTGAGAAAATTTTCCTGTCTAGATTGTCTTGGAGGGAATTTGGAATGAAGGCTGCCGGACAGGTTTTTCGTTCTCATACTCCATAAAGTTGATATGTTGTTAAAAATAATATTGCAAGAAACATGTGTTGGAGAAATTGATCTCTTTTTGTTTTTCGAGACTCAATTAAGTCTCGTAGGGGGGAATATGTGGTGTATAACATATGTGCATTTGACCATTACAGTTTAAAATAACACTCTAGCAGCTGGAAAGAGGCTCAGTGAACCCTCCTATGGAATTTGACCTCTGACCCAGTGTTAGGGGGAGTAGAGATTAGTGTGTATGAAGGGACTAAACCCGTCTATGGTGTCTAACAGATGTTTACACTTATCCTACAGCACTGTGCCCTTATGTGGATTGGAGCTTTAGAGTGCAGACTCTGACCCGGTATATGGTATTTGGCAGATACCTAAACATGTCCTATATAAGCTGTGTTTGATGTACAGAGAGACAGAGTGGTTATCGGGCTGGGTCACTCTCCAAGCTGCTGCAGAGCTTGTAATTGATGCTGAATTCCTTGATGTAATAAACTTTTATGATCAAGAACAGTGTCAAGCGGATTTCTTCTCAACACATCATCGCAGCATTATTGTTCGGACACCACACCTTTCATCAAATTTAAATATATAATGTTGCTTCTTAAACTGCAAAACTTGGAAATTAGAGTGTCATGGCTCAGAAGGTAAATATTTATATCTTACAAATAGTTTTTAAAAGACTTGTCTTCAGCATGAAAAAATGACGTCAAATAAACGTGTGCAGGTCAGGCCTTGTGAGGTGACGTCACTGTCTCTATCTGTCATTACCTGGTGTAGGAAGCGTCTATACATAATTGAAGAACACTGATTTTAACATTTTATTATTGTAAAATTGGAAGTATTATGAAATGTTATGCCTATTTCCACTTTTATTTCGCTGTCTCTACAAATTAGCAAATTCTTCCAAAGACAGCAGAACAAATGACAAACTACATAATCATAACTAAAAGCCAAATTTGCCCTAATATCTTTCTAATTTCAGCAGAACCCACCACTAGTAGCAAATAAGGTATAGCCATAGACTGGGTATAGTACAACACTTATTCATAGAAACTGTGCAAGTCCACAGGCTGTATGATCATGTATACTAGTTAAGATCAGACTGCACTAAAGGAAATTCAGGTGCAACAGCAGCAATTATATATGGTGAAAACAAAGACAAGCAGCTTCTCCCGTCAGACTTCACCTCTGTGCTACTTATATGCATAATATAATGAGCAAAATAAAACACAGTAATTATAGATCACATAGAAACTCTGCAAGATAAAATAGAAGCCTTTCAATGAAGAGTAAATTATGTCTAAGAGAGAGAAAAAGTGCTGAGTGGATCCAGAAGTTACTGAATCAGCTGTAGCTGTAATTTCCAACTTGTGGTGTGACCCAGTGGACTGGGACTCTGCTGCAGATGGCTGATCCAAAGCTGTGACACCAAGTGGTCCTTCATGTCCAAGTGAAACATCTTTCTCTGCAGGGGGGAGGATAAGTCAGTGGGGAAAAACAGTGGAGTTGTGTTAACCTCAAACACCTCTAGTGTAGACTTTAGGCCCTAATAGGCAGCTGAGCGGGAGACAGGAGACTGAGCATGGGGCAATAAACACAGGGACAGACGGAACACTGGAAACACAGTCAAGTAAAAGAACAAAAGGAGACACTAGGAAAACACTGATGACAATCGCATTAATCACCATTCACTCCCTGGTCAAATGACATCAGCAGTGATGTAGGTAGTGTTCTCTGTTTCTGATTAGTGGATATCTATCAGGCCTCAATGTTACATCCATACATGTGTAGTAATAATACCATACTAGGTGTGCCGGCTGAGACTTTATAGCTGCGCTGTTATGTTTTTCAGAGCACACAAACACTGTAAATACACACCTGTCACCTGCCCATCTGTCACCTTATCTTTACAGATAACTTGGTTATGTTATCATATCTTAACTGCTTTCTCGTCAGAGATATTATGGTATTATAAATGATAGTCCTCTCTCCAGCCCTGCTCACTTCCTCTGCTTGCTGTCATGGCAGTGTGCTGGCAGTCATAGCTCCCCCTGCAGTCCATAAAGTGCCTCTGCGCCTCAGTCCTTCTAAACCCTCCCTGCAGCCTTTGGGCCACGCCTCCTCATTTGCATACACAACTCAATCCTCAATCCCCAATCCTCAATCCCCAAATCCCAAATCCCCAATCCTAAATGGCTAAATGACTAAATGCCCTATCCTAAATACCAAATCCCCAATCCTAAATACAAAATTCCCTATCCTAAATACCAAATCCCCAATCCTAAACGGCTAAATGACTAAATGCCCTATCCTAAATACCAAATTAATTTTCGACTTCGACTTTTAGTTTTAGTTCTGACCAAATAATCTCTCCATAGTGAACACGGCACAGGAAAACCTACCATGTAACAGTCCTTATACATGTCTCCCTCCATCTTCCTCGGGAAATGGCGCAAAAGGCTCAACACTAAGGCTAACATGTACCAGTCCTACTACATTTGCTCCTCTGCCCTCCTAGGTCAATGGCACTTCTCAAGTATCAGAACTCCTGACCCATTGCCTTCCCACTACATGCCCACTGGACCTGATTCCTACGAATCTCCTCCAAGCTATATCTCCTACTCTGGTCGCGGCAATCACTCATGTGATCAAATACTTCTCTGGCTTCAGGAACCTTCCCGACCACTTTCAAAAGGGCTTGGGTTAAGCCCTTGCTTAAAAAGCCCTCACTCGACCCAACTCAAGTTGAGAACTATTGGCCAGTTTCTCTTCTACCATTTTATCTAACCCAGTGGTTCTCAAACTTTTTCTGTCATGCCCCTCTTCAAGATGGCAGCTTGTTCGTACCTGTAGCAGTGATTGACTGCTACACAAGCCACCCTGGTTGTGTTTATATTTTTGGTCGTGACACTGTTCTCCCGAACCTGATTTTATCGCTTTAATGCCGGCTCATCTGGCTGTTGGAATCCGAATCATTGGAGTTTTACTGTGGCTGCAGGTGTATCCTGCTGGCTTGTGGGTAGATTATTTTGGACGCTTTGCTTGGTGGGAGGTTGCCTGGGGGCATCAACTTCTTCGGACGACTGTTTTCACCCATTGCTGGTCTCCAGTAAAGTGTTCACTCATTGGGGTCGATTCACCGGTTTCCCCATGGGAGGGTGTCCCATCTCTGTGCTGGTCATCGCACACACCCTGGAGTACCCTGCCTGATGGGTCTCTATGTTTTGCTTTTTATCTTCCCCCTTGACGAGAGTACTGTTCTTATAGAAAAGTAGCATTGCCCAGATTTAATACAAAAAAAAATGTATAGTTGCCCTCCTTCTTATACTCAGATAAAAATAAATATTTAATTCATTTGAATCACAAACGAATCAGCACTTTCTTTTCTATATTTATTGTGTTGAGGAAAAGGGACTGAAAAAAGATCTTACTTTGTTTTTCTCATGCATATTTGTTGTTTTGAATGTTCTACCTCAGCTCTGTGAAGTGATCCACTGTTTGATACCAGGCTGCTGTTGGCATCAAGTGTTTGTCATGTTCTGACCAAAAGAAACGTTTAAAAGCACAATTAACCATCTGGTTTCTTCAGGAGCAAAAAATCAGCCTTTAAACTTATAATTAAAAATAATGATTGAATAATGATTTTACCATTTTTGTCCATATCGCCCAGCCCTTACGCATTCACTGCTGTGTTAAACTCAATATAAACTAATAAAATAACAGAAAAGAGTAACTTACACCTAATAAGAAAGGGAGCATGAAAACGATGCCGGACCGAACTTAAGTTTCACTTTCACTTTCCGGCCGAGCTAATGCACAGGTACACCGCTAAAGAGCGGGAAAATAATCCATGGAGGAAAACAAATCACGGTGAAAGACATGCTTTAGAAAGTTATTTTAACCTGTAGTTGTCTTGTTTGCATGCATCGTATAAGATTATATTCAGACAATGACGTGCTGTAGCTTCTTATTGGCCGTTACATGACGATAACAAATGCACTGCTATTGATAATCGAACGTACACCGGAGCATGAGCGGGGTGGAATCTGTATAAGATAACAGACACACTCACTGACATTTAGCATCAGTTGGGGGGCAGTGTTGCATCATGTACTCAATATTGTCATTAAATCAATCATCTAGCATATTCTAGGAGAATATTACAGTAGTTATAGATAATTTTTTGGACCTGCGTAAATGAGAGGAGGACGTGATGTAGGCTACAGTTGTTTGAGCTAGACAGAACGATCGGTCTTCCTCCAACCACTTTAACTTGCGTCTCCCAATCTTGCAGCCACGATTTACGATAACATAACAGGCAGCCAGACGTCAACGTCTGCAGCAAACGTAACATATGAGTTCTATTAATGGCGGGGTCTCACATGTCACATGTCAATTACTAAAAGAAATCACACAAATACACATAATTACGCCTAGGCGTTTTAGGCGACAGCGTGTGATAATTTTCCCAACCGCCTTAAACGCACCATCTGCAAATTTAATACCTACAGCAAATTTACGGTAAATTTAAGACAATTTAAGACCTTAATTTCCCTAATTTCAATTTAAGACTTTTTAAGAACCCTGTACAAGTAGCGCCGTTACGAGTTTAACTACATTTCTCAGAAGCTTGGTGGTAGCGTCGCTATTTTCTAAATCAAACAGCTTTTCAGTAACGAAGATCTTTTATTGACCGAGTAGCGCGGTAGCTTCTACACACACTACATTTTCCCAAGCCTTTCTGAAGGATCAGTAAGTCACGCCACCGCCACACACGGACCTGTATGTGCAGCAGGCAGAAGCGCTTCCTGTGAAGGTGACATCACGTACCGATCCTTGGGCCGATGTCTGCAACTTTGCTGCAGGGGAATAAAGACACACACGATTGAGTTTACTTCCACTAGCAAGGACCACGCCACAACAATATGTCATTTAAAGGTTTCATGAATGTTCTGAATGTACAGATAGATAAATGGATGTAGAGGGGAATGGTGGTGGAGAAGGATGCCATCTGGATGCTGATCTGGGAGACTCAGAGTGGGGGTTCCGTCTCGGTAGAGGTTTCGCCCGAGTGATTTATAGACCCCCCAGAGGATACCTAGATGAGACATGAGAGTTGTGCACTGGGTTGAATAGGAAGGGATGAAGGGATGAGCGGGTAAGGGTGAGTGGATGAAGGGAAGGAAAGGGAGGGTGGGTCGAGCAAACAGAGACAGAGGAGGCCGGTTGAATAGCCCGGGTGTAGATATACCTGCTCCTGAACCTAAGTTAACTAATTAACGTCATTTCTATTGTGATAGTTATTGTAACACCTCTTGTGAGAAGGATCAGGGTCCAGCCTGGACACCTCTTCCTCTACTGAGGAGGAAACTTTGATATGTAGTGGCAGAAACTTGTTTCCATGAGATGAGATGAGAGATTTGTCTCTCCCTCCCTCTCCTCTCTCTCTTTCTCGCCCATTGCCATGAATGTTTAGGTTGTTTAGGTCGCAATGTTGCCAGAGCACAAATTCACATATAAACAATAAAAATATATTAATTGTTAATGTGATAATTAAGTTACTTTATACAAACAACAATGGTTCTCCGTTTGTTGCATGAGGAATTACATTTAGCTGCAATGAGTAGGAGAGTTTGTGTGTCTGATGTAGCTCTCTCTGGCACACACAAACTGTTTGGAGCAGGTTTTTAGTCTTTCTTCTATGCTAATGTGGAATGAAGTTAGTTCAATATACTGTGTGTGTGAGTGTATATATATATGTATATAAATGAACTATAAAATATTAAAAAATTAAAAGTAGCTTTGATGTAACTAAGCTACTTTTGCCACGTTGCTGTAGCATAGCTTGCTACATTTCACTTGGGGGCTTCTGTGTAGTTGAGCTTCATTTAATGTAGAGTAGCTAGTAGCTTAGCTCACTACGTTTTCCAAGTAGCTTGCCCAACACTGCTTTGCCTTTTAGGCCTTGGCTCTCAAGCTGAACCTAAAAAGTAGAGTATGACTGTTTCACATTATAACTTTAAAAAAAGAAAGAAATTGTATTTGACCATCCCCTACCCAATGTCAATTTGCTGAAAAGAAATTCCAATAATGAAAAAACAATATAATGCAAGAGAAAGAAGCAGCCCAACACATATCCACACATAAATACAAAAACAGTAAGGGTAGTAGTGGTACAGACAGAAAATGAATAACTATTTACTAAATGTAATTAATTAATAATATAATAGAAATATTATGATAATAGGACTAATAATAATAATTGTAGCAGCGGGTGCCGAGCATGAACAGGGGGGCAGCAGGCGGCCTGCAACCACAGATCCAGACCCCACATCTCTGGAGCCAGAAACACCTGCAG